>NC_090813.1:189937688-190254188 GCF_000390325.3 Nicotiana tomentosiformis | reverse complement strand
AGATGCTAAAGGGTAAATTAGAGAATGAAATAGCACCGGTTGTAATATTTTGATAGAATGCTGGAGAAGGAACTTTGAGGGAGGAAGTTCTCATATCAACAGCAAATTCACAGATGAAATTCTTAGATACTACAAAAGGCTTTACACATACTAGAAGATAGCACCATCAAAAGACGCTGAAGATCTATTGTTTTCCAGGCAATCGGAAAACAAAGAAATGGTTACCCTTTGTTGCGCGACTTCTCAGCAATTGGTTACAAATAATGGAAGTTATATTATAAGCATTTTGTGTGAATCTTTTGTAAATATTTGTACAATCACTTGAACTCATTAGCACAAATTATTGTGGTGGTAATTTACATTCGCCGACTTAAAATAATCTTTGAAAAGGAAAAAGAAAGGTATAGGGAAAATGAATAATATAATCCAGTTGCATAAAAAGACTATAGATAACCGTATTAATTGCACGAGTGCATAATGTGACGTCCAACAAGAAAACGTGGTCATTACAGGATGGGGCTTCGATCCAAGTTGAATGCCTAAGTAGACTGCATTGGAGATATATTCCTGAGCAGTTTATAAGCAGTTTGCTACTTTTCATGTCATGCCAAAGTAAGTTGGGGAGCCTGTGACTGAGTGGTAGCATCACCAACAGAAGTAGGTGATAGTCATATATGTTCATTCTACAGAAAGTCATGTTCAAAGCACAATGTATCAGTGAATTAAATTAAACTTCTTTTTCTTAGTGGAACACTGCATCTTTACCAGTAGCGGTAGTATATTGTTCTTGCACCATGTATTAATAGGCACAAGAGGAATTATAATAACACTTACTATTGCACATGAGGTCAACTGTTGTACAGAAGCAACAGGTTAATTCTGAGCAATAGGTTATTCATCCTCGTCCGAACCTTCCCTATTGTGCAATTCCTCTAGCTGATAGTTCCCCATGATGTATCATATTGTTATCTACATTCCCAAGAATTTTCTCCTGCGTGCCTTGACTTCTTCTTTCTTGAGCTTGAAATCACCGTCCGTGTAGTATGTGCAATTGCCACCTTAAAAATGGAACCACCATTTGGTGACAGCTCGAAATTCACCTCATTAGTTAATTTTTTCGTGTTTGTCTGCCTAATATCTATTGGAACGTCATGATCATTGTCTCAACTCCAAATGTCTCAATGGCTGATTCTTGAAAGATATATAAAAACTTGAAAAAGCCTTGAGAAGTAACGAATGAAATGCAAACAATTCAAGCCATGCCAAAAACTAAAAGTGAGTAACAAAAACAACAATTTGAAAGAACAAATCTTGAAATACATAACTAGAGTACCTGTTTTAAGCATACAAAATGAAGAAAAAGTGGGGAAATTAGACAAAAGCCATATAGTAATAATTGATATCAATCCAATATTCACCACACAGCAGAGTAAAAGAAATAGCAGGGAGAATGCAATACATGTCTGAGGATTCATCTTTAGCCTCTAAAGCTGGATGTATTCCTTACATGCTCTCTGCAAAAGAAAATCACACTGGTCAAATCCTGCCACATAAAATGAAATAAAGTAGGTAATAAGTTCGTCTATACTCACATATTTTCCCAGGGTAAAAGTGTTCAAGACTTGATCAGTTATAAACAAGGACCTGAATATCCCCCATCATTTCTTCAACTTCTTGCTTAATCTTCAGAGCAGATGGTTCAAGTTGAGGGCTCCTCCACAGTTCGATAATTTTTAATGAACAAATATCCCCGGAACAAAGAGGAATCTCCTCAAGCTTACGACATTCCCTAAGTTGTAATTTCTCAAGCGCAGGAAAGGATTCCTCTCTAACCTCCCACTTAGCAAGACTCACTCGTTCCAACGTCAAACATTTGAGTTTCTGGAAGGTGTCTTCCTCCCCCATGTTCCATTCTTCTCCCTCGATGATTGCGTCTGTAAGGCACAGCTGTTCAAGGTTGGGCAGTCTTGCTATTGTTGATAGTGAATCAGACGTCAGAGGAAACTTACACAAACCCAATATTTTCACACTCGAAGGAAAGTGAAAATCCCACAGCCGATTTGTCGCTACAGAGAGCGCATTATCATTTGAATTTGAACTTTCAACAGCTACTTTGAGCAATTCTAGTTCATTTAGGAAGTCCAATTTTGGGAATCAATATTGCCCTGTTGAACAATCCCATAAATTCTCGAGATTAAAAGCAAGCTTTTGAAGATTGGGAAATCTTTTGAAAATATCCTGTGTGTCTTTTGAATAGGAAAGTTTGAGTCCCTGTATTAGTCTAAGGTTCTCTAACTTTGAGTCATCTGCTATCAGTATTGGTTCATTCTTATCCAAATCAAAGAAAGAACAATTATCTATAGCCAGCACTCGCAACTTTACAAGATTTCAAATTGTCGGTAGTAGTACTAAGGGTGGTTCATCGTTTATCACCCGCAGAGTTTCTAGATTCCAGAGATTTGAAAAAGACAAAGGTAGAGATTTAACTTCTGTCCAAATGTTTAAGTACCTCAAATGGACCAATGTGCATATTTCACTCAGCAAAGAATCATTCACCTTGATCAAAGAGTCGTACAGTACTCTGAGAAGCCTCAAGTGTCTTAAGTGACATATATCATAAAGACTGTCGTCCAGCTCGTCTCCAGTTATCGTCAAAGAATAGAGATGTTTACCGGAATGCCTTCTCTTTTTTGAATCGAACAACACAAAATTGTTATGCCCAAAGTGCTCCTTATCATAATCAATGGCCACGTGAGGTGGCATCAAATCTGAAGAAGAAGATGATGGAGCACTTGAAGTTATAAAGTCAAACAACTTTTTCTCTCTTGCTTTGATCAAACAAAAGTCATGCACAAGATCATGAATTTGGCAAGTCCGGTCTCTACCTATCTCATTGAAAGAAATTACCAAGCTACTAGAAATTGAAATATCGAGATAAATCTCAACCACTTCTTCCACACTCTTCATAATCGTTGCAGTCAAAATTAAACCATTGCAAATCAAATCACCTTTCCTTCTGTTTAATTGAACCTAATTTTATTAGAACTCAATCAGCCTTACTCGGTCTGCTGCTCGAAATACCCAAAACGCTGAGGAAAACGTAATCAGCTTGCGTATAATTTTCGAGATGTTGCAAGCTCAACAAGTAGCAATAGCCCAGTTGCAGAGTCAAACCCAGGAACCTACCAGACTCGAGCTCAGTCCACCCCAAGAAGTCACCCATAAAATGGGACCAGCTATAGTAAGGTCAAATGAGCAAGAATCATGGACTAATCCCGAAATTGTTAAGATGTTCGAAGAACTGACGAAACGAATAGAGTCGGGAAAAAGGAGGATCGAAGCAAACGACAAAAAAGTGGAAATGTATAACTCCAGGGTTGCTCAGATCCCAGGGGCACCGCCGATATTGAAGGGCATAGATTCCAAAAAAATTGTACAAAAGCCTTTTCCCCCGAGCACGTCTCCTAAACCAATCCCAAAAAAGTTTCGCATGCCCGAAATTCCTAAATATAATGGAACAACCGATCCCAACGAACATGTTACCTCTTACACATGTGCCATTAAAGGGGACGATCTATAGGACGATGAGATCGAATCTGTATTACTGAAAAAATTCGGTGAAACCCTGTCAAAGGGAGCAATGATATAGTATCATAATTTACCGTCTAACTCTATCGATTCTTTTGCTATGCTTAAAGATTCTTTCGTAAAAGCACACGCCGGAGCCATAAAGGTCGAGACCAGGAAGTCAGACTTTTTCAAGGTAAGACAAAAGGACAACGAGATGCTAAGAGAGTTCGTATCTCATTTCCAAACGGAACGAATGAATCTACCACCGGTCACTGACGATTGGGCTGTACAAACTTTCACTCAAGGACTGAACGAGTGGAGCTGCATTCGTGGTATTTTGCAGCCGTGGGAATCGAGTTTTGTCCGAGAAAAAATGGAGTACCATCTGATCCTTGTGCTATGAATCCATTAACTTTAACGGATACATGCGGAGTAACTGTTAGTTTTAGGGCATTAGACCAAAAACATCCATTTTTTTACATACATCAGGGACTATTCCCATTAAGGGGTATATATCAAGGATCAAAACAGTCCAACTCCTATACATTAGGGACCATTTTGATCATTTCCTCGTTAAATTTCCTTGTTTCAGATGATATCAGGGCCGGCCGGAGCCCAAGGCCACTAAGCCAATGGTCTTAGGCCCCAAAATACTTAGGGCCCAAAATCTATAAATAATATAAAAAAATATTTAATAATTATGCTCTATTTATAAAAAATTTAAATCATTTTGTTAAAATATTTATAGTTAAAAGTTTTATACATCTTAATTTGTAGTTACTAATTATTTTATGTCTTTAATTCGTTCCAACTTAAATCGATCTTCTTATAATGTTAGTTTAGAATTTTTTTAAAAAAAATATCATTAAGTGCCTTTATAGATATTTTTCAAGCTACTTTGATAAATAACTATTAAAATTCGTCCTTAACATTGAATGACTCTTGAAACATAGTAGTTACTATAGTATTATTTATTTCAACTTATATTTATAATTAAAAGTGCTAAGAGAAACTGTATAAGTAGAAGAATACTCTAATTGGCAAACTCAAACAGGAAAAAAGTGTTGATTCAATTACCGTTAATAATATCTATATCAGTTGCCTCGGTTGAAAAAGTTTTCAAAACTCAATCAATAAAGTTCAACATGATAACACAAAAGAGATTAAACAAATTGGTTTGACATTGACAATAATTAAAACTATTATAACTTCTTTAGGTTTTGATAAATTATAAAAGTAAAAAAAATAATTAAAAAATTTTAAGGCCTCACTTTTTATTTTTGCCTTAGCCCCATATTATGTCGTGCTAACATGGGTTACACGTGCCACACATAGGAACTATATTCAATTCTTTAGTTATTTAAATTTAATTGATTTTTTAATTAACCATTAATTTAATTATATAATTCTTTCAACTACCTGCACTGGACGTGTCTAATTAAAATTCACTAATAATGTAAGAAGATGTTTAGAACAGTTGTATAACAATATTGTAGTCTACTTTAGTTATAATACGTATGACTATTTATTGTATGGCATACCTCAAAGTTGAATTCTTCCCCTTTCTCTCTTTCTCCTTCAGTTTCTTTTCCTCTATCCATGATCTGATGTATAAAAAATACATAAAAGTTTATCAGGAGAAAGAAGTAAGAATACAATGAAACTGAAGAAAATCATAGCAGAAAATAGTTTTGCATATAAATTTTTTTTGTTTAAGTTAATAGAGAGATCATGATTGGCTAACCTTTTTACTTGAATGAGGCAACAGAGAGTATGGAATGGTTGCTCCTTTCTGTTTTTTGTCAATAAAATAATGCTTACCTATCATGTGAGAGAATATATAAAATGCTTCTATACGAGAAGAATGAGATTCCAAAGGCATCTTATAAAGTAGCTTTACAGGTGAGGATGAGAAACTAGTCCAATGTACTGATAAATGCGATAGGGATATAAGGGTCATTTTAAGACAATATAAGATATGAATTCTTGGTCATTCTTGGCTGAATAGAGGGGAACGAAACAGAGCCGCCTTCTGTGTTGAAGTCGCTAGCGACACTAAAGGGTGCTGGTGAGCTTAAATCCCAAATGCAAAAACAACAATTTGAAAGAACAAATCTTGAAATACATAACTAGAGTACCTGTTTTAAGCATACAAAATGAAGAAAAAGTTAGGGAAATTAGACAAAAGTCATATAGTAATAATTGATATCAATATAATATTAACCACACAGCAGAGTTATACAATATTCAATACAGTATCAAATCAAGAATTTAAACTGTTGATTTATAAATTATTCATGTAAAATGGATTAAAAATGATCTGTTATTTGTTTTCATTCATAGTGACTATATTGTTGTTAATGATAAATACCAAGTGGTAGATCTAATTTTGTGAAGTTTTTTAACGACCCGACCGGTCGTTTTGAGAATTTGCTTCCCGTTCGGTGACTTAAGGTTTCGAGTAGTTTCGTGTTATGTATTATGACGTGCGTATGTGGTCGAGTTCGGATTTCGGATGATTCGGGATTGATTTGAAAGAAGGATTCTTGCTTTAGAAGCTTAAGCGGTAACAGTTGACCGGAGTTTGATTTTTGTGTAGACGACTCCAAAATGGTGTTTTGATGATTCCAATAGTTTCGCATGGTGATTTTGGACTTAGACGTGTGTCCGGATTTGGTTTTGGAGGTCCGTAAATTAATTTGATGCATTTCAGCGAAAATTGAAAAGTTGAAGGTTTGGAAGGTTGAGAGGTTTGACCGGGAGTTGACTTTGTTGATATCGGGTTCGAATTTTGATTCCGGGAGTTGGTATAGCTCTGTTATTCCATTTGAAACTTACATGCAAAATTTGACGTCATTCCGGGTTGATTTGATATGATTCGGCGCGAGTTGTAGAAGTTGAAAGTTCATAAGTTCATTAAATTCGATTCGAGGTGCGATTCATAGTTTTGATGTTGTTTGAAGTGATTTGAGGCCTCGAGCGGGTCATGTTTCGACAGGGTCTCGGGGGCCTCGGGTGTGTTTCAGATAGGCTACGAGCCATTTTCTCATGTTTTGGATTGTTGATTTGATATCTGGTGTTCCCTTATACGTGATCGTGAGGTTCAAGCCGCGTTCGTGTAGCATGTTCTTGTGGCTCACCATTTTCCTTCTTCGCGTTCGCAGTAAGTGGTTCGCGATCGCGTACGTGTGAGCTTTCCTTAACCGCGTTCGCATAGTGATTTTCGTGGGGCAGTATTATTTCTTCTTCGCGTTCGCTTCTCCATTTTCGTGTTCGCGTAGCACATTCTTGGCAGCTGATGATTTTCTTCTTCGCGATGCATGTTACCTGGGTAGAAATATAAAGTACTCTATTTCGAGAGTTTGACCATTTTTGTCATATCTTGAGTTGTAGACCTCGAATTTGAGCGATTTTTGAGAGGTTCTTTACGTGTTGGATTGGGGTAAGTGTTCTTCACCCGGAATTGATTATATTTCATAATTCCATCTTTATTTTTATCATTAAATTAGTTGTTTGAGTTGGGAAAAAATGGGAATTTTGTGATATCTTTCAAAAGTATAAAATGATGGTTTGAAGGACGAGTTGATATCGGAATTAAATAAATTTGGTATGGTTGGACTCGTATCGGAATGAGTGTTCGAATTTTATGAATTTTATCGGGTTCTGAGGTGCGGGCCCGGGTTGAATTTTTGGGTTGACTTTTTAGTTTTTATTAAAGAGCGAAACTTTATTATTCGGAATTGTTTCTTATAATTTTTATTTATGATATTAAGTTATTTTGGCTAGATTTATGCCATCCGGAGGTTGTTTCATACGAGAAGGTAATTTTAGAATATCATTCTAACTTCTTTGAGGTAAGTATCTTGCCTAACTTTATGTGGGGGAAAACTACCCCTTAGGATTTGAGTCGTTTGTGCTATTTGTGTCACGTGAAAGCCGTGTACGCGAAGTGACGAGTACGTACTCAGGCTTATATGTGGAAAATTGACCGGCTTAGACTCTTAGGCTTCCTTCATGTACTTATATGGAATTGTTAGCACATATTATATCTTCTATCCGTTATATTTACTATCACATGCTTTATTTGAAGTTGTCATTACATGTCACCTGCTTTACTTGTCGAGTTTGCTCTTATATGCTTTATTGGGAGTTGTTATCACTTTGTGTAATTATGTGATTTCTTTTATTGTGGAGCTACTCTTAGTTGAAATTGTCGTCATATGATATCCTTTTGTTGCTGGGTTGCTCTCATACATTTAGACGTGGTACTGGTTCGTGTCATCTTTTTCATTTTTAGCCTAATACATACACTACAGTCCGAAGTTTTGCCATTCCATGGAAGTACTATCACTATCAAGGTTGTCCTTAAACAATTAAGTGGAATTGAAGTTATCGAGAGTCATTAATCTATTCTAATTGAAGTTGTGTTTAAAAAGGGGTGTTGTTCCTTGTTGAGTTACTTTTTCTATCATTTTGTTGTTATTAAGATTCTACATATGTTGTGTTGAGCCGTGGGCTATTTATTGTGAAAATATTGATATTGTTGAATCTTTGGAAAGGTTGTGGCCTACGGGCACTTATGATACGAGTTGATATGTTATGTTGTTGTGATGATAGCACATGCGATTATTGTGTGGTTTAGTTGTGGTTATGCGGAGTATGAAGGTGTCATTTCACCGTTGTTATTATGCAGGGTATAAGGGTGGCATTTTACCGTCGTTGGTATGCGGGGCATAAGGGTGGCATCTCGTTGTTGTTAACTGTACAAAGTGATACGGGTGGCTATAGGAGAGATAAGGCTGGCTAATGATAATACCAGGGCGGAGTGATACTGGTGGCTATAGGAGAGATAAGGGTGGCTAATGATAATGTCATTGTGGAGTGATACGGGTGGCTATCAGAGAGATAAGGATGGAAATGTCGGGGATGATGTGTGATGGTTGGAGACATTATGTTGGTGATTTTCGTGTGATGGTGTGTTTTTCCTTGTGTATGTCATACACCTTACATTACTTTCTTTGTTGTTTCGATAAGCTATTTGATGTCTTTGATATTACTTGTTGACTTAGGCTGCAGTAGTATACTCGCACAAGCATACACCGTATCATGCTACTTATACAAGTTCAGGAGTATGAAACTTGACATTTATTGATCATGCCCATGTGTCCATGTATTATCTGTTTTCATGTTGATTTCGAGCTTGTGACCATGCCGGTCGGATTGTGGTTGTGAGCATGTGATCATACTGGGCGGATTGTGGTTGTGAGCCTGTGACCATGCCAGGCTAATTGTGATTATGAGCTTGTGACCATATCGGGCGGATTGTGAATGTGAGCCTGTGATCATGTCGGGTAGATTTAGATTTTGACACGTGAGTCGTCCGTGCGATTGTGATGCGAGTTGTGGGCATGAGGTACCGTGAGTATATAATGGTGTGTTGAGACCCGTGACTTGTGACTATGAGGTGAGGTACCACGAAGTGATTTCGTTGTGAAACTTGTGTTAAGAACAACTTGATTAATTGATTGTCCTTTGTGTTTCTTTATTTGGTTTTAATGATACTTCAATGTATTCTTATTGTCTTACTGTTTATATCACTTGTTGGTTTTTGTTGCCATTTACTGATTTTTCGCTTTCTGTCATTAGTATTATACTTCTATACTACACATGTTATTTTATTTAGTGAGTGTCTTGACTTGTACCTCATCATTACTCCACCAAGGTTAGTCTTGATACTTACTGGGTACCGATCGTGGTGTACCCATACTACACTTTTGTACATTTTTGTGCAGATCCAAGTACTTCGGAGTCTGTTGGTTGTTAGATAGCGGATCAAATATTGCTGTGGAGACTTCAAGGTATACCTGTTGTTGCGTTCGCAGGCCTCAGAGTTACCTTCGGAAGTTATTTTTGTACAATTCATTTCTATTTCGGAAAAATTTTACTTAGAGATTTTCTAGTGAACTCAGTAAAGCTTATGACTTGTACTACCAATTTTGGGATTGTAAGCTTTGTATAGAAATTTTTATTTCATATTTAATAGTTGTTGGTTAAATTTTGCTATTAATTCATTAAGTGTTAGACTTACATAGTCTTAAAGACTAGGTGTCATCACGACATCCTACCTAATTGGGGTCATGACAAGTGTATCTAATGAACCAATTAAATAAATCTCTCAGCAACCACAGGGAGAACATGCTACAAACCTCTCAATTAAATATGTGATTCTCTTAACAACCACAGAGAGATAAACAGTCTGTAGAACGTATCAAAGGATTTAATTTATATACACGCATTACATAATTTTTACTTATCAATGAATATTAACTTGTTTTATATGACATATTTGATTGAATATGTACTTAAAAATAAAACAAGATTTTCGTACGTATGAAACATACCACAAGTGTACTCTTAAAGTCGGTATGCCAAGTTATTAGGTGGTTGTCCTGATTTTTTTACCATCTTTAGTTTTTTTTATCTGTTGAAGGAAAGGGCAACATATTTATTATAATTGAGTTTTCCTTTTTGTAGAAGAAGATTATAATTTTGTCCCTTTTCTTGGAGGAAAAAGTTTGAACTTCTATAAATTGAGGATTCTTCCTTCTCATATTCAGTAGCATCCACAATATAGCCATATGGGGTTTGAGAGTCTTGTTTATAAGGGGGAGAACTTTTCAGGACAAGTGTTAGTGTGTTACTTGTGTTTGCCTCTTTGTGAGGTTGTTCTCTCAATATTTTGTACTCTCTTTTATATAGAAGATTGCTCATCTCCGCCTGTGGATGTAGGCCAATTGACCGAACCACGTTAAATGTTTGTATCACTTTTGGTAAATTTCTCTTTTGTTGTTTGATTTATTGTCGTTCAAGATTTGCTTTACTAAATTCTGCATGACACCTGATTATTTCGGTCCTAACATAATTCCGAAGTTTGACCTTTTTTAAAAAAAAGTATTCTTTGCCAAATGAAATTTCAGATGGATTATTTTAGAAGCAGCAATTTTTATTTGAATAAGTAATATTTTATTGATGTATAAGCAATTTGCGTTTGTCAAATTTTTCAAAAGTACTTTTTATGTTTTAAGTTTGTTTTTCACATTATATATTATTTACAAGTTGCATTCATAACTGTACTCGCCTATATTCAAGATTTCAAGCACATGATGACCAGCGGCATTGATAGATGCATGTCATTTGCAGGTTATACAATCACTTGAACTCATTAGCACACATCAAAGGCGTAGTGTTGTGGAATTTTACCCTCGCTGCCTTAAATATTGGTGTTTCTAATCTTTTTATTTTTATTTTTATTTTGTATAAGCAG
The DNA here is from genome assembly GCF_000390325.3 of Nicotiana tomentosiformis. Classification (NCBI taxonomy): domain Eukaryota; kingdom Viridiplantae; phylum Streptophyta; class Magnoliopsida; order Solanales; family Solanaceae; genus Nicotiana; species Nicotiana tomentosiformis. The sequence continues at coordinate 190,243,294 of NC_090813.1, read as the reverse complement.
ATGCACATAATAACAAAAGAAATGTCACATTTGGGGATAGTGATGTTGAGGTATTTTTCACTCAAAGTGGCTGACTTCATATCAGTGATGGTAAGCAAGCTTGTTTATGAAGATATAAGCAAATATCTTGGAGTGGGAAGGCCAAAAGATGGACCTTTCCTTACTAAATTAAAATATCAAAAAACCCCAGTAGCTGATGTTGGGAACTTATCAAAAAATCAAGCGTGGGGTACTTCATATTCTGGCTAAGAGCTAGCTCGCTTGATGAGCTCACGATCTTTTACGATTAAGGTGAAGGGTTCAAACCCTCTAAGTAACATACCATTCCCGTCTTCCACCTCCTCCTCAGAAGTAATAAAAGAAAAATCAAAAAGGGTACTGCGGGTGTGGTTGCACCCTCCGCTTGGAGGACTCACATTATAAATTTCACTCCATCTGTTCCATTTTATGTATCATTATTTTCTTAATTTCTTGCCTATTAAAAAAGTATGACATCAACTATATACACGAAAATAATTTAACTTTAAATTTCAACCACAAATACAATAAGTCTTTCATGCTACTTGAATTGAAACAAAGGGATTAATATAAAGATTGAAGTTTATGACTCCAATATTATAAATTGGTCCGCTTTAGATTGCACTTGTCTTAAAATTTTGACTCTAAACAATGAATTCGATTCTATTACTTAAAGGATATCACTAATACTCATCTACTTTCTGTAATTATCTATTTCTAAGCTAATCAATCGCGAACATTTCTTAATGATATATATTTCTAATACACTTCTGGAGAACTAAGAATACTACTAATACACTTCTATTTAATTAGTGCAATTGGAAACAGAGCCACAGACCTAGAGGGAGAAAATGACAAAAATATGGTTGGACACCAACTTTGAAATAGTCTTAGTTTCTTTAAGTTTGTTAGAAGGAGCACTGTTGATATATTTCGAAATATACATATAAAGAAAAACGTATTTACAGCTTTTCTAATCATGTAACCAAGGCAATACAAAATAAGCACTACATCTTTTGAGCTATGAGAGATGTTAAGTTTCAAAGCCATTTAACATCAACTAAGTGCTTTTCCTTAATTGTGACCATAAAACTACAAAGTGGGAATAAATGGGAACTACAATACATTAATATTTGTGTATACGGTCAAAACCGATTTCGACCTTCGTATGGTTAGTCAAGATTGGAACATTATGGACCGAAGGTCATCTTCATAATATCGAGATGAGATCCGAAACCAGGTTACCGAGCTCAAATTTCTGCGACCGATCGAATGCCGAGCTCGAACTCATTACCGAGCTCGAGTCCAAATCGAACTATGATGAGAGGTGATGTTATCAAGCCTAAGAGTCAGAGACCGACCAATATCGAGCCAAAGTCAATACCGGGCCCCGAGTCAATATCGAGCTCGAGCCAATATCGAGCTCTAAACCTAAAAATCGACCAATACCAAGTCCGATCAAGATCGAGCCAAGAGACAAGAGCCGTTACAGCTGCACTAAAGGAGAGAATCTCGGCGGGAATTAGGGAAAAGCTAATCTATCATGGGTTCCCCACTATATATTTTTAATTATATTCAAAGTAGGATCCCTCCACTATAAGAGGGATGGCTATTATTTCTGTAAGGGGATCCGATATCAAGGCATTCATACACTCTCATATTATTAATATTCACAGAGAAAAACATACTGATATTCATATAGAGATTATCCCTTTTTGGGCTTAGTACATTGATTCATCTTGCTTGTTCATAAAATATTTTCCACTCAGTTTGATTTGTATTTCATTCTTTATACAGTCAATACTCAATATATTTCTATTTACTTTCCGATTTATGCCAAGTTATACCACGTATCCTTAGAACTTCGTATAAATTCAACTCTATTCATTTTTCGGGTAAATAGTTTGGCGCCCACCGTGGGGCTAAGGATAACAGTGGTTATTTGGTACGAATCTTTGCAAAACACACCATTTTACACTTGCTCTTGGAAGTATCTTTGATTTCAGGTTGAAAACAACGAATCCTCAAATTAGTGGCCCAAACTATCGACAACAAAGCTGTCCTTCAAGATGAGAACAACAACTTAACCCCAGGGGGTGGAAGGCCACTTGTCGATCCCGTTGGTGCTCGGGTCGAAGAGCCAATAGACGTTAATTCACATGCGGCCATCGAGGCGAATCAATGTTCCGACCCTGAAAATAGCATTCATGGTGGAACTTGGTATGCAACTCGAAATACCCAAAACGCTGAGGAAAACGTAATCAGCTTGCGTATGATTTTTGAGATGTTGCAAACTCAACAAGTAGCAATAGCCCAGTTGCAGAGCCAAACCCAGCACCGACCAGACTCGAGCCCAGTCCACCCCAAGAAATTACCCACAAAATGGGACCAGCTATATTAAGGTCAAATGAGCAAGAGTCATGGACTAATCCCGAAATTGTTAAGATGTTCGAAGAACTGACGAAACGAATAGAGTCAGGAGAAAGGAGGATCGAAGCAAACGACAAAAAAATGAAAACGTATAACTCCAGGGTTGATCAGATCCGAGGGGCACCGCCGATATTGAAGGGCTTAGATTCCAAAAAAATTGTACAAAAGCCTTTTCCCCCGAGCGCGGCTCCTAAACCAATCCTAAAGAAGTTTCGCATGCCCGAAATTCCTAAATATAATGGAACAACTGATCCTAACGAATATGTCACCTCTTACACATGTGCCATTAAAGGGAACGATCTAGAGGACGATGAGATCGAATCTGTATTATTGAAAAAATTTGGTGAAACCTTGTCAAAGGGAGCAATGATATAGTATCATAATTTACCGTCTAACTCTATCGATTCTTTTGCTATGCTTATAGATTTTTTCATAAAAGCACATGTCGGAGCCATAAAGGTCGAGACCAGGAAGTCGGACCTTTTCAAGGTAAGACAGAAGGACAACGAGATGCTAAGAGAGTTCGTATCTCGTTTCCAAATAGAACGAATGGATCTACTACTGGTCACTGACGATTAGGCTGTACAAGCTTTCACTCAAGGACTGAACGAGCGGAGCTCGATGGCTTCACGATAGTTAAAGCAGAATTTGATCGAGTACCCGGCTATTACTTAGGCCGATGTACACAATCGATATCAATCGAAGATTAGAGTTGAAGACGACCAGTTGGGGTCTAGGTCCATTATTAAAAGGGATATCGACAGAAAACCAAGGTCAAACAAGGATCGATATCGGCCGTATAACGGAGATCGTAGGGGTAGAGAATCTTCACGCAACCCCGTGTCACACCCTTTTTTTCACCTTACTAACCCCTTTAAAAACAGATAAAAGTGATTTTAAAGCTTAAATGGGTTTTCAATTTGAAAGTGACAAAAAGATTGTGTTTCAAAGGATTTTTAGAGTTGCCACCTGTCATTTGGTTTCGGTGTGTCAGGTCACCGTTTTTAAAATAATATTTTTACTTCAAAACACATTTGACTCTAAAACTGACTGCACCAGAAATTCTAGGTAAGGGGGTTCATTTGACTCGGGGAGAAGGTGTTAGGCATTCCCCAAATCCGTAACTAGTACGGTTGCGTACGTAATCAAGTTGGCTTTTAAAATATTCAAATCGAGGTAAAAACACAGGAAAAGAAAAATAAGCACAAAAGAGGCTCGAGGTCGTCCCCGCCTAATAAAAGAAAAATAAGAGAAAGAAAAGAAAGAATTAAAAGAAAATATACTAAAAGTTCTAAGCTATCTTAGACTATGCTTCCTCCATGATGTAGGCTCAGCCTACGTTTACATTCACTTAGGGGCATACCCCAGATAAAAATATATACAAAATTCACGGGGCATTCCCCTCAATATAAACTAAAGAAAACGATCTCTGACCTCGAATAAAAATAAAATAAAAAACCTAAGTTGCCTATCCAAGTGTGATCGGTCTAAACATGCTCCTAGCGGTCCGATTAATGAAATGAGAATAAATAGCAACACACATTATCCTAAGCCAAAAATCTTCTTTTAACTCTAACTAACAAAGCCCCATTAACTTTTATGGCAGCAGAGATTCTTTCATTAATTTGTTTAACTCAAACTCATGGCCTTAATCTTTCTTAACAAATTCAGCCCAAACGTTACTATGATAAAATTACAGCCCACGCAAGTTAGCTAGATTAGCCCCTTAGAACCCATTTGTATCACATTTCCATGAAATCAATTAACTAATAACAAGTATACAAGTTAGAATAATGGACTAAATAGAGGAACCGAATTGCGGAAAAACAATCAAACGCAAAAAAACAATGTGCATTCATCTTCATCCAACATTCACAAGAACACACAATAAGCATTCAAAGAGGAGAGTAAGAATTGGACCTCAATGTCGAGTCGAAACTCTTCTGAAAATTAGATGGATGGCAGAACTTCAAACCAAATTATACAGCAGATTCAAAAGGTTATTCGAAGCAAAAATGGAAAAGCTAGCGATGAGACCTGTCTGGACCGCAAACCTCGTCGGCAACCTCACTGACCAACTTCAAACCAAACCTCGAATGGAAACTAACGAACTAACCAAAATGGAACCACGAACAACGATCTGGCGAGAAGCTAAGAAATTGACTATGGTTTGCCGGCAGTTATGGTGAGAGGGCGACGCTCGTTGCCGGCAAAAATGAAAGTGACGGAGCTTTGTTTTGGCTTTTACATGACCTTAAGTTAGTACTTATGGGGCTATGGAAAAAAAGGAAAATCAAGAGAGAAGAGAAGTGTTTAAATGTGTTTTTGGGTGTTGGAATCTTGGTGAAGAAGAAGACTTATGCGGCGTTAGGGATTTTTTGCTCCTACTGTTGCTCTCTCGTCCTCCTTGTCGCTCTCTGTTTTTCTGTTCCTTTGTGTTAAGGTGATATTTATCCCCAAAATGTCTTGGGGAGAAAGCAAACCATCCCAAAAAACTGTGTTGGTCCCTATGGAATAAAAATGCTAAAATCAAAATTATCAGTTGGATGTGTATGGCATGAGAAGAATGTGTAGGATTAGAAATGTGAGAGCATGTGACAATGATGAGGTGTCAAGGTGATATTAGTTGATGAAAAGAGAGAACAAGGAATAAATGTACATGTGGAATATCTGGTAGAATATATTATGGGTGCAAATATAAGAAATTGAAGTAGAAGTCAATGTAACAATATTTTAAAGGAGACAAGGAAATTGTGAAAATGGATGGGATCACCTTGTGAAAAGATAAAAGGAACTATTTCATTTCCTATGTTTTGCTTCAAACGTTCTTTTCCTTCTTTCTTCTTCTTTTTGTTTTTTTTTTTCTCTTTTTGATTTTCTTTTCTTTAGCTAAATCAAAAGCAAGTACATAAAAAGATTACTCCTAAACTAAAAATGGAAAAAGAAATATTAAGGAAATCAAAATAGCTATATTCTTAAGGTAGGATAAAATCGCTCAATCTACTTCTAAAACTTTACGATTTAAGACTTACACTACATCAAATAGACACAAATAAAAGTACTTATATTTTGAACTTTTCTTTTTATATTTTGCAAAACAAAAATATGACTCTTTTTGTATTTTTCAATTTGAAAGAAAGTAAAATAAACTAAATATAACTAGACAAAGTTACTAATTAGTTAAAATAAACGAGAATATTTTTGTAGTTTTCATTTTGTGATAAAATAAAGCAAAAGGGTCAAAATAGGCAAAATAACAATATTAAAACTAAAAGAAATATCTAAGCACTAAAAAGGTATAAAGTTTCGGAGAGGGTCAAAAATTACATGTCTACACTCCATACGAGGCAAAAGGAGAAATGATCGAGGCCAAGGGTTTCGGGGGCTGGTGAATAGGAATGGGTTTGACAAGCATACCGGACTTAAGGAAGCACCACGATTATCAGAGTATAACTTCAACATCGATGCATCCGCCGTCGTGTCGGCTATCGGACGCATCAAAGATACAAAATGGCCTCGACCTCTGCAGACCGATCATGCCCAGAGGAATCCCATTCAAATGTGCGAATATCATGGCACTCATGGTCACAGAACGAAAGGTTGCAGGCAACTGAGGGAGGAGGTAGCCCGGTTATTCAATAAAGGGCACCTTCGAGAATTTTTAAGTGATAGGGCTAAAAACCATTTCAAAAACAGGAATTTCAGTAGACAAAACGAACAAGAAGCGCCACAATACATCATCCACATGATCATTGGTGGGATCGATACCCCCCGGGGGCCGGTGCTTAAACGCAGTAAGATGTCGATTGTAAGAGAAAAGCGATCGCGGACTCAGGATTACTCCCCTGAAGGAACCTTGTCCTTTAGTAATGAAGATGCAAAAGGAATCATGCAACCACATAATGATGCACTGGTAATATCTGTACTTATGAATAAAACTCAAGTTTAACGTGTGTTAATTGATCCAGGTAGTTCGGCCAACATCATTCGATCGAGGGTCGTAGAGCAACTTGGTCTACAGGACCAGGTCGTGCCCGCAATTTTGGTACTAAAAGGATTCAATATGGTATGTGAAACGACTAAGGGCGAAATAATCTTGCTAGTTAACGTGGTCGGGACCATCCAAGAAACAAAGTTTAACGTGATCGAAGGCGATATAAGATATAATGCTCTGTTCGGAAGACCATGGATCCACAATATGAGGGTTGTACCCTCCACCAGGTTTTGAAGTTCTCAACATCAGAGGGAATCAAAACGGTCTACGGGGAGCAACCGAGCGCAAAAGAAATATTTGTCGTCGATGAAGTGATTCCGATATCATCATTATCATCAGCAAAAGGATCTGATTCGAAAGAGGAACAAAATACCAAATAGCAATCACAAGCGTCAGCTTTGACCCGGTTAGTAAATCAGAAGACTAACGAAGAAGATGAACATAGGGTCCCTCTGTGATGACCCAAAATGTTATCTTAAATTTAATAAGTAATTATGTGTTCTAAGACCTCGAAAAGTACCATTTATTATTTCTCGACTTGCGTGCGCAGTCCGTAAAATTTTCAGGCAAAAAATGGATTAAAATATAAAATAGAGCCTTAAAACTCAACTGAGTTGATTTTGGTCAATATTTTGAGCAAACAGACCCGGATAAGTATTTTGATAGTTCCGGTAGCTCCGTATCATGATTTGGGACTTGGGTGTATGCCCGGAATTTAATTTGGAGGTCCCTATCTCAAGTTATGACCATTTAACGGAAACTAGTAATTTAAAGGCTAAAGATTTTCAAGTTTGACCACGGGGGTTGACCTTTTGATATCGGAGCCGAAATTCGATTCTGAAAATTTGAACAGCTCCGTTATGTCATTTATGACTTGTGTGCCAAATTTAAAGTCATTCCGGATTCATTTAATATGTTTTGGCACGAGATTTGCAAATTAAAAGTTTAAAACTCAAAGTTCGAATCGGGATATGAATTATAATTTCAGTGTTGTTTGACGTAATTTTAGACCCCGAGTCAGTATGTATTATATTACGGGACTTGTTGGTATATTCGGACGGGGTCCCGAGTACCCCGAGTGTGATTTGAATCGAAATCGGAACAAGAATTGGACTTAAACAAAATCTGAAATTTTGGGTTCTAGTGTAATCGCACCTGCAGATTTTTGACCGCAGAAGCGAGCCTCCCATCGCAGATGCGGGACTGGGCTGGCTTGGGGTCTTCGCGGCTGCAACCTTTTTGCGCAGAAGCGGATGTCGCAGGTGCGACATATTTTAACGCAGATGCGGCCACTGGTCAAGCTGCCATGTTCCGCAAATGCGAGACCACAGGTGCGAAAATATAGCCCGCATATGCGAAAATATTGGGCAGAATACATAAAATCGGGTCTTAGCCATTTTTGCTCATTTTTGAGTTTTAAGTCTCGGATTTTGGCGATTCCAAAGGGGTTTTTCACGACTTTGAATTGGGTAAGTGTTCTATAACTAAAAGTGATTATATTTCATAAATCCATGTCTATATTCATCATTTATTTCGGATTTGGATGGAAGAAATTGGAATTTTTGTAAAACTTTCTAAAAACGAAAAATTAAGATTTGAAGGTCCATTTGATATCGGAATTGGACAAATTTTATATGGATGAACTCGTATCGGAACGGGTGTTCGGATTTCGAGAGTTTTTTAGGATTTGAGATGTGGGTCCCACTGTTGAATATTTTAATGAATTTTAGATTTTTATTCGGAAAATGTATAAATTCATAAGAAATTAATTCATATGATTAGTATTGAGTATATTGAATTGCTTGTGAATAGATTTGAAGGTTTCGGAGGCAAATTTAAAAGAAAAAGCTGTGGTTGAATATTTAATTAAAATTTGCAAAGCGAGGTAAGTGTCGGGGTTAACCTTGACTTGAGAGAATAGAACCCTTAAATTATTTGTTATGTAAATTGCATGTGAACGACGTATAGGCGAGGTGACGAGTGTCTATACGTCGTCAAAATTAATTGTTTGCCTGCTTACTAAAAAAATCATAAATTATTTTTAATCATAAATTAATTATTATAATAACCGTTTCTCTCTTATTCTTTGTCAAATATTAATTCTTGAATTCCTGCATTAATTTTACATGTTATTTGAATTATGTGTTTTGATTGTTATTTGACATTTAGCATATTAAATATTAAACTGCCTATTTTTTCTCTGATTTCTATAATAATTTTTTGTTTGTCATTGTTTCTTTCATAATTAAATCATAATTGTTGTATGCTTGTTGTCTTATGATTTTATATTAATTGCTACATTTATTGGAGAAATTTCTTCTATAAGAATTGATTGAAATGAAAATATTGGAGGATCGGGTTACACGCCGTAACAGACTTATTAAAAGTTAATATTGGAGGATCGGGTTGCACACCGCAACAGATTTATTAAAAGTTAATATTGGAGGATCGGGTTGCATGCCGCAACAGACTTACTAAAAAGTTAATATTGGAGGATCGGGTTGCACGCCGCAATAGACTTAATGAAAAGTTAATATTGGGGGATCGGATTGCACGCCGCAATAGACTTAATGAAAAGTCAATATTAGTGGATCGGATTGCACGCCGCAACAGACTTATTTAAACGTTTATATATATACTTGATTGAAATAAATATATGACATACTTGATTAAAAGGAAAATATTGGGAGAGTGGGTTGCACGATGCAACGGGAATTGAATGTGAATATATTGTGAGAGCGGATTGCACGCTGCAACTGAATTGGTTAAAATAATAATGGATTATGACTGATGGGTTGGCTTCAATTATTATAAATGAGTTACCTGATTTTTTTCTATTATTTGTGGTTGTTATTAATATTGCGTACAGGTTAATGTAAGTGAACCGCCTTAGCCTCGTCACTACTTCGTCGAGGTTAGGCTCAGCACTTACCAGTATATGGGGTCGGTTGTACTGATACTACACTCTGCACTTCTTGTGCAGATTTTGGAGTTGGTCCCAGAGGTGTGCCATAGACTTGCTCGGATTTCAGCTACCAGAGGAGACTTGAGGTATAACTGCATGGCGTCCGCAGTTCTGAAGTCCCCGTCTATTTTACTTTAGCTGTGTGTTTATTTTTAAAAGCTTTATTTTATTCAGACCTTTATTTTTATTTATTCTAGAAGCTCGTGCACTTGTAACACCAATTCTGGGATGGTATTTAGACACAGTTGTTTTTATGGATTATTTCACTATATTTCAAACTTTGCTTCCGCATTTGTTTCCTTGTTATTAATAAATTTAAAATTATTTTAAAAATGGATAATATTATTCTAACGTTGGCTTGCCTAGCAAGTGAAGTGTTAGGCGCCATCACGGTCCGAATGTGAGAATTTCGGGTCGTGACAGTTGGTATCAGAGCACTAGGTTATATAGGTCTCACGAGTCACGAGCAAGCTTAGTGGAGTCTGAAGGATCAATACGGAGACGTCTGTACTTATCTCTCAGAGGCTATGAAGTTTAGGAACAATATCACTTCTTTCTTATTCTGTCATGCGTTTTTATTATATCATCAATGATTGAACCATTCTACTTTTATTCTCTCGCAGATGGCGAGAAAACGTAATACATCTACCGATGGGTAGGGACCAGAACCCCCGGTGGCAACTATGGCCAGGGGTAGAGGTCAAGGCCGAGGTCATGCTAGAGGCCGAGGCAAAGGCCGAGGTAGAGCTTAGTCCAGAGCTCGAGTAGCTGCACCTGTTGAAGAACCTCAGGTGGACCTTCAGGAGGAGGTTCCAGTTCAGAATGTACCAGTTGGACCAGTTCAGGTCCCGGAAGGATTCATAGCTACTCCAGTACTTCGAGATGCTTTGGTCCGTTTGGTAAGTGTTATGGAGGGCGTGGCCCAGAATGGTACATTTCCAGTGGCACCAGCCGTCTCACAGGCTGGGGGAGGAGCACAAACTCCCACTACTCCCGCTCCAGAGCAGATGGCTCCCCAGAATTAGGCTCTAACAACCCCGCCAGTTGGGGTAGTTCAACCAGTTGTTGCGGCACAGACCGGTGATAGGCCCGCCATGTCTTTTGAGGCCTTATTGAGACTAGATAAGTTTACCAAACTCTTTCCGTTAGTATTCAGTGCACATTCAGCTCCTATCAGTGCATCACCACTCCAGAGTTACTACAACGGTTATCCGGCCCATTTGGGTCAGCTTCAGCTTCAGCAGCCACGCCATCAGGATGGGTGTTATGAGTGTGGAAACATTGGTCACATCAGGAGGTATTGCCCTAGATTGGCGAGTAACAGATCTCGGCAAGATTCTCGTGCCATCATACCGGCACCGGTTGCTTTATCGCCTGCTCAGCCAGCTAGAGGTAGGGGTCAGGCAGCTAGATGTGGAGGTCAGGCTATTAGAGGTGGAGATCAGGCCATTAGAGGTGGAGGTCAGACCGTTAGAGGTGGAGGCCAGGCAGTCAGAGGCCGTCCCAGGGACGCAGTTCAGAGTGGTGGGGCCCAACCCCAATTTTATGCTTTTCCAGTTAGGCCTGAGGCCGAGTCATTTGATGCTGTGATCACAGGTATTATTCAAATTTTTCATAGAGATGCTTCAGTTCTATTTGATCCAGGATCTACTTATTCCTATGTGTCCTCCTATTTTGCTTCATATTTGGTTATGCCTTGTGATTCTCTGAGTGCTTCTGTGTGTGTATCTACATCGGTGAGAGCCTCTGTTATAGTAGATCATGTCTATCGTTTGTGTTTGGTTACTGTTGGTAATCTTGAGACTAGTGTGGATCTTCTACTTCTTGATATGGTAGATTTTGATGTCATCTTGGGTATGGATTGGCTGTCCCCTTATCATGCTATATTGGATTGTCATGCCAAGATAGTGACCCTAGCTATGCCGGGGTTACCTTAGTTAGAGTGGAAAGGAACTTCTGTCCATTCTGCCAGCAGGGCTATTTCTTATATGAAAGCTCGACGTATGGTAGAGAAAGGGTGTCTAGCCTATTTGGCTTATATTCGCGATCCCAGTACGGATGTCCCTTCTATGGACCCAGTACCAGTTGTTCGTGAATTTTTAGAAGAATTTCCTGCAGATCTGCCGGGGATGCCACCCGACAGAGATATTGATTTCTTTATTGATTTGGCTCCGGGCACTCAGCCCATTTCTATTCCACCATACCTTATGGCCTCGCCAGAGTTGAAAGAATTGAAAGAGCAGTTACAAGACTTGCTTGATCAGGGATTCATTAGATCCAGTGTCTCGCCCTGGGGTGCACCAGTATTATTTGTAAAGAAGAAAGATGGCTCTATGCGGATGTGTATAGACTATCGGCAGTTGAACAAGGCCACTATCAAAAACAAATATCCGCTGCCAAGTATTGATGACTTATTTGATCAGCTTCAGGGTGCTAACGTATTTTCGAAGATCGATTTGAGGTCTAGTTACCATCAGTTGAAGATCAGGTCCTCTGATGTCGCTAAAATAGCTTTTCGAACTCGGTATGGGCATTACGAATTCCTAGTGATGTCATTTGGTGTGACAAATACCCCAGCAACATTTATGGATTTGATGAATCGAGTGTTCAAGCCTTATTTGGATTCTTTTGTGGTTGTATTCATTGATGATATCTTGATTTACTCCAGCAGTCAAGAGGAGCATGAGCAGCATCTTCGAAGTGTGCTTCACACTTTGAAGAATAATCAGTTATATGCCAAGTTTTCAAAATGTGAGTTTTGGTTAGACTTAGTTGCCTTTTTGTGGCATGTTGTATCGGCAGAAGGCATAAAGGTGGATCCTAAGAAGATTGAGGCTGTTCAGAATTGGCCTAGACCTATTTCAGTTACAGAGATCCGGAGTTTCCTGGGTTTAGCAGGTTATTATCGTCGGTTCGTGGAAGGAATTTCATCTATAGCAAGTCCATTGACCAAATTGACCCAGAAAGGTGTCCCATTCAGATGGTCAGTCGAGTGTGAGATGAGCTTTCAGAAGCTCAAGACCGCTTTGACTACGGCGCCAGTGTTGATATTACCCACAGGTTCAGGATCGTATACGGTATATTATGACGCATCTCACATTGGGCTTGGTGCAGTATTAATGCAAGATGGCAAGGTAATTGCAGCTGTGCATCGTGATCACGTCAGGTGCTTCGCGAACGCAAAGAGCACCAGACGCCCAATGATTTTAACTTTCTAAAATCGGGATTTGAGTCATTATTCACCATTTTCAAGTTTGAGCTCGGCCTAGAGGCGATTTTGAAGAGCTTTTTCGTCCCAACTTTATTGGTTAGTAGATTTTAACCTGTTTCATTACATTTTTATAAACACCCATTGATTTTAATCTTTAATCTAAGCTTTTTCATGGTAGAAATTAGGGATTTAGGTAGAAATTGAGGATTTTGATAAATTGAAATTTAGACCTCAAGTTGAGGTCGGATTTCGAAACTAATTATATAACTGGGCTCGGGGTGAATGGGTAATTGAGTTTTGGTCTGAATTTTGTGTTTTGACCAAGCAGGCTTGGGGTTAGGTTTTGTTGACTTTTTCCAAAATCATTAAAGATTGCATATTTTTCACTAAAGCCTATTTTAAATTATTTGAACTATATTTTGCTATATTTGATTGGTTTGGAGGCTAATTCTAGAGGAAAAGCCGCGATTGTGCCTTGATTTAGTTGCAGAGTGAGGTAAGTATTTTGGTTAACCTTGACTTGTGGGATTATGACTTATTGATCTATTTGGTACGTATATTATATGCGGGGACGACGTATATGTGAGGTGACGAGTATATATGCGTTATCATTGGGTTAAAGCATGCGGGTGAAAATTATTTCATTGACTATGTTCTCCATGCTTAGGTTAGAATATTACTCTTTAATTATTTGCCTCATATCTATTGTCTATTTTGAATATGTTGGAATTTTTGAAAGTTGAGTTTGTTATATTGGCACTATAATTGAAGTGAAATTGCTTTTCGCCTTTCATTTGTCATTCAGATTTGTGTTGTTGCTTGTTGAGGAAAAGTGAAAATCACGAAGGGTGTTTCCGTACCTTATTTGCATTCATTATCACATATTAAAAGGTTGTGAGGATTTAAAGCACGAAGGGTGATATCGTGCCATTTTATTTATGATATCACATGGTGAGGACGAGAGTAAATGCACGATGGGTGATGTTGTTCCATCTTTATTGCATTGCCTTTTTTGATTTCCGGATTGGTGATTTACTTGGTTACGTTGTTGCTTATTTAGGAAGATGTTATTTGGTGATTTCGTACTTGCCATTTTTATGATATTTTCCCTTTCGCATGTCCCCTCCCAGTTAATATTTTATCGTTTTACTTGTTATTTTGTTGCTTTATATATATAGATTTTACATAGGTGTCTTGTCATAGCCTCATCACTACCTCGTCGAGGTTAGGCTCGACACTTAAGGAGTACATTGGGTTGGTTGTACTCAGTGTTATGAAAAGCCGTTGCTTCAGTTCTTAAAGAGCAAAGCGGGGCCTTGGGCGCTTCTATGATGTGAAGCGTAGCAGGTTCAGTAAATCGAGCACTTCATCTGTTAAGCAAGAAGCGTTAGAAGCAACATAAGCGAGTGCTTCTACGTATTAAGGCTGCCAAAGTTAAAAAAAGCTCTCTTTTTTTAAAAGACCATCGAGTAATAGAGAACAATAGGTGACTAGGGTTCCCATTTTCTGCACTTTTCAACTTCAAGTTCAAGCCCATTATGTGATTTCTTCTTCCTCCTCCTCCTCCTCTTTTTTTTCTTTCCCTGTTTCAGTCTCAAAATAGAGCGAAATGCTAGCAAATTTTTTCCTCCCTTAAGTTCTTCTTTTTCTCCTTCTTTCAGTGTTTCTGTCTTAAATTGCAATGAAATACTGCCAAATATTTTTCGTTTAAGTTACTGTTATTCTTTTCGTATACTTACTGCCATTTTTTTCATTTCATTTATTCTTAATTCTTACTTCATTTTTATGTGTTATTAAGTTATTTTTTTAATGGCACCAAAAGAAAAAAGGAAAGACCCGGCTTAGGCTTATTCTGTAAGAGTTAGCAAGACCAACAATATGGTAATTAGATGTCTTTTTTATGAGAAGATTTCGAATGAGGGAATCTATCGTCAATAAATTCATCTAATCAATGGTGATCCAAACGTCGCATCTTGTTCTAAAGTTCCGCCGCATGTGAAGGAAGAAATGAAAGCATGCTGTCAAAAACAAATATAGTTTAAGCCTCAAATGCATCCTGAACAAGAACAAGTGCATAATCTTGATGACGACAATAATGAAATAGAAGAAGGTGACGATGGTTAGTCGCTTCTATTAAAATCACAAAAGCGGGGAAGGATACAAACAATATCTTCAAGTTGTGGATCTACTGGTAAGACTAAAGGTCCCATGGATTGTTATTTTCCGCAAAAACCAGGAAATATGGGAGGCAAAAATGGTAGTCAAATTGATGCCAAAGCAATTTTGAGGGATCGAGCAGTTGCAATGTTTGCGCGGTGGATGTATGATGCAGGTATTCCTTTTAATTGTATTAATTATACGAAAACTTTATCTACTTTTATTGAGGTCGTAGCAACCGCCGTATCCGGGAGCACCTGGATCTGCACACCAGGTGCAGAGTGTAGTATGAGTAGAACCAACTCAATAAGTAACAAGACTAACCTCTAGGCTAAAAGTAGTGACGAGCTTAGCAGGTACAGTCCAGTATAGAATTAACGGTACAGAAATATAGGCATGCGTTCAAGTTCAACAGTTAAACTCAGCACAGGTAAAAATATATCAATTCTGAACAATATGCGAAATATTACATCTCTGTATCTATATGCCAATATACATACTGTATGCGATGCACCTTAGTGAAAATTTTGTGTACTCACAATCTAAAAATACTCAATCACTCAGTACTGTATATGGCCAATCCAGCCCAGGGAAGATCCATCTCTCATGCCAATGTACATACTGTATGTGATACACCTTAGTGAAAACTTCGTATACTCACAATCTAAAAATACTCAATCACTCAGTACTGTATATGGCCAATCCAGTCTAGAAAAGATCCATCCCTCATATATATGTACACATCAACTGATAGTCAGTCGCCCAGTACTATATAAGGCCAATCGATCCCAGGGGAAGATCCATCCCCAAATATCAATGATTCGGACAAGATCCATGTCCAGAAAATATCCATCCCTCATTATAAATGCTTCGGGCAAGATCCATGCCCAGGGAAAATCCATCGCTCAATATAAATTGTTCGGGCAAGATCCATCGGTCAATATATATATATATATATATATATATATATATATATATATATCTATCTATGGCAAGATCCATGCCTAGGAAAGATCCACCCCAGATATATATATTAATTGCGCTCACTGTGGGGGGTACAGACTCCAGAAGAGCTCCTTTAGCCCAAGCGCTGTAATAGCCAAATTCAGGCATAAATAAATAAACATAAATATCACTCAGAATCTCTAATTTCTCGGGCTCTCAATGACACGAAAATCAACCCGACATAATGATATGATATATCAATAAATGACAACAGAGACTGAGATATGATATGAAAGTGACAGATGTGACTGAGTACAAAATTTTATTTTTAACAAATAGTTCAACAGCAATACGACCCATGTGGGTCCCAAAATATATCGGCGTGTAGCCTAAACATGATCTTTAACACGAGTCTCAGCTCAATTTCTCTTACACGTGGAGGTTATACAGATAATGACATTTATTTAATTATGCAACTCCACAAAATCAATTAATTCATAATTCCTATGATGCACGCCCACACGTCCGTCACCTAGCATATGCGCCATCTCCAAACAATTCATACAACACGTAATTCAGGAATTCATACCCTCATAACCAAGTTTAGAAGTGTTACTTACCTCAATCCGAGAAATTATTTATTCCAATAAACCTATTCCTATTCAGCCTCTGAACGCCTCGAATCTTAGTCAAAATAATTAGATACAATCAACACGAGGTATAGGAATCAATTCCATATGAAAATGCTAAATTTCACAATAAAAATCCGAAATTAACTCAAAAATTAACAGTGGGGCCCACGTATCACAACCCAACAAAAGTGATAGAATATGAACGCCCATTCAACCAAGAGTCCAACCATACAAAAATTACTAAATTCCGACTCCGATTCGGCCTTCAAACCCTCAAATCAATTTTTGGAAAATTTCTATTCTAATCCTCCAAATCACAAAATAGGTGCTGGAAATAGTGTTAGATTCATGAATAACAGACAAAATTAAGTTAATATTACTTACCCCAGTCCAATTTGTGAAGTTTGCCTTTGAAAATCGCCCAAACCGAGCTCCCCACCTCTATTTTTGTCAAAAATGGCAAAAACCCCAGATTATAGAGCCTCTGCTGTTTTCGAGTGCCACAGGTAGCGTGGGGCGCTGCCTGTGGCACAGTTTCCAGAATCCGAACAATTCTCAGCGCCAGGGTTAGTGCCCTACGCTACCCTGGGCGCTGGCGGCGACAAGAAATCTTTTCCGGCACTGAAAGTGGCATAACTCTCTCATACGATATCCGAATTCGACGATTCTTTTTGCTATGACTCCGAAATTTTAATACGCATATAATGCTTCAATAAAAACTGAATTTTGAGGTTATTTGGATAATATTATACCACTTATTCTTGAAGAAACGACGTCGGGACATTTTACATTCGATGCCGACACCTAGCAAATCAAATCCGATCGACATCAAATTTTACATACAAGTCATAAATGACATAATAGAGCTATTCAAATTTCCAGAACCGGATTTCGATCCCGATATCAAAAATTCAACTCCCCGATCAAACTTTCAAACTTAGATTTATAATTTTAACCATTTCAAGCATAATTTAGCTACGGATCTCAAAATAATTTTTCGGACACGCTCCTAAGTCCAAAATAACCATACGGAGCTATTGAAATTATCAAAACTCTATTTTGGGGTCGTTTACACATAAGTAGACATCCGGTCACTATTTCAACTTAAACTTTAAACCATGGAATTAAGTGTTCCAATTCATTCAAAAGAAAACCTCACCGGACCCAAACCAATCACCCCGACAAGTCACATAACAATTGTAAAAAACGGATTGAGCAGTAAATGGGGGAACTGAGATGAAATACTTAAAACGACCGACCGTGTCATTACAATTGTTCAAAGTCCTTTGTTATTGAATATGATGAAGAGATTTACTAAACAAAAAAGCTTGGTGAAACATGTAAAGAAAAGATTTGCTATCGCTTTCTTGACTTTGAATAGTATGTATGACCAAACAAGCAATTTGAAGAAGTTGTTTGTTTCAGATGAGTACACTAACAGTGCCTATGAAAGGGAAGCTTGAGGCAGAGAATCTGTAGATATTATGCTTTCTAATATATTCTGGAATAGTGTGGTTCATGCATTGAAGATTGGTGGTCATTTAGTTAAAGTATTTCGTTTGGTGGATGGAGAGCAAAGACCACCAATGGGCTACCTTTACAAAGCAATGGATATGTCAAAGGAGGATATTCGAGACTCTTTTAGTGATAAAAAATATAAAGAGTCTTTGAGATCATAGATAAAAGGTAGCCAGACCAGATTAATCACCCTTTGCAAGCAGCTAGACTTATTTTGAACCCGGAACTGTTTTATGACAATGAAGAGAGGATTATAGGAGATGCAGAATTGTGGAATGGATACATTGAATATATTGAGAAGTTGATACCTGAATAATTCGAGCAAGATAAAATAACAGAGCAATTTAGAACTTATCGAATGCTGAGCAATGTTTTGGAAAACAAACATGGCTATTAGACAAAGAAAGACGAAGTCACCACGTGAGCGAGTGCTTATATGTTGCTTTATCGTTAATAAGTTATTTATTTATAAACATTATATTTTGAGTATTTGTTCTACTTCTAAAGTTGAATGGTGGAAGCAATATGGCCATTGCACTCCAGAATTACAAAAGTTAGCCATCAAAGTTCTAAGTCTAACGTGTAGCTCATCCGGGTGTGAAAGGAATTGGAGCGTGTTTGAACATGTAAGAAATAAGAAGAGTGATTTATATATTGAGATGATTAAATTAAATCTCAATTGTCCTAATCTTACTAATTACTTATTATTTGCAGATTCATACCAAAAAGAGGAACAAACTAACCTTGAAGCGTCTCAGTGATCTAGTCTTCATTAAGTATAATAGAACATTGAGGTGTCGTTACAATGCTCGCAATATAATTGATCCAATTAGTTTGAAAAACATTGATGATGCTAATGAATGGCTAACTGGAGTCCCGAAAGATCATATAGATGAAGAAGTATTTGAGGAAACTTCTAATTTTACTTGGGGTGATGTTGCGGAGGCACGTAGAATTGGGCAGAGGATTTATGGTTTGAGGGGGAGTACTTCAACTTCAAGATCACAGAGGAAGGGAAAAGAAACAGCTATTTTGTCCCTAGTTGATGAAGAAGAAGAACATGAGGACGAGCAATATAACGATGATAGTAGAATACAAGAAGTTGACAATCTTGTAGAAGAATAAGATGCTCATTTTGTGCTTTAATTGATGCTACTCTTTAGTTTTTACATTGAAGTATTGAACATTTGCTTACATTTATATGTGTTATCTATGCAGTATTTATTTTAATATTTTTTTAAAAATTTCCGCTTCACTTCAAACAAGCGAGCGCTTCGCTTCTCGCTTTAAGCGAAAAGGGGCTTGTCACTTTTTCTCACATCACGCTCTTCATAATATTGGTTGTACACGTGCTACACTTCTGCACTTCTTTTGCAGACACTAGTATTGGTCCCATTATTATTTAGAGGTGCGTCTGCTCAAATCATATTTGCTTTGGAGATTTGAGGTAGAGCTGCTGGCGTTTGCTGACCTTGAAGCCCCCCTTCCATTTTCTATCATTGTTGTTTATCTCCTTCGAACAATTGTATTTATTTCAAACTATACTTGTAGACTTCTAGTTTCTCATGTACTAGTGACACCGGACTTCTGGGATTGAGTTAGACCATGTTATGTTATGGGTTTATTTCATGTATTTCGGCTTTAATCATCGTTAATAATTGTTGTTACTCTGTTTTGAACTGTTTAATTATTACACTAGTTAAATAATGTTGGTTTTCCTAGCAAGTGGACATTAGGTGACATTACGGTCCCGATGGTATGATTCCGGGTCGTGACAAAAAATTTCTTGTAGCGATTACTACGACATATAAACCAAGAAAGTATAAAGTATGAAAAATGGAGAGAGGCAATGAACCAAGAAATACAAGCGTTCGTGAATAATGGGACATGGGTGATAGAAGATCTGCCTCTTAATAAAAATCTCTTGGTTGTAGGTAGGTTTACCGAATAAAGTACAACTCAGATGGAACGGTTGAATGACACAAAGCTCGTATAGTTATTGTTTGGAATCATCAAGTAGAAAGGATTGACCATACGAAAACATTTACTCCGGTGGCAAAGATGGTGACTGTCCGAGCATTCTTGGTAGTTGCAGCAGTGAAAAACTGGAAGTTGCACGTGCATAATGCCATCTTGCACGGGATCTTCATGAGGAAGTATACATGAAACTACCTCCTGGGTTTCAGGTTGCGAGTCTAGGAAAGATATGCAAACTTAAGAAATCTCTTTATGGGTTGAAACAAGTGCCAATGTGTTAGTTTGTTAAGTTATCAACCACTTTGAGAGATTATGGATTAGAACACTCATATTCTGATTACTCCCTTTTTACTCTGCAAAGGAGTGAAATGCGAATAAATATCCTTGTGTATGTCGATGATTTTATTATTTCTAGCAATGAACCTACAATTGTCCACGATTTTAAGATATATCTTGGTGAATACATGAAGTATTTGGGTAGATTTAAATATTTTTCGGGTTTTCCAGAAACTCCAACGGAATTTTCTTGAGCTAACATAAATATGCCTTGGATATTATCTCAGAGGTTGGATTATTGGGTTCTAAGTATGTGGGAGTGCCTTTAGAGCAGAATCATCGGCTAGCGTCGGCAGAAGGACGAGTTTTTGATGATTGAGAACATTATCGCCGTTTGGTAGGATGACTCATCTATCTTCGCTTCACACAACTAGAGTTATCCTATTGCATTTATGTTTTATCCCAGTTCATGCAACAACCGAAAGAAAAGCATCGCCAAGCAGCATTTCCGGTTGTACTCTACTTGAAGAGGAATCCAGGACAAGGCATTTTGTTGAGAAGTAAATGTGATTTGCGTCTCTATGGATGGTGCGACTCTAATTGGACAGGTTGTCCTTTGACTCAATGCTCACTCACAGTTTGATTTGTCTCTTTAGGTGACTCACCGATGTCTTGGAAGAATAAGAAGCAACATAATGTGTGTCGATCATCGGTAGAAGTCTAATATATTTCTATGGCAATGCCAATTTGTGAGCTGAAATGGCTAAATGAAACTTTGTCTAGTCAAGGAGTGACTTGTAATTCTCCTATTCGTCTTATTTGTGAAAGTCAAGGAGCATTGCACTCAACCAAGAATCCAGTCTTTCATGAAAGAATCAAACGTATTGAAGTAGATTGTTATTTTATTCGTGACGACATAGTAAATGAAAACATTTGTGCCAGCTTTGTGTCTTCACATGAGAAATTGGCAGATTCTTTACAAAGGCATTGGGAAAATCTCAATAATGTTTCTCTTTTATGCAAGTTGGGCATTTGTAATCCGCATGTGCCAACTTGGGCATGTATATATTGTATACATTTCATGAAGGCGAAGCATGGTGGTCCACAGTGTAACTAGTGGTGAAGCACTGATGGTCCATAGTGTACCTAGTTGTTCTCCATATATGTTCGGGACTAAATTTTTTCATCTTTGTTAGGACTAGGATTTATTATTTGTATATATATTCTTGTTATTCAATAGAACAAGACAAGGCTTTTCTCTTCCTCTCTGACAGAAACTCGGTCCATATTTTGGCAACAATCATTAAAAAGCATTGAAGCTTTAAATTTGAAAACTAAATTTTATAGTTTTTTTATTTGTTTAGATTTGTTGTTGTTGCAAACGATTGGGAATATCTTTTGGAGTTTATATCTGGATTTTGAGGGAGTTTGGTGAAGATTCAAATTGATTTTGGTTGGAATTTTAGGGTGAAACTCGAAGAAGAAGACATAAATAAATTGTGTGTATTTTGTGTGCCGGATGTACAAACGACATACAATATATACGACTAATTGTATATAAATTGTATATAAGCTGTATGTAAATATAGTTTATTACCGCATTTATGTACAACAAAAAATTATATTCAAATTGTACATATATTCATTTATGTAGCTTTTAACTGAAATTACTGTTAGCAAAATATATACAACAAAAGATCCATTTATTTGTTACACTTGTTGTCAACAGTGTAACTGTTAAGTTTCAAGGCTTTACTTCTTCTTAGGATTCTGCTACACTCATTGAAGAGAGTTTCTCATTTCCAAACGAGTGGAGAAAAAACACCCTTTGGTTTCTTCTGGCAGAAACCTATTTGTAATTTCGAACAGAGACAACTCTTATGGAAGAGTCATAAGAATTACCCTTTTATATATATTAAAATAATAAAGGGGTTCAAGAATCAGATTTCTTTTATAAGGGCTAAAATCACTTATTTTGGCTTTTTTACCCCATATTGTAGGGTGGATCTCGAAAGATATGAAAGATCTCCCTCCAAGCTGTACATACGACTAGGGCTGCTTATCGGGCGGATTTGGCGGTTATTTACTCTTAACGGTTTGGCTTATCGGTTATCGGCTTTTAAATGTATTAATCCGCTAGCCATCCGATAAGATATCGGGCGGATTGGTATCGGTTTAGCTCTTATCGGGCGGTTTATCGACCTAATTCAATCTATATTGCGTGCATTAATTGTTTGCTGACCATTGTGACTCAAACTAAAATTCCTATGCTCAGCAGACTACATTCCAGTCTATAGAATACAATAGATGAGTCCATTACATCCCAAAGCAAACTACATTACAGATGAGTCCAGAATACATATGTCTTTCCTCCGCCCACAACTGCAAAGGAAAAGTCAATGCTCCCTGATTAATTCTGAAATGATAAAATTCCAGTCTATATTCAAAGTGAGTCCAGAATACATACTTCAAAATGATTAATCCATAAGTGAGCAGACTACACAAAAATGTTTGTCATGCAGCTAACGCCTAACAGTGCTTGAATTTCTGCAGCTTCAAAGTTCAAACAACAGCTTAATCCATAAGTGAGTAGATCCCTGTAAAAAAATGCATACATCAAATTTCAGCATTAGGCAACGAAGTAGAGACTATGATAAATACTACTGTTAACTAGTATGCATACACCTAAAGCCCATTAACAACTCCGAAAAATAAAAAAAAACTAATCTCAATTAACTAATATTTAACAAGACTCCAACGGTTTAAACTTAATTGAAATGGGCAGCCATCCCTTTGGTTCGTTAACAAAATCATATATAAGTCTAATGAGCAATTTATTAAGAAAAACAGTCACATAAATGGAGATGGAACACCAGAAACAAATTCATTCATGATTTCAGCCATTTTTATGGAGAAATAGTACAGATTCAGGAATGTGTACGTAAAATACTTGACAAATAGAGCTTGAAACAGCTGATAAAGGGCAGAAATGGAGATGAAGGAAGTTCAGATACGATTTTGATAGCAAACAGCTGAAGAACAGCAATGTCGACCTCAACTTCAATCCAAAAACAAATGAGAAACCCATAAATTCTCTAAGTAACACAACAGAAATCAGAAAACCTTTTTAATCTTTTTTTTTCGTTTTTTTTCTTCAGATCCGGATGTAGAAAAATGGTAATTCAGGGATTTTGTTTTAACTTTTTTCATAGGTGAGATGTGTGTGCATGGCGAATTCTCGGCTTCCTTTTGCATGAAAGGGAATCCGTCTATCTTTTTCTTAGGGTTTGGGAAAATGAGTGTTTTAAAGAGAGGAGAGATCCGGTTGGGCCAGGCGGGTCATAAAAATTGGGCTTCGAAAGGGATGGGCTTGAAACAACTACAAAATTAGTCACTTTGGATTCAAATTTTAATTAAAACGAATTTGTGTGGCTAAACTATTATATATATTTTTGGTGTTATATAGAGTACTGGAAGTCGACGAGATAGAGTATTGGTGGCTACTGGTTGAAATTTAGGCATTAGGGTTTCTAAATGTCTAATAGTAAATTAGTAATAGAGAATAGAGATAGAGTACTGGAAGTGGAAGAAGGGTTTTTGATTATTTAATATATATATATATACTGGAAGTCGACGAGATAGAGTATTGGTGGCTACTGGTTGAAATTTAGGCATTAGGGTTTCTAAATGTCTAATAGTAAATTAGTAATAGAGAATAGAGATAGAGTACTGGAAGTGGAAGAAGGGTTTTTGATTATTTAATATATATATATATACTGGAAGTCGACGAGATAGAGTATTGTATATATATATTTTTTATATTTAATATATATATATATATATTCTTAATGGGTTAACGGATTATCCGTTAAGAAAATTGAATAATCCGCCCCCAAACCGATAAGCCGTTAATAAAAAAATTTCAATCCGTTCCCCGTCCGTTAAACCGTTAACCCGATACCAATAAGCCATTAAGCTTCGGTTTCGGTTCGGTTTTGAACACCCCTACATACGACTTTTATCAAATACCGCTTTTCGCATAATTCTATATGTATCTATGAGATCGAGTATGAAATTCTGCTTACTCACTTAATACATACATTTTGTATTTTGAGGATTAATTGGATGATCCTTCAAGTTAATATTAGTTGTAACATATTGTATGACATATCGATAATTTGATTACTTTCTGTAACGACTCGGCCAGTCATTTTGAGTATTACAACTCTGTTCCCCCATTTGACAGCTCAATTTATTCTTTATATTGGTTATGTGACTTGCCGGGGATAATTGGTTCGGGTCCGGTGAGGTTTTGGAATTATTTGGAACACTTAGTTCCAAGGTTTAAAATATAAGTTGAAAAGATTGACCGGATGTTGTCTTATGTGTATCGACCCCGGAGAATTATTGCTAAGAAAATTAAGGTGTTGTGATGCCGAGGTAGATCAATTAGTACAAAGGTAAATTTCTCGCCACGGCTCGGACCTTTTGGGTTGAATAATGCACTGAGGAGTAAAGGAAAATTTTCAACAGATGAGGACATTTCTGCGGCCCACTATGCGGTCGCAGAATCACTCTGCGGACCGCATAATGGCCGCAGAGTGAAGCAAATGTGAGGCAAGATTTGAGAAATATCTTCGGTGTATTATACGACCGCAGAAAAGGTATGTGGTCCGCATAATCACCGCAGACCTATCCAGGCGACTCTTGTTTTGGAGCTTCAATTATGCGGTCAGTTTGCGGACCGTATACATGTTATGCGATCACATAACTATGTCGGGGCATCCATTCTTTCTAATTTTTGACCCAACCCAACTTTAATTTATAGCCGTTGAAACTCATTTTGGAGTAAAAATCTGATATTTTTAGAGACAAGGAAGAGTGTTCTAGAGAGAGGAAGAAACTCAAGTGCTTTGTTCATCAAGATCTTGTTCAAACGTTGAAATCCAACAAGGAAATATCACAAGATCCTCACCTAAGAGGTAAAGTTCTAACCCCTAGTCTTCAATTTCGAGTTTGGGTAAAGATGGGTGATTAAGAGTATGATTCTTGGGTGTAAGAGTATTATTTATATGTATCAATAAGATTTATGAAAAGATTGTTGAGTTCAAATGGGTAAAGATTGGGTTGAAAATGGTAAAAATCTTCAAAGATTTTAATTGAAGATTTGATGGTCGAGTTGATGTCGAAATTTGGTAAAATATGTATGGTTGGACTCATGGTTGGATGGGCCTTCAATACATTTGAGTTAATTTCGGATTTTTATAGCAAAATTAGTATTTTCTTATGGAATTAATTACAATAATTGGTATTGATGGAATCGAATTAATTGTGGCTAGATACGAGTCTTTCGGAGACCAATTCTCGTGGCAAAGGCATAGCGGAATAAAGAATTGCATGGTTTGAGGTAAATAACAGTTCTAAATTTGGTCCTGAGGGTATGAAACCCCGAATTATGTGTTATGTGATTGGTTTTGAGGTGACGCACATGCTAGGTGATGGGTGTGTGGGCGTGCACTGTAGAAATTGTGACTTGGTCAAATTCCATAGAACTGTGTAGTTGAATAATCTGTTGATACCAGTATATTCTTTATGTGTTAGAGAAAAATTGAGCTGAGACTCGTATTAAAAATAATCTTGCTTAGACATATGCTGTTATTATTGGTACCCACTGGGGTCATTTCTGTGGTTGAATTATATGTTCAAATTGTAATATCACACTCAGTCATGTTTATTCATTTCATATCATATCTCAGTCTCTGTTACTATTTATTTAAACATTATATTATCAATTTTGGGCTGATTATCATGATTTCTGAGAGCCCAAGTGACTGGAGAGGTTGATGACTAAGTGAGGCCGATGGCCTAATTGTGAGGATATTTATGGATCGGGCTGCACATCGCAGCATGTTTTATTGATTTATGCCAGGATTGGCTTGATATAGCGCTTGGGCTGAAGGAGCCCCTCCGGAGTCTGTACACATCCCCAGTGAGCACAGGTACCTACTGAGTTGCCGAGTGACTGTGAGGAATGAGTGACTGTGAGGAAAGAATGACTGTGAGGTTGGAGTGAATGAGAGGACTGAGTGACTGTTACTCTGAGAGAATGCATTGATTGCATTATTTGCTGCATTTCAGCTGTCATATATCATTATTTTGAAAATTTCGGAAAAACATTATTTTCTGTGTCAGTCAAATTTGATATGAAATTTCTGTGAAATTTTAAATGTTGAACTTGAGAGCATGCCTACCCTTTTATGTTGGAAAGTACTATATTTGGACTTAGCTGAGCAGCTCGTCACTACTTTCAGTTCTTTATTTATTATTGTTACTTACTGAGTTGGTTGTACTCATACTATACCTTGCACTTCGTGTGCAGATCCAGGTGATCCCGGACATAGTGAATGTTGATTCTTTCACACAGTTGATTTTCCGGAGATTCAGAGGTAGCTGCCATGTCTCGCAGACCTTGTCGCTCCTTCCCTATCTCTTTGTTTATCGTAATTGGTCTTAGACTATTATAGACCGCATTTTCCAGATTTGTAATGTATAGATGCTCATGTACTCAGTGACATCGGGTTTTGGGAGTGTATTTATATCCAGTATTTGTGAAATTTTCTCTTAAACTTAATTATGATATTTTCCGTATTTAAAGAAATTGTGGGTTATTGATGTTGTCAGCTTGCCTAGTACCGAGATAGGCGCCATCACGACGGGTAAGATTTTTGGGTCGTGACACTTTCCCTTTCTCTCTTTCTCCTTCAATTTGTTTTCCACTTTTCATGATTGTAATTCACTGATCAGTGCCTAAGCAACTTTTCCTTCTCTTCCTTTCAAGTTCTCAAGATCCGATGCATAAAAAATACATAAAACTTTAGCAGGAGAAAGAAGTAAGAATACAATGAAACTGAAGAAAGAAGCATGAAAAGTCCTTGCAGAAAACATTTTGGCAGATATAGCCATACATAAATATTCAATCAAACAAACTTTGTTTAGTTAACAGAGACTAAGATCATGATTGACTAACCTTTTTACTTGATGGCTTTAGAATGAGGCAACAGAGAGTATGGAATGGTTGCTTCTTTCAGTTGTTGTGTATGTATAATGTATGAAAATTCGTGTTGGGGTGAAGAGACGGAGAAGAGATAAGGGGACAAGGGCACCAGATCATTTATGTTAGTGAGAGGATGACAAAAATATGGTTGGACACCAAATTTGAAATAGTCTTTTAAATATACTTCCGTGTAGTTTCCTTAAGTTTGTTAAAAGTAAGTACTTTTGATATATCTAACAAACTCTGGTCGTAAAATTTAATGGGAACAATAAATAAATAAAAAAGAACTAAAGGGAATAATAGTTGGAGGTGCAATATTTACAGTTTCTGTTATTTTAGTCTATTTCTTGTGGCTAGTGTTGTATTTTGCGGTGCATTTTCTACTATTTTGCCCTACTTCTGATGTGTGGTGTAGCTTTTAGTGGTGCAATTTCTGGAATTTGACCGGACTTTCCTAGTGTTTCTACCTAAATCTTCTTTTCCCAATGTTGGCTAAATTTAACAGAGTTTGTTAAATATCTTGACAGAGACCAAACATGCTCAATTTTGGCATACCTAAAGTAGCGAAACTATTATGGAATATAAACTTATACCAAGTTCACAACTTTTCACCTCCTGTGTTAGTTTTTGTGATCAACGTCAGACAAATTCGTGATGAAGTGATATCAAAACTAGTCTCACCTCATTTTGATTTAGGGCAACAATTGAGTCGGGTGGTTAAGCAATAGGGATGGAGGCACAAGCCGAGCTATGGGATATGTACATATTTTAAATGTAGAACCCCAGTCATTAGCGCTTGAAGTCATCGTTCTAAAATTCTAAAATTCATATGGTTGAAATTCCGTCTCTGTCTCTATTGAGCAACATTAAGGGCACTACCTATTCGAGTGTAACGCTTAGCGAGAAAGAGCGTTGGCCTCATATTAAAGAGGAAAACGAAATTGTCGGTGGTGAGAATGCTGAAAATAATTATCAGCGTGAATACAAAGAAAACAGTAGGAAAAAAAATAAAGAAAACGAATGACATATTGATAACAACGTAACAATATTCACACCAATTGGCAAAAATCTTTAACCCCATTCTAGGAAAAAAAAACTGTAGATACAAACTAAGAAAGCAAATAGTCAAAGTAACTAACAAACTAAGATAACAACGTAACATTGACACCAACTGGTAAAAATCTCTTACAAAATTAAAACGCAAAATTCCAATTGACATTTTCAACAGTTGATGAGATGCACGTATTTTCCTTTGGTTCATCTTCATGATTGCTTAGCCATTTCAGAGGGCACAAATTCCAGCCCGACTTTAGAAATTAAAGCAGAAACTGCAATTAACCAAAATTATAATTAACCTGTGTATTATATTGGTGATAGTGAAAGCGAAGTATAAACTAATGGTTGAAAAATTAGTCCAATCAAAGTTTAACATTATAAGTAGTTTAATGAATTTGAATTATTGAAAGGTGTAAATGTTGTATAGCAGTAGAATGGTGTTAAACATCCGAAGATGAGAACTGAAGGTGTATGTCTTTATGCTTTCTGACGGTGTAAAATTGTAGATAAATAGATCATGGTTATCATCCTAATACCTTCTGAGCATGTTGTCTAGTTATGAAAGCAAATATTTCTGAAAGAAAAATAATCCTAACTTATTTGTTATGCTGATTCTGATAATTGCCAGGAATAAATAAACAGCTATTGTAGATAAACTTTGTGGTATGTGTATACGGGTAGAACCGACCTCTATGCTTCATCGAGTCATCTGGAATAATAGGATAAGGCTCGGCACCTACATATGAAATCGAAGTTACAGATGTAACCGAGCTCGATATCGAGGGTTGATGTTCGAATAAGACCATTAGATTTGCCCTCGAGTTTATCGGAGGCACGACCGACCCCGCTTCTAATTGCATCGAAGAAAGATTTACCCACTCTCACAACAAGGGTCCGTAATTCTTGCCAGTAACCGATCATTATGGCGAAAATCACAGAATTAGTCAAAAAGAAAACCAACGGCCTTCAAAATCAAGGACCTATGTTTTTTATAGTATAATTAAATAATACCCTAAAGGGTAGGCCTCGCTCAATATATAAAGTGGACTTGATAATCCATGAGAAGGATGGTAAGATATACTGATAAGAAATACATTCCCTAAGTTCTTATTCATGGGTATCTTTGTGTCAATAAAAGTGCATTCAATTCAAGGGTGGTTCACTTTCCTTAACTGAAACCATCCAACTCGTATGGTTTGCAGTTATTTTATTGTTATTTATTTCAATCTCAGTCTAATTTATCAATTTGTATCGAGTTAATCCGCATATCCTTTAAACCCCTAACAAATTCAATTGTTATCCGATTTTGAGGGTAACCAGTTTGGCGCTCACCGTGGGACTAAGGATAATAGTGATTATTTGATACAAATCTTCATAACACACACTACTTTACACTTGCTCTGGGAAGTATCTTTGATTTCAGGCCAACAATGACAAATTCTCTATTAGCGCCTCTACATATCAATAACGAATCCAGTCATCAAGGAGAGAATAACAACATGGCGCCCCCTAATACGGGGCCACCCGCTGACGTCGTTGGAATTCAAACTACGGATCCAATTGATGTAAATTCACATGTGGCCGTCGACGAAAACTTGCGTACCGGCCCTAAAAACAACGTCCGTGGTGGAGCCTAATCCGCAGCTCGAAACACACAAAACATTGAAGAAGGCGGAATTAGCCTACGCATGATCTTCGAAATGCTGCAAGCTTAACAGGTGGATATAGCGCAGTTGCAGAGCCAAACCCAGGCAACGAGCATGGTTGAACCCGATCCACCCCAAGAAGTCACCCGCAGAACAAAACCGACCGTGGTAAGGTCGAATGAACAAGAGTTGGGAACTAACCCCGAAATTATAAAAATTATCGAGTAGCTGACAAAGAGGATAGAGTCGAGGGAAAAGAAGATCGAAGAAAACGATAAAAAGGTTGAAACCTATAATTCCAGGTAGACCAAATCCCAGGAGCACCCCCGATATTGAAGGGATTGGATTCCAAGAAGTTTGTGCAAAAACCTTTTGCTCCAAGCGCGGCCCCAAAACCGATTCCCATGAAATTTCGTATGCCCGAAATACCTAAGTACAACGAAATAGCCGATCCGAATGAGCATATAACCTCTTATACATGTGCCATCAAAGGGAACGATTTGGAAGATGACGAAATATAGTCTGTTTTGCTGAAAAAATGTGGGGAGACGCTGTCAAAAGGCCCATGATATAGTATCACAACTTACCTCCTAATTCTATTGACTCATTTACTATGCTTGCAGACTCTTTCTAAAAGCACATGCCGGTGCCATCAAGGTCGAAACCAGGAAATCAGACCTTTTCAAAGTCAAACAGAAGGAGAACAAGATGCTCAGGGAGTTCGTGTCCCGTTTTTAAATGGAACGAATGGATCTACCACCGGTCGCTGATGATTGGGCAGTTCGGGCTTTCACTCAGCGACTCAATATTTGAAGCTCGGTGGCTTCGCAGCAATTAATGCAAAGCCTGATAGAATATCCTGTCGTTACCTAGACCGATGTATGTTATACCCCATTTTAACCGGGTCAAATAGAGTATAACATATTGGTGATTCCTAAATTAATTATTAACTAAAGAGTCACCACCTAACTATATTAAAAGGTGAGATAGGGCATCTAAATTATCTATTGTTAACTCTGTAAGGTCTACTAAACATAAGAGATTCTAAGATAAGGGTTCAAATTAAATTAAGGGGGAGGTGGATTGGGCGTCGGTTGGGCTTAAAAGAAAATTTGATAAGTTATATTTGGGCTCATTAGTTTTCAAAAGGATTTTGACTACGTGGGCTAATCATTTTGGCAGACTTGGGCTCGTCTATGAAAATGGGTTATCCTTTGAGCCTAATTTGATGGCATTTTCTTTCTTCTTATTAATTTCTTTGAAGCTTCCTTTGTCTTGCTAATTTGGACACAATATAATAATATGATAGACATATAGATTATTCAAAATAAGTAGTTAGTTTATATAAATAAAATATAATATTTTTAATACTAATGACAATAATAATAATAATAATTATGGTATTAATTACTACTGCTACTACTACTACTGTTATTCAAAATAAGTAGTTAGTTTATATAAATAAAATATAATATTTTTAATACTAATGACAATATTAATAATAATAATTATGGTATTTATAGTTACTACTACTACTACTATTCAAAATAAGTAGTTAGTTTATATAAATAAAATATAATATTTTTAATACTAATGACAATATTAATAATAATAATTATTATGGTTTTAATAATAACTACAAGAAAATTAATTAGAAGAAAAGTAGACAAAATTGGATGTCAACAATGTACACAATCGGTATCAATCGAAAATCAGAGTCGAAGATTGTGATGACTTAAAAGGTCAACTTATATTTTAGAACTCAAATTTGCGCTCTTAAACCTTAAAAATCTCATTTTTACCCTCCTCGATTTATGTTGAAAATTGATGAAAATAAGAGTTTTTGCCTTAAAAGTTAATTTTTGTTGACTTCGGTCAACATTTTTAGTAAACGGGCCCGGATCCATATTTTGATAATCTCGGTGGGTCCGTATCAAATTATGGGACTTAGACGTATGTCCGGAATCGAATTCGGAGGTCCCTAACTCGAGTTATGAATTTTTGATGAAAATTAAAAGTCTAAAAATTTAATGTTTTTAAGAATTGATTGATGTTTGGCATTATTTGTACCGGGTCCGTATTTTGGTTTCGGAGCCCGGTACATGTTCATTATAATATTTAAGACTTGTCTGTGAAATTTGGTGAGAAACGGAGTTGGTTTGACGTGATTCAGACGTCCAGTTGAGAAAATAAAAATTTTAAAGTGTTCTTGAGAATTGCATTTGGTTTGGTTGCTAAATTCGTCGTTCTAGGTGTTATTGTGGCGATTTGATCGCGCGAGCGAGCGAGTTCGTATGATGTTTTTAGACTTGTGTGCACCTTTAGTTTAGAGCCCCAAGGGCTCGGGTGAGTTTCAGATAGGCTACAGAGTGAGATTTGGCTTGGAAAACACTGCTGGTGCATCTGATATTATTGCAGGCCTCTGATTTCGCATTTGCAAGATCAGGCATCGCAATTGCGACCTCTGAGAGGTTCGCATTTCGAGCTTCTCATCGCAAATGCAAAGAGAAGTTGGGCCAACAGTTTTTGCATTTGCGAGTTTTCTTTCGCATTTGCGAAGGAAGTCAGGGAAGGGCAGTGATCGCAAATGCGATCATTTAGTCGCATTTGCGAAGGTTCAAGGTCGCATTTGCAAACTTATCTTCGCATTCGCGAAGGCAGCAAAAGTGTGAAGGGCTTCGCATTTGCGAAGCTCAGGTCGCAAATGCGACATCTCCAGCTGATCAAAATGACTTTTGGACGGGAATTTTCATTCATTTCCCAAATTTTCAAGACCTAAAACACAAGAGGCAATTTTTCTAAGACCATTTCTTCCCCAAATCATAGGTAAGTGATTCTAAACTGGTTTCTTTCAATCTTTCACTACAGTTTACAAGATTTAAACCTAAAATTTAAGGTTTTCATGGTAGAATTAGGGGTTTGGGTAGAAACTAGGAATTTCAGAAATTTGGAAATTTAGACCTTAATTTGAGGTCTGATTTCAAAATAAATTATATATCCGGGCTCGGAGGTGAATGGGTAAATTGATTTTGGTCCGAACCTCGAGCTTTGACTAAGCGGGCCCGGGGTCGATTTTTGACCTGTTGGAGGAAAATTTGAGAAATTTAATTTATGCAATATAATTGATTCCTTTAGCAATATTTGATATTATTGAGTTATTTTTAATAGATACGAGTGGTTTGGAGGTGAATTCTGAGGAAAAGCTGTGATTGAGAATTAAGTGACCTTCGGAGTAAGGTAAGAATTGTGTCTAACTTTGACTTGAGGGAATTAGGAACCTCAGATTATTTGTTATGTGAAATTCATGTGAGCTGCGTATATGTGAGGTGACGAGTACTTATGCGCCGCCAATTTACCTGTTTTCCTTGTTTCTCCCATTTTTCTTATATTGTTTCTTTCCCACGCCAAATTGCTACAGGTTTATTCTAATGTTGTTAAATTAATTGTTCTTATCATGTTTACGGATCTTCTGGTGATAATTGAGTATTTCTTTCGAAGTTGATATTGATATTGTGGAATCAAATGTTGAAGTGAAGCTTGTACTTGTTATACTATCTCCCTGTTGTTATTTATTCATTGCATTATGGTAATGGAGAGTGTTAATGCACGAAGGGTGATGTCGTGCCATGATATGAGAGTTAATGCACGAAGGGCGATGCCGTGCCATATTGTGAGTGTTAATGCATGCAGGGTGATGTCGTGCCATGATATGAGAGTTAATGCACGAAGGGTGACGTCGTGCCATGATATGAGAGTTAAAGCACGAAGGGTGATGTCGTGCCATAATGTGAGTGTTAATGCACGAAGGGTGATGTCGTGCCATGATACGAGAGTTAATTCACGAAGGGTGACATTGTTCCATGATATGAGAGTTAAAGCATGAAGGGTGATATCGTGCCATAATGTGAGTGTTAATGCACGAAGGGTGATGCCGTGCCATGATATGAGAGTTAATGCACGAAGGGTGATGCTGTGTCGTTTCTATTATTTTTATGGTGAGATTGAGAGTAAAAGCACGAAGAGTGATGCCGTGCAGTTTTTCTTTGCTGTATTCGTTATTTATGTCGATTCATAGTGTATTGGTTGTTCCAGTTATCATTCTGCTGCAGTTGCTTATCTCGTATTTCCCCCAACATGTTTCCCTCTCCCAATATTTCCTGTCTAGCTCTTCATTACTGTTATTTGTATATACACTGTTAAATTATACAGGTTGATTTGTAAGTGCCTTGCCTTAGCCTCGTCACTCCTTCGTCGAGGTTAGGCTCGACACTTACCAGTATATGGGGTCGGTTGTACTGATACTGTACTCTGCACATTCTGTGCAGATTTTGGTACCGGCTCGGGCTGATCAAGATTTTGCTATTGGACCGCTATCCGAAGACTCAAGGTAGATCTGTCGACGTTCACAGACCTTGAAGTCCCCGTCTATATTTTCTGTTCTACTGTTTCTTTCAGTCAGACAGTTGTATTTATTTCAGACTATTACTTATAGTAAATTCTAGAATGTTCGTGAATTGTGACTCCAGATCCGGGTGGTAGTAGTTAATACAATCTTGATGTTATTCCGCACTTACTATATTTCATCTGAGCTAAATTGGTTGTTAATTACTGAATGAAATAAGGATATGTTTAATGATACTCTAACAGTGGCTTGCCTAGCAAGTAAAATGTTTGTCGCCATCACGCTCCCGACCGAGGGAATTCCGGGTCGTGACAAGTTGGTATCAGAGCACTAGGTTACCTAGGCCTCATGATTCACGAGTAAGATTAGTAGAGTCTGGAGGATCAGTACAGAGACGTCTGTGCTTATCTTCCAGAGGCTATGAAGTTTAGGAATAAATTTCACTTCTATTCTTCTCTGTCGTGCGATGTTGTTTTCTCAATACTGATTGAACCCTTCTACTCTTATTCTCTGGCAGATGGTGAGAAAATGTACCACTTCCTCAGCTGAGCAGCAGCCAGAGCCTCCAGTGGCAACTCCTACGAGGGATAGAGGTCGAGGAAGGGGCAGGGCTCAGCCCAGAGCCCGAGTAGTAGCCCCAACAGTGAAGCCTCAGATAGATCTTGACGAGGAGGTTCCAGCCCAGACTGTTCCTGCCGGACAAGCCCAGGTTCCAGAGGGATTCATTGCCACACTAGTACTTCAGGACGCTTTGGTCTGTTTGGTGGGCCCTATGGAGAGTGTGGCCCAGGCTGGCGCATTTCCCATGGCACCGACTGTCTCTCAGGCTGGAGGAGGAGCCCAGACTTCCACTACTCCCGCTCTGGAGCAGATAGCTCCCCAGTATCAGGTTCCAGCAGCTTATCCAGTCAGAGTAGTTCAGCCGGTTGTTGCGCCACAAACCGGTGATGGGTCAGCTATGTCTTCTGAGGCTTTGTAGAGATTGGACAGGTCTACCAAGCTATTCCCAGTTCACTTCAGTGGTGCTCCTTCAGAGGATCCCCAGGAGTATCTCGATAGCTGTCACGAGGTTCTACGGAACATGGGTATAGTGGAGACCAATGGGATCGATTTTGCTGAATTTCAGATGACTGGTTCCGCCAAAAAATGGTGGAGAGATTATTTGTTGACCAGACCAGCTGGGTTGCCTGCTCTTACTTGGGACCAGTTCTCTCAGCTCTTCCTAGAGAGGTTTCTGCCTATCACATTGAGAGAGGAGCGTCGCCGTCAGTTTGAGCGTCTCCAACAGGGTGGTATAACTGTTACTCAGTATGAGACCCGTTTTGTGGATTTGGCCCATCATGCTATTCTTCTGCTTCCCACCGAGAGAGAGAGAGAGAGAGAGGGTGATGAGGTTTATTGATGGATTTGCTCAGCCTATCAGATTGCAGATGGCTAAGGAGACTGGGAGTGAAATTTCTTTTTAGGCAGCTGTCAATGTCGCCAGACGAGTCGAGATGGATCTTACTCAGGGAGGTCAGGGGTCTAACAAGAGACCTCGTCATTCCGGTGAGTTCAGCGGTGCCTCGTTTAGAGGTAAGGGTACATTTGGTAGAGGCCATCATCTCAGGCCGTTTCATTCAGCACTCCAGGCATCTCACGGTGCCTTAGGTGGTCGTGGTCCTCATATGCCTTATTCCGACCAGCTAGCCTACATTGCACCACCAGCTCCTATTAGTGCACCTCCGCTCTAGGGTTATCAGGGTGGTTACTCAGGTCGACAGGGTCAACAGTCACAACAGCCGATGTCATGTTATAGTTGTGGTGATCCGAGGCACATTGCTAGATTTTTCCCTCGGGCAACGGGCAGCTCACAATACCAGAGTTCTCGTGCCATGGTTCTGGCATTAGTTGTTGCACCACCTGCTCAGTCAGCTAGAGGCAGGGTTCAGGTAGCTAGAGGTAGAGGTCAAACTGCTAGAGGTGGAAGTTAGGCCAATAGAGGTGGAGACCAGCTAGGTAGAGAGCATCCCACAGACGTAGTTTAGGGTGGTGGGGCCCAACCCCAATGTTATGCTTTTCCAGCCAGGCCTGAGGCTGAGTCATCTAACGCTATTATCACATGTACTGTTTCAGTTTGCAGTAGAGATGATTCAGTTCTATTTGATCTGGGATCTACTTACTCCTATGTGTCATCCTATTTTGCTTCATATTTGGTTGTGCCCCGTGATTCTTTGAGTGCTCCTATGTATGTGTCTACAGCAGTGGGATATGCCATTGTTGTAGATCGTGTTTATCGTTCGTGTGTGGTCACCACTGGGAGTCTTGAGATTCGTGTGGACCTTCTACTTCTCGATATGGTTGATTTTGATGTCATATTGGGTATGAATTGGCTGTCACCTTATCATGCTATATTAGATTGTCACGCCAAGACGGTGACTTTAGCCTTGTAGGGTTTCCTTGATTAGAGTGGAGAGGGACTCTTGGCCATTCTACCAGCAGGGTTATCGCTTATGTGAAGGCTCGACATATGGTCGAGAAGGGGTGTCTAGCTTACATGGCTTATGTCCACGATTCTAGTGTGGAGGTTCCTTCCATGGAGTCAGTGCTGGTTGTTTGTGAGTTTCCAGAGGTATTTCCTGCAGATCTGCTAGGGATGCCACCAGACAGGGATATTGATTTCTACATTGATTTGGCTCCGGGCACTCAACCCATTTCCATTCCACAATACCGCATGGCCCCGCCAAAGTTGAAAGAATTGAAGGAACAATTGCAAGATTTTGCTTGATAAGGGCTTCATTAGGCCTAGTGTCTCGCTCTGGGGTGCACCTGTGTTGTTTGTGAAGAAGAAA
Organism: Nicotiana tomentosiformis; assembly: GCF_000390325.3. Lineage (NCBI taxonomy): Eukaryota > Viridiplantae > Streptophyta > Magnoliopsida > Solanales > Solanaceae > Nicotiana > Nicotiana tomentosiformis. The sequence continues at coordinate 190,206,182 of NC_090813.1, read as the reverse complement.
GATGGATCGATGAGGATGTGTATAGATTACCGGCAGTTGAACAAAGTTACCATCAAGAACAAGTATCCATTGCCGAGGATTGATGATTTATTTGATCAACTTCAGGGTGCCCAGGTGTTTTCGAAGATTGATTTGAGATCTGGCTACCATTAGTTGAGGATTAGGGCATCCGATTTGTGCTGACAAATGCCCCAGCAACATTCATGGATTTGATGAACCGGTTGTTCAAGCCCTACTTGGATTCCTTTGTGATTGTGTTTATTGATGATATCTTGATCTACTCCTACAGCCGAGAGGAGCATGAGCACCACCTTCAGATCATTCTTCAGACTTTGAGAGACACCCAGTTATATGCTAAGTTCTCAAAATGTGAGTTTTGGTTGAGTTCAGTTGCTTTCTTGGGTCATGTTGTATCAGCAGAGGGTATTCAGGTGGATCCTAGGAAGATTGAAGCAGTTCAGAACTGGCCTAGATCCACATCAGCTACAGAGATCTGTAGTTTCTTGGGATTGGCAGGTTATTACTGTCGGTTTGTGGATTGGTTTTCATCCATAGCATCCCTGTTGACCAGGTTAGCCCAAAAGGGTGCCCCGTTCAGGTGGTCAGACGAGTGTGAGGCGAGTTTCCAGAAGCTCAAGACAGCTTTGACTATGACACCGATATTGGTGTTACCCATAGGTTCATGATCTTATACAGTATATTGTGACGCATCTTGTATTGGTCTGGGTGCGGTATTAATGCATGGTGGAAATGTTATTGCATATGCTTTGCAGAAACTGAAGGTTCACGAGAAGAATTACCATGTTCATGATCTAGAGTTGGCAGCTATTGTTCACGCGCTGAAGATTTGGAGGCACTATCTTTACGGCGTGCCATGTGAGGTATTCACGGATCATCGGAGCTAGCAGTATTTGTTCAAGTAGAAGGAGCTCAATTGAGGCAGAGGAGGTGGTTGGATCTATTGAAAGACTATGACATCACCATATTATATCATCCTGGGAAGATCAATGTGGTGGCCGATGCTTTGAATAGACAGTCCTCTAGTATGGGTAGCCTTGCATATATTCCAACTGGTGAGAGACCGCTTGCATTGGATGTTCAGGCATTGGCCAATCAGTTCGTGAGGTTGGATGTTTCTGATCCCAGTCGTGTTCTAGCTTGTACAGTTATTTGGTCTTCTTATTTTGAGCATATAAGAGATCGGTAGTATGACGATCCTCATTTGCTTTTCCTAAGAGACACAGTGCGGCACGGTGGTGCCAAGTAGGTTACTGTTGGAGATGACGGAGTTTTGAGGATGCAGGGTCGTATTTTCATGCCTAATGTGGATGGACTTCGTGAGTTGATTCTTGAGGAGTCCCATAGTTTCCGGTACTCTATTCATCTAGGCGCCGCCAAGATGTATCAGGACTTATGGAAACATTATTGGTGGAGGCGAATGAAGAAAGACATAATTTCATATGTAGATCGGTGTCAAAATTGCCACCAGGTAAAGTGTGAGCATCAGAGACCTGATGGTTTACTTCAAAAGATAGAGATTCCTGAGTGGAAGTGGGAGTGTATCACAATGGATTTTGTTGTTGGACTCCCACTGACTCAGAGGATGTTAGATGCAGTTTGGGTCATTGTGGACAGGTTGACCAAGTCAGCGCACTTCATTCATGTGGAAATTACCTATTATTCAGAGCGGTTGGCAGAGATTTACATTTGTGAGATCGTTCGTCTTCACGGTGTGCCCGTGTCTATCATTTCTGATCGAGGTACGCAGTTCATCTCGCACTTCTAGAGGGCAGTACATCGTGAGTTGGGTACGTGGGTTGAGTTGAGCATAACATTTTATCCTCAGATGGACGGGTAGTCCGAGCGCACTATTCAGATCTTGGAGGATATGCTCCGCGCATGTGTTATTGACTTAGGAGGATCGTGGGATTAGTCTTTGCCCCTTGTGGAGTTCGCCTACAATAAAAACTACCAGTCGAGCATTCAGATAGCTCCCTATGAGGCATTATATGGTAGGCGGTGCCGATCGCCAGTTGGGTGGTTCGAACCGGGAGAGGCCGACCGCAGAGTTCATGATGTTGTATTCATGGTCGGAGAGTTAGTATTGCTTCGAGTATCACCCATGAAGGGTGTAATGAGATTCGGAAAGAAGGGCAAGTTGAGCCCTAGGTATATCAAACCTTTTGAGATTATAGAGAGGGTAGGAGAGGTGGCTTACAAGCTTGAATTGCCACCTGGGTTATCAGTTCATCCAGTGTTCTATGTGTCCATGCTTCGAAAGTATCACAGCGATCCGTCCCATGTGTTAGATTTCAGATCTGTCTAGTTGGATAAGGATTTGAATTATGAGGAGGAGCCAATGGCTATTCTAACCCGGCACGTTCGCCAATTGAGATCAAAGAGTTACCCTTCAGTTCGAGTGTAGTGGAGAGGTCAGCCTGTTGAGGCAGCTACTTGGGAGTCCGAGTCCGATATGCGGAGTAGATATCCCAACCTTTTCACCAGCTCAGGTACTTTTCTATGTCCGTTTGAGGACGAACAGTTATTTTAGAGGTGGAGAATGTGATGAGCCAAAAGGTCATCTTATGTTTTAGAACTCGATTTTGCGCTCTTAAGCCTTAAAAATCTCATTTTCACCCTTCTTGATTTGCGTGCGCAGTCCGGGTGTGTTTTCGGAAAGGTTTTATGTTGAAAATTGAAGAAAATAAGAATATTTGCCTAAAAACTTCAGTTGAGTTGACTACTACTATTGCTACTGCTACTGCTACTGCTACTGCTACTGCTACTACTACTGTTATTATTATTCAAAATAAGTAGTTAGTTTATATAAATAAAAGATAATATTTTTAATACTAATGACAATATTAGTAATAATAATAATTATGGTATTAATAGTAACTACAAGAAAATTAATTAGAAGAAAGGTGGCAAAATTGGATGTCAACAATGTACACAATTGGTATCAATCGAAAATCAGAGTCGAAGATTGTGATGACCCAAAAGGTCATCTTATGTTTTACAACTCGAATCTGCGCTCTTAAGCCTTAAAAATCTCATTTTTACCCTCTTCGATTTACGTGCATAGTCCGGGCGTGTTTTCGGAAAACTTTTATGTTGAAAATTGATGAAAATAAGAATGTTTGCCTTAAAAGTTGATTTTTGTTGACTTTGATCAACATTTTTGATAAACGGGCCTGGATCCGTGTTTTGACGGTCCTAGTGGGTCCGTATCGAGTTATGGGACCTGGGCGTATGTCCGGAATTGAATTCGGAGGTCCCTAGCTCGAATTATGAATTTTTGATGAAAATTAAAAGTATGAAATCTAATATTTTTAAGAATTGATTGATGTTTAGCATTGTTAGTACCGGGTCCGTATTTTGGTTCCGGAGTCCGGTTCAGGTTCATTATAATATTTAAAACTTGTTTGTGAAATTTGGTGAGAAACAGAGTTGGTTTGACGTGATTCAGACGTCCAGTTGAGAAAATAAATATTTTAAAGTGTTCTTGAGAATTTTATTTGGTTTGGTGCTAAATTCGCCGTTCTAGGTGTTATTGTGGCGATTTGATCGCGCGAGCGAGTTCGTATGATATTTTTAGACTTGTGCGCACCTTTGGTTTAGAGCTCTGAGGGCTTGGTGCTACAGAGTGAGATTTGGCATGGAAAACACTGCTGGTGCATATGATATTATTGTAGGGCTCTGATCTCGCATTTGCGAGATCAGGCATCGCAATTGCGACCTCTGAGAGATTTGCATTTGCTAGCTTCTCATCGCAATGCGAAGAGAAGCTGGGCCAACAGTTTTTGCATTTGCGAGTTTTCTTTCGCATTTGCAAAGGGAGTCGGGGAAGGGCAGTGATCGCAAATGCGATCATTTAGTCGCATTTGCGAAGGTTCAAGGTCGCATTTGCGAACTTATCTTCGTATTTGCGAAGGCAGCAGAAGTGTGAAGGGCTTCGCATTTGCGATGACTCCTTCACATTTGCGAGCTTCGCATCTGCGAAGCTCAGGTCACAAATGCGACATCTGCAGCTGGTCAAAATGACTTTTGGATGGGAATTTTCATTCATTTCCCAAAATTTCAAGACCTAAAACACAAGAGGCTATTTTCCAAAGACCATTTCTTCCCCAAATCATAGGTAAGTGATTCTAAACTGATTTCTGTCAATCTTTCACTACATTTTACATGATTTCAACCTAAAATCTAAGGTTTTCATGGTAGAATTAGGGGTTTGGATAGAAACTAGGGATTTCGAAAATTTGGGGATTTAGACCTCAATTTGAGGTCAGATTTCAAAACCAATTATATATCCGGGCTCGGGGGTAAATGGGTAAATGAATTTTGGTTCGAACCTCGGGTTTTGACCAAGCGGGCCCAGGGTCGATTTTCCACCTTTTGGAGGAAAATTTGGGAAATTTAATTTATGCAATATAATTAATTTCTTTAGCAATATTTGATATTATTGAGTCATTTCTGAATAGATACGAGTGGTTTGGAGGTGAATTCTAGAGGAAAAGTTGTGATTGAGAATTAAGTGGCCTTCGGAGCAAGGTAAGTGTTGTGTCTAACTTTGACTTGAGGGAATTAGGAACCTCAGACTATTTGTTATATGAAATTCATGTGAGCGGCGTATACGTGAGGCGACGAGTACTTATGCGCGGCCAATTTACCTGTTTTCCATGTTTCTCGCATTTTTCTTATATTGTCTCTTTCCCATGCCAAATTGCTACAAGTTTTGTCTAATGTTGTTAAATTAATCGTTCTTATCATGTTTACGGATCTTCTGGTGATAATTGCGTATTTATTTCGAAGTTGTTGATATTGTGGAATCAAATGTTGAAGTGAAGCTTGTACTTCTTATTCTATCTCCCTGTTATTATTTATTCATTGCATTATGGTAAGGGAGAGTGTTAATACATGAAGGGTGATGTTGTGCCATGATATGAGAGTTAATGTACGAAGGGTGATGTTGTACCATATTGTGAGTGTAAAAGCACGAAGGGTGATATTGTGCCACATTGTAAGTGTTAATGCACGAAGGGTGATGTCGTGCCATGATATAAGATTTAATGCACGAAGGGTGATGTCGCGCCATGATATGAGAGTTAATGCACGAAGGGTGATGCTGTGCCATATTGTGAGTGTTGATGCACGAAGGGTGATACCATGCCATGATATGAGAGTTAATGCACGAAGGGTGATGCCGTGCCGTTTCTATTGTTTTTATGGTGAGATTGAGAGTAAAAGCACGAAGGGTGATGACGTGCATTTTTATTTTACTGTATTCATTGTTTCTGTCGATTCATAGTATATTGGTTGTTCCAGTTATTATTCTGCTGTAATTCCTTATCTCCTATTTCCACCATAATATTTCCCCCTCCCGATATTTCCTGTCTAACTCTTCATTACTGTTATTTGTATATACACTGTTAAATTGTACAGGTTGATTTGTAGGTGCCTTGCCTTAGCCTCGTCACTAGTTCGTCGAGGTTAGGCTCTACACTTACCAGTACATGGGGTCAGTTGTACTGATGCTGCGCTCTGTGCAGATTTTGGTACTGGCTCGGTTTGATTGAGATTTTGCTATTGGGCCGCTATCCGGAGACTCAAGTTAGATCTATCGACATTCACAAACCTTGAAGTCCCCGTCTATCTTTTATGTTCTACTATTTCTTTCAGTCAGACATTTGTATTTCTTTCAGACTATTACTTGTAGTGAATTCTGGAATGCTCGTGAATTATGACTCCAGATCCGGGTGGTAGTAGTTAATACGATCTTGATGTTATTCCGCAGTCACTATATTTCATCTTAGCTAAATTTTCTGTTAATTACCGAATGAAATATGGATTGTTTTAATGATTCTCTAACGTTGGCTTGCCTAGCAAGTGAAATGTTAGGTGCCATCATGGTCCCGACGGTGGGAATTCCGGGTCGTGACAAAGATGATCAACTCAAGGCACCTTCGAAGTCCATATATCCCGCCAGGACTCTCGATAGAGGCAAGATGGACATCAATCATGAACCAGGATCAAACGGTGATCAATATCAACCCTATAGTGGAGATTGAAGGAACAGTCGGTCGGGGAGGAACCCCGGAAGAAATGACAGAAGAAGTGATCAAGGTCGAAGCAACTGGGGGATCATGACCAAAAATGGCTTCGATGGGTCCATTGGGGCTAAGGAAGCATCGAGGCTATCAGAATACAACTTTAATATCGATGCAGCGGCCATCGTATCTGCTATCGGGCATATCAGCGATACCAAATGGCCTCGACCTATACAATCTGATCCAGCTCAAAGGAACCCTAACCAGATGTGCAAATATCATGGCACTCATGGTCACAGAACGGAAGATTGTCGATAGTTGAGAGAAGAAGTGGCCCATTTATTCAACAATGGGCACCTTCGAGAATTCTTGAGCGACCAAGCCAAGAACCACTTTATAAATACAGATTCTAACAAACAGGAAGGATGAGAAGATACCGAACCTCAACACATCATAAACATGATCATTGGCGGAGTCGACATCCCACAAGGGCCAATGTTGAAATGCACCAGAATATCCGTCACTACGGAGAAACGAACTCGAGACTACATACGTGAAGGAGCCTTATCCTTCAGCGATGAGGACGCAAAAGGGATCATACAACCTCACAATGATGCACTGGTAATATCTGTACTCGTAAATAAAACTAGAATCAAATGTGTGTTAATTGATCTAGGTAGCTCGACCAACATTATTCGATCAAAGGTCGTAGAGGAGCTTGGTATGCAAGACAGGATCGTGCCGGCAGTCCGAATCCTAAACGGGTTCAACATGGCATGTGAAACCACCAAAGGCGAAATAACATTACCGGTCAATACCGTCGGAATCGTACGAGAGATCCTGTTTTATGTAATCGAAGAGGACATGAGGTACAACGCCCTTCTCGGAAGGCCATGGATCCACCACATGAGGGAAGTACCCTCAACGCTTCACCAAGTGTTAAATTTCCCAGTCCCATGGGGGATCAAGACAATCTACAGGGAACAACCGGCCGCAAAAGAGATATTTTCGATCGAGGAAGTGTTTCCGATATCAACACTCACAACACCGAAGGAACGTATTTATGGCGCCGACCCAGAGGCTAAATAGAAATTACTGATTCCGGTAACGATCCAATTAGATAAGCAAAAGACTTACGAGGACGATGATTACGGAGTTCCCCTATCTTTTATAATCCCCGACAAATCCAATGCAACCGAATCGACGATCGAAGAACTAGAACAGGTTGTATTAATCGAGAATTTGCCCGATTGAAAAGTATACCTGGGTACGTGACTAACTCCCGAACTCATTAAAGAATTTATTTAATTTCTTATGGTTAATATAGATTGTTTTGCTTGGTCTCATCTTGATATGATAGGGATCCCACTAGAAGTAACCACTCACGGACTAAGCATGGACGCAAAAATAAATCCGGTCAAGCAGAAAAGGAGGCCCCAGTCCGAGGTCAAACATGCTTTCATCGAAGATGAGGTATCTAAACTCCTCAAAATAGGGTCCATTCGAGAATTTAAATATTCGGATAGGCTAGAAAACGTAGTGGTAGTCCCTAAAAAAGGGAATAAACTAAGAATGTGTGTAGATTACAAAGATTTGAATAAAGCATGCCCCAAATACTCTTTTCCTTTGCCTAAAATTGATCGTATGATTGATGCTACGGCTGGCCACGAGATCCTCAGTTTTCTCGATGCCTCTTCTGGGTAAAACCAAATACGGATGAACCCGGGTGATCAGGAAAAAAACCTCCTTCATCAATAAAAACAGCACATAATATTATAATGTAATGTCGTTTGGATTATAAAATGCCGGTGCCACATACCAACGCCTAGTAAATCGGATGTTCGAAGAACAAATAGGAAAATCGATGGAACTTTACATTGACGATATGTTGGTTAAATCCCTACGAACAGAGGACCATTTAAAGCATTTGCAGGAAACCTTCAGTATATTGAAGAAGTACAACATGAAGCTGAATCTGGAAAAATGCTCGTTTGGGGTCGGATCAGGTAAATTTCTCGGATTTATGATATCTAACCGAGGAATCAAGATCAACCCCGAAAACATCAAAGATATCGAAGATATCACGGTAGTGGACAACGTGAAGGACGTCGTGCAAAGGCTAACCGGGTGCATTGCCATCCTGGGGCGATTCATCTCGAGGTTATCAAATAAAAGTCATCAATTATTCTTGTTGCTGAAGAAGAAAAACAACTTCACTTGGACCCCGGAATGCCAATGGTCCTTGGAAGAACTTAAGCGATATTTATCGAGCCCGCCACTACTTCACACACCGAAGACAGACGAACTACTATACTTGTATTTGGTAGTATCTGAGATAGTGATAAGTGGAGTCCTAGTCCGGGAAGAACAAGGTATGCAATTTCCGATTTATTATGTTAGTCGGACCTTGGGTGAGGCCGAAACTAGATACCCCCACCTAGAATAATTGGCGCTCACTTTGCTAAGTGCCTCTAGGAAGATAAAGCCATACTTCCAATTTCACCCCATATGTGTTGTTACTACTTACCCGTTGAGGAACATTATGCATAAATCCGAACTCTCGGGCCGATTGGCCAAATGGGCCATGGAAGTAAGTGGGTAAGATATTGAATATCAACCTCGAACCGCCATTAAGTACCAAATATTGGCAGACTTTGTGGCCGACTTTACACTGACACTGATACCTAAGGTCAAAAGAGAGTTATTGGTTAACTCACGGACATCTTCAGGAATCTGGACCCTCTTTACAGACGGGGCTTCAAACGCCAAAGGGTCCGAACATGGTATCGTACTAAAACCACCGACATATAATACAATTAGACAATCTATTAACACTTTGAAATTAACTAACAACGAGGCCGAACATGAGTCCATGATTGCAGGTCTTGAATTAGCCAAAAGCTTGGGAGCAGAGGTGATCGAAGCCAAGTGCGACTCCCTTCTTGTGGTAAACCAAATTAATAGAACATTCGAGGTCAAAGAAGAACGAATGCAGAGATACTCAGACAAGTTACAAGTGGCATTATATCGGTTCAAAGAATGAACTTTGCAATATGTACCTCGGGATCAAAACAGCAAAGTCGATGCCCTCGCTAACTTGGGATCGTCGGTCAAAGACAACGAGTTCAACTCAGGAGAAGTTGTGCAGCTTATGAGATCGGTGGTGGAAGAAGGCCACGCCAAGATCAACTCGACAAGCCTAACTTGGGACTGGAGGAACAAGTATGTAGAGTAAGTATCTCATGACCGGAAATTTGCCATCGGGCCAAAAAACATCGAGGGCCCTGCGCACAAAAGTAACCCGATTTAGCCTGGCCGAAGACGAAACCTTGTTCAGAAGAACATTCGATGGTCCACTTGCAAAATATCTAGGGCCGGGGGATTCTAAATACGTTCTAAGGGAAATCCACGAGGTAACTTGTGGAAATCATTCGGCTGCCGAGTCGCTGGTTCAAAAAATAATCAGAGTCGGTTACTACTAGATCGATATGGAGAAAGATGCAAAGGAGTTTGTTCAAAAATGTGATGAATGCCAAAGGCACGCTACGGTGATCCATCGACCTTAGGAACCACTGCATTCGGTTTTGTCGCCATGGCCTTTCATAAAATGGGGGATGGACATAGTTGGCCCCCTCCCTCGGGTGGAAGTATAAGCATATAAGAAGATCAGGGAAAAAGAAGTCATTGATTTTATCTGGGACCACATCGTATGCCGATTCGGGATACCGGCCGAGATTGTGTGCGACAATGGAAAATAATTTATTGTCAATAAAGTAAGTAAGTTTCTCGAAGACCATAAGATCAAAAGCATATTATCCACTCCCTATCACCCTAGTGGGAATGGACAAGTTGAGTCTACCAATAAAACCATACTCCAAAGCCTTAAAAAGAGGCTAACCAACACAAAAGGAAAATAGAAAGAAATACTACCAGAGGTCCTATAGGCATACCGCAAAACCTCGAAATCTAGTACCAGGGCCACCCCATTCTCTTTAGTTTATGGCACCGAAGCTTTAATACCGGTCGAGGTCTGGGAGCCAAGTATCAGATTTTGATATGCAACAAAAGAATCAAGTGACGAGGCCATGAATATGAGAATGAAGCTAAAGGATGAAAGGCATGAATCTGCCCTTGTTAGATTGTCTGCCCAGAAGTAACAGAACGAGTGATATTACAACCAAAGGGCTAACCTTCGACTCTTCAATGTCGGGGACTTGGTACTAAGAAAAGTCACGCTAAGCACCCAAGCCCCGAACAAAGGGAAATTGGGTGGGACAGTACCAAATTATCGAGATCACTAGAAAGGGATCCTAGAAGCTCAGAACAATGAACGACGAGCAATTACAGAACAACTGGAACATAACTCACTTAAAGCGATATTATTGCTAAGGTACGGTGACCATTCTTTCTTTCATTTTGTTTATATTCCAAATTGACGCTTGCAGGCAACCTACAAAAGATAATACGAGATGCTAGGTCTAAGGTCTGAAAGCACGCGTTGCACTTTTTTTCCCTTAGACCGGTTTTGTCCCAAATGATTTTTTCGGCAAGGTTTTTAACGAGGCAACAAGTAAGTCATGCTAAATTAAAATCAAAGGCCGTTTATGAGCCGGTTGCAATGATCATGACATCATTTGAGGCCTCTCTTCGGTCAACCTCAAAACACTGGCGGGCAAGATCCTTGGGGATATCAAATTTAATATGGCATTTCAACTTCGAGATTAAAGGGCCTCGATCAACAGGATTTATTGTAAGAACCAAACGGTTAAATGAACAGTGACCGTGTAAATCAATCGAACCTTGGCACTAAACATGTATACACATACTACTATTATGTGCAGGAATAAAAGAGCCTCCTTTACATATAAACATCTCGTTCTCAAAAATGTTTCTCGTATTCTTTCAAGGGATTCCATATAACTAAAGACATCAACCCTAAGGGAAATCTTAAAAACCGACTACAAACATTCACTAGGGGACTAGACATCAAGCCTAAAGGCATTTTTGAAATCCGGGTTCGAACATTCACTCGGGGAATGCCGATCGTAAAACAATATCGGACATTCCGAGATACCAGATTTCGAGGGCATGAAGTGTATTCGGTTTTGACCGAACTTAACGGCTAAGGCCATTCCGAGTTAATAAAACTCGAGGGCATGAAGCTTATTTGGCTTTGCCCGAACTTAACGGCTACGGCCATTCCGAGTTAATAAAACTTGAGTGCATGAAGTGTATTTGACTTTGCCCGAACTTAATGGCTAGGGCCATTCTGAGTTAATAAAACTCGAGGGCATGAAGCTTATTTTTCTTTGCTCGAACATAACGGCTAAGGCCATTCCGAGTTAATAAAACTTGACTGCATGAAGCTTATTTGGCTTTTCCCGAACTTAATGGCTAAGGCCATTTCGAGTTAATAAAACTCGAGGGCATGAAGCTCATTGGATTTGCCCGAACTTAACGGCTAAGACTATTTCGAGTTAATAAAACTCAAGGGCATGAAGCTTATTTTGCTTTGCCCGAACTTAATGGCTAGGGCCATTCCGAGTTAATAAAACTCAAGGGCATGAAGCTTATTTGGCTTTTCCCGAACTTAACGGCTAAGTCCATTCCGAGTTAATACAACTCGAGGGCATGTCGACCTTTGCAAATACAAATAAAGAAAAAAAGAAATTTGAAAGCTACGAAATAGGCCTTATATATATATCAAAGTTTTTTTTACAATGGCCGAATAGCCCCGTTACATATCATATACAAAGGCCAAGTTGCCTCAACAAAAGAAACAGTACAAAGGTTGAACGGCGCAATCTTCACTGGCGTCTACGTCATCGCCTTCGGAGTTTCCCTCACCACCCAACTCTTCAGATGCCTCGGAATCCTCCTCGGGAAAAGCTAATATTTGAGCGTTGGTTTCGCATGTCTTGGCGTTCTCGATTTAGGTCAATATGTCAAAATTCTGAGCATGGTCTCCCTCGAGGGTCTCCCTTCGGGATTCCCACCTTGCATGCTTCACCATGTTTTCTGCCTGCTCCTGAATAGCCTCGACATCAACTTTGAACTGGCCCACTTTTTTATCAGCTTCGTTCCGGGCAGTGATAACTTCTGACTTAGTAGCCTCGAGATCCTTGGCCAGATTCTCTTAACTAGAAACAATCAAGCTCAGATGAGACTGGAGTCCCTCAATCATTTTGGCCTGTGCCAAGTTCCTCTCCTTTGCAGCCTGAAGCTGAACCTCAGCAAAAGCCAAATGTGCCCGGGAACTCTCTTTCTCCTAGGCTAAAAGATCCATATTTTTCTTCCATTCTTCGGTGTCGACTTTGATCGCATCCACCTCCCCTCGGAGCTGCCTGATCACATCGACTTTCTTTTGAACCTCTGGCCAGGGATCGTTAGCTACCAAGTTTGAGTCATTATCACTAACTTCAAAAACTATTCTTACTTGCTCGACCAAGTCAGAATATTTCCTACGAGTCGCCTCCAGGTCAGTTTGGGATTTTTCATTAAGGAGCTTGTAAGCATCCCTCTTTTCGGTGAGCTCCCGGGTCTCGGCCTCGAAACATTTTGACTCTTTCCGACATCAAAGAAAATCCTCGTGATGAAGCACCAAGGCCTGCAAACATAAAGGAAAAAGTTATAATCATTTATAATCAAAGCTAAGTACATAATAAAGGGACATGCGAAATTACCCGATTCAATGCCTGTTGACCTTCGTTGAATAGGCAGGGCACCTCTACCTAATTCCTTTTTGTTTGATCCTCTTCGGTTACCAGTCACCAAAGGTATCTATCAATCCCCACCGGGGAAGAATGAACCCGGGCTTCCTCCGGCATAGACATATAAATTGCCCATCTCCGAGTAGGATCAATACTCAAAGCTGGGATTTGGTTCACTAATCGCGGGCTTGAAGAAGGACCGCCGACTTCTGAGGTGTATTTTTTGGTATCGATAAGTCGCCAAACAAGTAATATCCTCCAAAGTAATGGAATCTAGGATGTGGAAAGAATCGGCTACTCCTTGGGCCCCTTCACGGAGGTTACCTTTCAACGTTTGGGCCTCGTTTATCATAGAAGTTGTAAATGAAGGCGACCCAGAAAGGTCAATCACCCCAAGCGCCTCTTTGGGTACGTTATCTTCTGACCGGGATATACCAGATACATTTTCTTTCTCGACCTCATTGGCTCAGGCCAAATCGGTCTCGACCCTCTCGGAGACTTCGACCACTACTTATTCTACGGCCTCCACGGCTCGAGGTATTTCGGATCCGCTTCTCACACATACTACTAACTCAGAATCCTCTTCTTCCTCGGACTGATCCCTCAAATAATTGAGTGAGTCCGATGAAATTTCTCGGGCACCGATTTTCTTAGGTTTCTACAAAGGTCGCTTCCTCAGCCTTTTCCTTTAAGTTTAGAGATAGAGGCCCTGTTTCGAAGTAGGGTGATCGGCGTGTACATCATCGTCAACTGATAGAGGCCTCATCTCGACATCCTATCCTAAACCTACAAAATGAAAATATAACGAATCAAAGACTGATGACGAAAAAATGAGATCATATGTATTATTAGGGAAAAACCCTTACCATAATTACGGGCCTCCCATCAGCCCTTCGATAGCTCACACCATAAATGCTCGGAGTAAGGTCTCTGTGCCGTGATGCCCTCGACCCAATCTTTAAGTTCAAGAATGGGGTTCGACATTTGGGCGACAACTGCATCACGTAACATCAAATGAGAGATCAACTGAATGAAAAGCAATAAAAGGAATACCGAAGGCAAAGCTAAACTTACGTTTCGTGTTCCATTTATCGGGAAATGGCATATCCGTAGCCGAGACTAATTCTGAGGTCCTCACTCGAATAAATCGACCAAGCCAGCCCTGGTCTCAATCCTCGTCGATACTCGAGAACAAGGTCTTGGTTTTTTGGCGTGCAAGCTTAATTCACCCTTTTCGGTAAAGTCGAGGTTTGTACAGGCGCATGAGATGGTCGATGGTGAATGGACATCCCTCGACCTTGCTCACGAAAAATCGAAGCAGAATAACGATCCTCCAAAATGAAGGATGTATCTGCCCGAGTGTCACATCATACCTTTTGCAAAACATTATGATAACCGGGTCTAGAGAACCCAACATGAAAGGGTAAGTTTAAACACTTAAGAAACCTTCCACGTAGGTGGTGATTGATTCTTCAGGAGTAGGAAGCACTACGAGTTTGCCTACCCAGTTGCAGTCCTCTTTGACTTTATCGAGGATGTTATCCGAAATCGTACACATGTACCTCGAGACCGGTTCACATCGAACTGGTACCATGGGCGTATTCTCTACCTTGAAGTCAGCCACAGGGGCACCCAGTAGGAATATACGATCTCAGAGGAGGTTCCTCAGTAGCAACATTAGAAGCATTTTTAGAGGGTTTTCAAGATTGGGAAACCTTTCGAAAATATCCTCTGTGTCTATCGAATAGGAAAGCGTGAGTCCCCCTAATATTCTTAAGTTCTCTTACTTTGAGTCCTCTGCTACCAGTATTGGTTCATCTGCATCCAAATCAAAGAAAGAACAACCATATATGACCTCCATTCGCAACTTTACAAGATTCCAAATTGTTGGTAGTAGTACCAAGGCTGGTTCATCGTTATTCACCGATAGAGTTTCCAGATTCCAGTGGTTTGAAAAAGACAAAGGCAGAGATTTAACTTCTGCCTTAATCTGTAAGAACCTCAAGTGAACCAACATTCACATCTCATTCAGCAAAGAATCATTCACCTTGATAAAAGAGCCATCCAGTTGCAACACTCTAAGAAGCCTCAAGTATCTTAGGTGACATATATCATAAAGACTATTGTCCAGCTTCTATCCATATATCACCAAAGAATAGAGGTGTTTACCAGAATGCCTTTTCTTTTTTGAATCGAACAACAAAAAATTGTTATGCCCAAAGTGCTCCTTATCAAAAGCAATGGCCCTTTGACGTGGCATCAGATCTGAAGAAGAAGATGATGGAGCACTTGAACTTATCAAGTTAAACAACTTTTCCTCTCTTGGTTTTATCATATTATACTAAAAGCGGGAAGCCTCTATCTCTAAACTTGAATTATGAAAATACCCACATTTTGTCCTTCAATAGAACATTTTCAATATTTTTGTATTACAAAAAACAAACTTCTTTCGTTACAATTCCACATTTCGTCCTTCATTAAAACACTTTCAATATTTTTATATAAAATAAAATAAATATTCCTTCTGTTACAAGTATCCATAATTCAATAAATGAATAAATATCATTCCTTTCATATGACAGCACATTAATTAACCACACTTGCATCAGCCAACCGCTTCATTTCTGTAGAAAAAGTTGGAATATTTGAAGAGGCACATTGAATTATTTATTGTAGACTAATTCAATAAAATATGCTTGGGAAAGTTCAAGCAACACCATCCAACTGAAAAAGAGGATGTGTTGGGAATAAACTCCCTACAGAAATAATATTCACAGTAATAAAAGCGAAATAATAACGTAGCACCGACATACGGTAATTAACAAGAATAAAAGAATGACTACGACACCAATATTTTTACGTGGAAAACTCTTTTGAATAAGGGGAAAAAATACGGCCCCGAGATGAGCAACTGATATCACTATAGCAAGGAATTTTACACTTTGTAGGTCCGAGTCAAATACTCCAAAGACTACTACAACACATCAGAGAAATAACCCTCTTTTGATATTCCCACCTTATTACAATATTGCTTACTCTATATTGTTATCACAGACTATTTTCTTATACCTTATCTGTGAAACCTCACTCTTTCTTTCTCTCTTTGTTGGTGTGTAGAAATGAGAGTTGAATCTCTCCTTTTATAGCTGAAGCCTCACTCTCTAAAGTCTACAATATTTGACAATTTGCACACACTTTTCCTTATTTTTCTTCAATATTTACAATTCAACAAAGTTGGCTACTAAACCAAAGAAATTCAACAAAGTTGGCAATCAAACCAAAGAAATTAAAAAAAGTTGGTTACCAAACCAAAGAAAGTTTCCTTCAGCACATGCCTATTACTTTGGTTTTTGAATGTGATGGACCCCATCAATCTCCCCCTCCAGTTTCACTTATGTAGAAGAGGTAGCACTTTCTTCTAGTTTGAGTGCATGCAGACAAGTTCTTTGCATAACTCAAACTTGTCTCTTGGTACCACCTTGGTCAACATATCAGCAGGATTTTCACTCGTGTGAATCATTTTGACCTGTAAAGATTCGTTCTCCACCTGCTCATGAATCAAATGATATCTCACATCTATATGCTTTGTTCTTTCATGGTACATGGAGTTCTTGCTCAAGTCTATTGCACTTTGACTATCACAATAGACGACATACTCCTTTTGATGCAATTCCAGCTCTTGAAGAAATCGCTTGAGCCATACCATCTCATTGCTAGCTTATGTAATGGCAATACTCAAATTCAGTTATTGAAAGTGAAACATACTTTTGTAATTTAGACTGCCATGATATAGCTCCCCCTGAAAAAGTAAATAGATATCCAGTAGTGGATTTTCTATTATCAGTATCACCGGCCATATCAGCATCCGTGTAGCCCTTCAAGATTAGATCAGATCCTCCAAAGCATAAATAATCTCCCGTGGTACCTCTCAACTACCTGAGTATCCACTTGACTGCCTTCCAGTGTTCTTTTCCAGGATTTTCAAGAAACTTGCTGACAACACCAACCGCGTGAGCAATATCAGGTCTAGTACATACCATTGCATACATCAAGCTTACGACTGCTGAATAATAAGGAACTCTAGCCATGTTCCCTTTCTCCTCCACTGTTGTAGGACACATCTTATTACTAAACTTTAGATGACTAGCAAGAGGTGTGCTGACTGGCTTAGCATTCTTTATGTTGAAGCGTTCCAGTACACGTTTAATGTACTTCTCCTGAGACAGCCAGAACTTTCTGCTTGTTCGCTCTCGAACTATCTTCATACCCAGAATTTGTTATGCTGGGCCCAAGTCCTTTATATCAAATGACTTGGACAAATCTCCCTTCAACTTTGCGATCAATACCTTGTCTTTTCCTACAATGAACATTTCATCTGCATACAACAACAAAATAATAAAGTTGTTGTCAGAAAATCTTTTGAAGTATACACATGGATTAGAATAGGTCTTTATGTATGTTTGACTTTTCATGAAGGAGTCAAACTTCATGTACCACTGCCTTCTCTAGCATATCATCATCAGTTCCAACTTCACTTTCTCGGAAGACTACATCTCTGCTTCTGATGACATTCTTCTTTACAGGATCCCACAATCTGTATCCGAACTCTTCATCTCCATATCCGACGAATATGCAGCGAACATATTTATCATCCAGCTTTGTTCTTTGCTCCTTTGGTACATGTACAAAAGCTCTATAACCGAACACCTTCATATGCGAGTAGGACACCTCCTTATTGGTCCAAACTCTCTCTGGGATGTCAAAGGCCAATGAAACTGATGGACTCCGATTGATCAGGTAACAGGCTGTCTGAATTGCTTCACCCCAGAATGACTTAGGTAGTTTAGCCATTCGGAGCATGCTTCTCACCTTCTCCACAATGGTGCGGTTCATTCTTTCGGCTACGCCATTGTGTTGTGGGGTTCCAGGAACTTTCTTTTCATGTCTGATCCCATGGTTCGAACAGTACTCTTCAAATTCCCTTGAAGTGTGCTCACCTCCATTGTCACTTTGAGACGCTTTAGCTTTTGGCATGTCTCCCTTTACACCATAGCATGAAACTTCTGGGAAACTTGAAATACCTGATCTTTGGTTTTCAAAATATAAACCCAAAATTTTCGTGAAGCATCATCAATAAATGTAACAAAATATTTGTTACCGCCCATTGATTCAATTTCCATTGGAATACAAACAACAGAATATACCAAATCAAGTATATTCAATTTTCTTTCAGACGATGTTTGAAATGAGACTGTACACTGCTTACCAAATAAACAGTAGTCACAAGGTTTTACCGTTGTACCTTTGGCATAAGAAATAAGTGGTTTCCTGGCAAGAATCTGCAACCTCTTTTCGCTCAATTCACCTTGGCATATTTCTGCATTTGTTCTATACAACATGCCATGATCAACTCCCTTTGCAATAACCAATGATCCCTTGGCGAGTCTCCACTTTTGATTTGAAAAATATTTCTCGTATCCATCTTGGTGTAAAGCAATTCCCGAGATCAAGTTCATCCCAAATCAGGTACATGCCGCATGTCCTTTAGAACCAATGTGCATCCGACATTTGCCTTGATACAAATGTCACCGATCCCCACAATCTTTGAGTAACTTGTGTTACCCATTCTCATAGTGCCAAAATCACCTGCTACATATCTACAAAAAAGATCTCTTACTGGTATGTCATGGTAAGATGTTGTTGTATCAACCACCTATTCCGACTCTGGACCTGACAAGTGCATGCATTCCTCATCCTCATTTATAAAGAGGACAACATTATCATTATTTTGCACCATGGCAGTTGTGTTGTCGTCATTCTTTTGGCCACTACTTTCATCTTTGCCGTTCCTTGGATTTGGGAAATCTCTTTTGAAGTGACCTGGTTGATCACAATTATAGTAATTTCTGGCTCTTGATTTGGATCTGTTATTAGACTTCGCACGAGCTCCGGATCTACTATAGTTTCTCTAACTCCTCTGATAACGCATGTCTCTACCTTCTGTGATGAGATCATATCCTTGATTTTCAGGCTTCTTTCTCATCTTCTCATTGAGTAGAAGAGCTGATGCGACATCTTTCAACTCAATGGTAGTCTTACCATGCATGATGGTTATTGCCAGATTATTGTACGAAGATGGCAAGGAGTTCAACATCAAGATGGCTTTATCTTCTTCCTCGATTTTCACTCCGAGATTGGCGAGTTGTGTAATTAGTCCGTTAAACACATTTAAATATGACAAACAATTCATACCTTCACCCATGTGTAGGGTTTATATCTGCTTCTTCAGGCACAATTTATTTTTCAGCATTTTGGACATATATAAGCTTTCCAACCTTGTCCAAATGCCACATGTGGTGTCTTCATCTATGATGTTATTTACCACATCATCTGATAAGTGTAGCCTGATTACACTAGCAGCCCTTTCATCCAAGTTAGCCCAATTCTCAGCTTTCATGATATCAGGCTTTTTGGCATGAGCATCTAGTACCTTGTATAATCCTTGTCTGATGAGCAGATCCCTCATCCTTCTTTGCCATGTTGAGAAACCGCTATCTCCGTTAAATTTTGCTACCTCGTACTTTACTCCGCCCATTTTTATTTTTCACCGAGTATAGTACAACTGACAGTGAATAGTATTTCTGTGAACAAGCAGAACCTGTGATCTGATACCAGTTATTGGGAATAAACCCCCTACAAAAATAATATTCACCGTAATAAAAGCGTAATAATAACGTAGCACCGAGATACGGTAATTAACAAGAATAAAAGAGTGACTACGACACCAAGATTTTTACGTGAAAAAATCTTTTGAATAACGAAAAAAACCACAGCCCCTAGACGAGACTGATATCGCTATAGCAAGGAATTTTACACTTTGTACGTCCGAGTCAAATACCCTGAAGACCACTAGAACACATAAAAGAAATAACCCTCTTTTGATATGTCACGACCTAAAATCCAACTAGCCGTGATGGCACCTAATATCACCCTCGAGGCAAGCCAAATAAAAATAATCCGATTCAATTAATATTTAACTGACTTTAATACACTCCCCAAGTACTGGTAGTACAAATCATGAGCTTCTAAGATTACACTTTACAAAGCTGTTATGAAATAAATACATCATCTATTCGAAATATACATAAATAAATTTTCTTTATAAATCTAAGGCTACCATTAACAAGATGCAGCTATGACCAGAACACAGGTGTGTCTCCAAATTCAGCTCTCATCGATCACATCAACATCAACATCCAATGTCTGCATGCAAGATGCAGAAGTGTAGTATGAGTAAAACCGACACTATGTACTCAATAAGTAACAAACATAAACTTAGGTTGCAAGTAGTGACGAGCTTGTACCAAGGTCAGAGTCCAATCCAATAACCAATAACATCTCAAAACAATACAATTTAAAGCAACAAAAGTAATAACTCAATAATAGAATGCTCATCTCATATCCAATTCCGGAAAATAAATATTTTCTTTTAAAGTATAACAGTAAAACTCAAATCCTTTGGCGAAAATCACCAAAAATATGAGTAAGTCTGAAAACTGTGATTTTTCCCCCAAAAACTTTCAACATGTAAATCTTTCATATTTAAATGGCATGAGGGAAAATGCATCTCTATGCCTGTATGTCAAGTATTTATGTCAATACGATGCAACTCAGTGATAAAATCATATGCATACTCTTATAGTATTATTTCACTCAGTCCTCCCAGTCACTCAGTCCTCACAGTCACTCAATCCTCTCAATCGCTCGGCACTCGCACTCAGTAGGTACCTGTGCTCACTAGGTGTCACGACCCCAAACCTAACGTGTCATGATAGAGCCTATCGGTGGTACTAGGCAAGACGACCTTCCCAAAAATACTTCCAAACTAAATATAAAAGTAAAGTAAAGCTTTCCATATCATAAATTTTTCATAAAATCAAAGTTAAACTCAAATTTGGAACAAAGTGTGGAAAACGAACCCCAAGCATCGGGGTGTCACCAAGTCATGAGCGTCTAAGTAATTAAAACTATTATAGTCAATGTCTAAATATCAGTACAAAATGAAAATAAATGTGGAAGGAGTAACAAGGTCATGCGGACGCTGGCAGCTACCTTGCAGTCTCTGAAACTCAAACAGGCCTGGACTCAACAATCTCCGTGCTCAGACACACCTGGATCTGCACATGTTGTGTAGGGTGTAGTGTGAGTACAACCAACTCAGCAAGTAACAAAAATAAATAAGGAATCGAGAAGTAGTGACGAGCTGTATAGAACAATTCAGTTGATAATTTTCACAGTTAAGAGTAAACAAGAGTAGAAGATCAATTGCATAATTACCAATTCCAACAAGACATGTTTTCAGCTAAATGCAGCAACAAAGTGAAATAGATGAAACCTCACAGACACTGTCACTCAAACCCTCAATAACTTGACACTCAACTCTCAGCCCTCAATGCATACGCTCAATAGGTACCTGTGCTCACTGGGGGTGTTCAGACTCATGAGGGGCTCCTACTGCCCTAGCGCTATAATCCGCACGGACAACTCATGTGCTGCACAATCAACACATGTGCTATAATATCATATCTGGATCGGCATGGAAAACTCACGTGCCATAGTATAATTATAAGAATTCACACGGACAACTCACATGACATAGAACAATACCTCACAACCAGGCCCTCGGCCTTACTCAGTCATGAACCTCTCTAGTCTCATAACTGCCAATAAAGAAAGGAAAAATAGCCCAAATCAAAGTGTTACAATATATCATCAGGGAAAATAACAGAGACTGAGGTAAACATGTACAAGAATCACTTTGACTGAATATAACTACCATGAACAGAAATATAGCCTAAGCATGATTTCTACATGAAAGGCAGTCAAGTTCTAGTAGACAGGAATGCATATAAACACAAATAAAGGCTATAAGACTTCACAGTCTCCCAGGACAGACCAAGTCTCAATCCCTTACTGCGTACACCCACACGCCCATCACCTAGCATGGGTGCCACCTCCAAACAGTCACATTATACCAAACTCTTTCATACCCTCAAGACCAGATTTAAAACTGTTACTTACCTCAACAGCATAGAACTCCTACTCTGGATTGCTTTTACCTCTCGAACTGGCCTCCAAATGACCCGAATCTAGCCACAAGAAATAAAATGCGATCAATATGAGCTAAAGGAATGAATCCCACAAGGAAAATACCAAATTATAGGCCAAATCCCGAAATTCACTCAAACCCGGCCCCCGAGCCCACGTTTCGAAATCCGACAAAAGTCACAGAACCCGAAAGACCATTCACTCTCGATTCTACCCACACTAAATTCATCAAAATCCGGCCTCATTTGGTTCCTTATATCCACATATTACCCTCTCCAAAATTCCAAGCCCTAACCCCTTATTTCACTCCAAAAATCCTACTAATTAGGTGAGAAATTAACGGGAAAACACCTTAGCTAATGATAATAGAGCTCAAGCAACTTACCTCTGTGAAAACCCTTGAATCCCCTTCAAAAATCACTCCAAAAGCTCCCAGGTCCGACTTGAAAATGGAGGAAATGAACGAAAATTCGCGAAGTCTTCTATCTATAGGTTCTGTCCAGGTTTTCTCACATGCGGCTCAAAATGCGCACGTGCGGAACTGCTTTTGCACACAAATCTCCGCATCTGCGGAAAATCACTTAAGTGCCCGTCTCCACACATTGCTCCCTATCCGCTTCTACGACCTTGCAGGTGCGCTGCGGCCACTGCCAGTCCTCCACACTTCCGCATCCGCGACTCAGCCTTGCATCTATGGGATCGCAGATGCGACCAATCTTACGCACCTGCGGTTCCAGCCCAGGTCCTCTATGTCCGCATTTTCAACTCACCAAGTGCACCAACGACCTCGTACCTACGACACAGGTGCGAAAAAACACCAGCAGCAGTAGTTCAACTGCATTTCAAAATTCCAAACCTCCCGTTAGCCACCCAGAATTACCTCGAGCCCCTCGGGACCTCAACCAAACATACCAAAAAGTCATATATCAACATTCAAACATAGTCGAGCCTTCGAATCACTCAAAACAACATCAAAACACCAAATTACTCTCGGATTCAAACCTAAGAACTACTAAACTTCCAAATTTCGCAAGCGACGCCGAAACCTACCAAACCACGTCCGAATGAGCTCAAATTTTATACACACGTCACAAATGACACCACGAACCTACTCCAACTTCCGTAAATCCATTCTAACCCCGATATCAATTTTTCCACTGCCGACCGAAATTGCTAAATTTCCAACTTTTGCCAATTCAAGCCAAATTCCACTACGGACCTCCAAATCACATTCCCGACCCGCTCCTAAGTCCAAAATCACCTAACGAAGCTAATGGAACCATCATAATTCAAACGCGAGACTGTTCACACATAAGTCAACATCAGTTGACTTTTCCAACTTAAGGTTCTAAATAAGTGACTAAATGTCTCAATTCATTTCGAAACCACTCCAGACACGAACCAATCAACCTGGCATATCATAATATAGTTGAAGAACACAAAAAGAAGCAGAAATGAGGAAAACGGGGCTATAACTCTCGAAACGACCGGTCGGGTCGTTACATCCTCCCCCTCTTAAATAAATGTTCGTCCTCGAACGAGTCTAGAAACATACCTGGAGCCTCAAATAGGTGTGGATATCTGCTCCGCATCTCTCACTCGATCTCCTAGGTAGCCTCCTCCACAGGCTGACCTCTCCACTGCACCTTCACCAAAGTTATGTCCTTTGTCCTCAACTTCTGAACCTGCCGATCAAAAATGGCCACCGGCTCTACATCATAAGTCATATCACCATCCAAATGAATCATTCTGAAGTCCAAACATGGGACGGATCGACAACATACTTCCGGAGCATAGAAAAATGAAACACTAGATGCACGCTCGACAAGCTGGGTGGCAAGGCAAGCTTATAAGCCACCTCCCCTATCCACTGAAGCACCTCAAAAGGCCCAATGAATCGGGGGCTCAACTTTCCCCTCTTCCCAAACCTCATAACACCCTTCATGGTTGATACCTTCAGCAAAACCTTCTCCCCAACCATAAAAGACACATCACGGACCTTCCTATCTGCGTATCCCTTCTGCCTAGATTGCGTCGTGCGAAGCCGCTCCTGAATCAATTTCACCTTATCTAATGCATCCTGGACCAAGTTTGTACCCAAGAGCCTAGCCTAACCCGGCTCAAACCATCCTATCGGAGATCTACACCTCTTCCCATATAAAGCCTCGTACGGAGCCATCTGAATACTCGACTGGTAACTGTTGTTATATGCAAACTCAGCGAGCTAAAGAAATAGATCCCATGAACCCCCAAAGTCAATGACACAAGCGCCTAACATGTCCTCCAATATCTGGATAGTGCGCTCGGACTGTCCGTCTATCTGGGGGTGAAAGTCTGTGCTCAACTCAACCTAAGTACCCAACTCTCGCTCCATGACCCTCCAAAACTGCGATGTACACTGAGTGCCCCTATCTGAAATGATGGAAACTGGGACACCATGGAGGTGAACAATCTCTCGGATGTAAATCTCAGCCAACCGCTCTGAAAAGTAAGTAGTACCAACTGGAATAAAGTGCGGGGACTTGGTCAGCCGATCCATAATAACCTAAATAGCATCGAACTTCCTCGAAGTCCGTGGGAGCCCAACTACGAAGTTCATGGTGATCCGCTCCCTCTTCCACTCTGGGATCTCTAACCTCTAAAGCAAGCCACCCTGTCTCTAATGTTCATACTTAACCTACTGACAGTTGAGACACCGAGCCAAAAACCCAACTATATCCTTCTTCATCCGCCTCCACAAATAGTGTTGTCTCAAATCCTGGTACATCTTTGCGGCACCCGTATGGATGGAATGCCGCGAGCTATGGGCCTCCTCAAGAATCAACTCCCGGAGCCCATCTATATTAGGCACACATATCCGTCCCTGCATTCTCAACATGCCGTCATCACCAATAGTCACATCCCTAGCATCACCTTGCTCAACCCTATCCTGAAGAACGAGCAGGTGGGGGTTATCATATTGACGCTCCCTGATACGGTCATAAAGAGAAGACCTGGAGACCACACAAACCAATACTCGACTCGGCTCCGAAATATCCTATCTGACAAGATGGCCAGCTAAGGCCTGAACATCCAATCCCAAAGGTCTCTCTGCTGCTGGAAGATATGCTAAACTCCCCAAACTCTCCGCCCGGCGACTTAAAGCATCGACCACCAGATTGGCCTTCCACGGATGATACAAAATAGTGATATCATAGTCCTTGAGAAGCTCCAACCATCTCCACTGGCGCAAATTAAGATCCCTCTGCTTGAACAGGTACTGCAAACTCCGATGATCAGTATAGATCTCACAATGAACCCCATACAAATAATGATGCCAAATCTTCAAGACGTGAATAATGGCTTCTAACTCCAGATCATGAACATGATAGTTCTTCTCATGGATATTCGACTGGCGCGAGGCATAGGCAATCACCCTACCCTCCTGCATCAGAACACATCCAATACCTACCCTCGAGGCATCATAATACATGGTGTAAGAACCTGAAGATGATGGCAGAACTAACACTGGAGTTGTGGTCAAAGTAGTCTTGAGCTTCTGAAAGCTCTCCTCACACTCATTCAACCACCTGAATGGACCACCCTTTTGGGTCAATTTGGTCAAGGGCGATGCAATAGATGAAAATCCCTCCACAAAGCGATGGTAATAACCCGCCAAACCAAGAAAGCTCCTAATCTCCGCGGGTGAGGACGGTCTAGGCCAACTCTGCACCGCCTCTATCTTCTTCGGATCCACCTGAATACCCTCACTGGACACCACATGCCCTAAGAATGCTACTGAACCGTGCCAAAACTCACACTTGGAGAACTTTGCATAAAGCTTCTCCTCCCTCAATCTCTGCAATACAACCCTCAAATGCTGAGCATGCTCCTCCTAGCTACGAGAGTACACCAGGATGTCATCAATGAATACAATAACGATGGAGTCCAAATAGGGCTGGAATACACTGTTCATCAAATGCATGAATGCTGCTGGGGCATTGGTCAGCCCAAAAGACATCACCAAGAACTCATAATGGCCATAATGGGTCCTGAAAGCTATCTTAAGAATATCCGAATCTCGAATCTTCAGCTGGTGATAACCGGACCTCAAATCAATCTTGGAGAACACCCTCGCTCCCTGAAGCTGGTCAAATAAATCATCAATACGAGGCAAAGGGTACTTGTTCTTGACTGTGACCTTGTTCAACTGCCTGTAATCAATGCACATCCTCAGGTATGAGTTTCTAGGCCCTTGTTTCACTTTACATGTTAGTCTTTCCTCGTGCTTAACTAACGTACAGGTAGATGCCACCCTTGCGGTGCTTCAAAGGAGTAAGAAAGCAATAGGTTGGACATTGGCGGATATTCGAGGTATAAGCCCTGCCTTTTGCATGCAAAAAATTATTTTGGAGGAGGATGCCAAACCCTCCGTGGAACATCAAAGACGATTGAATGAGGCCATGCAAGAGGTAGTAAAGAAAGAGATCATCAAGTGGTTGGATGTCGGGGTGGTTTACCCCATTTTCGATAGTTTGTGGACCTCGTCGGTGCAATGTGTCTCAAAGAAAGGGGGTATGACTGTGATAACAAATGACAAAAATGAATTGATCCCCACAAGAACTGTTACTGTGTGGAGAGTGTGCATGGATTATAGAAAGCTCAACAAAGTTACGCGGAAATACCATTTTCCGCTTCCATTTCTTGATCAAATGTTAGATAGGTTAACTGGACGTGTTTATTATTGCTTCTTGGATGGATATTCCGGATCTAACCAGATTCTTATTGCACCTGAAGACCAAGAGAAGACCACCTTCACTTGTCCATATGGAACTTTCGCATTCTCGCAGATGCCATTCGGGTTATGCAATGCACCGACAACTTTTCAGCGATGTATGATGTCCATCTTCACCGATATGGCGGAGGACTTTCTCGAGGTTTTCATGGATGATTTCTCTATCGTGGGGGATTCTTTTGAATAGTGCTTGGATAACTTAGATAAGGTATTGACACGTTGTGATGAAACTAACTTGGTGCTGAATTGAGAGAAGTGTCACTTTATGGTCAAGAAGGGCATTGTCCTCGGTCATATGATTTCCAGGAATGGTATTGGGGTTGATAAAGCAAAAATTGAAGTGATATCCAAACTCCCTCCCCCTACTTCCGTAAAGAGAGTGAGAAGCTTTCTAGGTCATGCGGGGTTTTACCGCCGATTCATCAAGGACTTTTCTAAGGTGGTAAACCCCTTGTGCAAACTCTTGGAGAAAGATGCCAAGTTCCTTTTCAATGAAGAATATATGAAGGCATTTGAACTACTCAAGTATAAGTTGACTACCACTCCTATTATCACCGAGCCAAATTGGAGCTTACTATTTGAACTCATGTGTGATGCAAGCGATGTGACGGTTGGTGCAATATTGGGGCAACGAATTAATAAGATCTTTTATTCGGACTACTATGCTAGCAAGACCATGAACGAGGCCCAAGTCAACTATACGGTGACCAAGAAAGAACTCCTAGCCATTGTCTTTGCTATGGAGAAGTTTCGCCCGTACCTAATGGGTAAAAAGTGATTGTTCACACCGACCATGCGGCACTTTGTTATTTGATGAGCAAGAAAGACTCTAAGGCAAGGTTGATGCGGTGGGTGCTTCTATTGCAAGAGTTTGATATAGAGATTCAAGACCTAAAGGATAGTAAGAATCAAGTGGCAGACCACTTGTTCCGATTAGAGGAGGGGAGGCCACATGATGGCCTTGAGATCAATAATTCATTTCCTGAAGAACAACTCCTTTCCATTTCTATGACTGGGATGCCATGGTTTGCCGATGTGGCCAACTATCTTGTGAGTGACATTATTCCGAATAAGTTCTCCTCAAACCAAAGGAAGAAGCTCAAATGGGAATGCCTGGACTACGATTGGGATGAGCCATATCTCTTCAAAATTTGCACTGATGGTGTTATCCAGAGATGAGTTCCAGAAGAAGAGCAATTGGGTATTCTTGAAGCTTTCCATTCTTCGCCCTATGGTGGTCACCATGGTGGGGTGAGAACTGCTACAAAGGTCCTAAGCTGTGGATTTTATTGGCCTACCTTGTACAAAGACGCTAGAAAGCTCGTTAAGCATTGTGATAATTGAGAATGGGCCGGTGGGATCTCCAAGAAAAATAAGATGCCTCTCACCACCATCCTCGAGATTAATATTTTCGATGTGTGGGGACATCGACTTTATGGTTCCATTTGTGATCTCGTGTGGGAACACATATATTTTTGTTGTTTTGGATTACGTTTCCAAATGGGTTGAAGCTGTGGCTTTGCCAAACAATGAAGCAAAAAGTGTGGTGGCTTTCTTGAAGAAAAACATATTCACAAGGTTCGGCACCCCAAGGGCCATCATTAGTGATGGGGGTTCACATTTTTGCAACAAAGCCTTTGAAACTTTACTCTCCAAGTATGGTGTCACTCACAAGGTGTCAACCCCTTATCAACCCTAGGGAAGTGGACAGGTTGAAGTCTCCAACAGGGAGATCAAGAGTATTCTATCTAAGACTGTCAATGCAAATCGGATTGATTGGTCAAGGAAACTTGACGATGCTCTTTAGGCCTATAGAACAACTTACAAGACTCCAATTGGTATGTCTCCGTATCGGTTGGTATTTGGGAAAGCATGTCACCTTCCGGTGGAATTAGAGCATAAGGCCATGTGGGCATTGAAGAAATTGAACCTTGAGTGAGATGTAGCTACCAATCTTCGGGTGGAGAAATTGAATGAACTTGATGAGTTCCGATTCCATGCTTACTCCAGTTCGTCCTTGTATAAGGATAATATGAAGTACCTACATGATAAGTATATCCGGAACATTGAATTCAAAGATCAACCTTGTTCTTTTATTCAACTCTCGGTTACGGATGTTTCCGGGAAAGCTTAAATCAAAGTGGAGTGGTCCTTTTGAAGTGGTACATGTGACTCCTTTGGTGCTCTTGAGTCAATGGGCACCGGGAGAAGCACTACCTTGGTAAGGTTGATGATGGTCATGTTGTGGCATTGCTCCATTTCAAATGAATGATGGTAACATGCGTCGTGCCGCGGCATTAAATCAGGCGCTTCTTGAGAGGCAACCCATGTATTTTTCTTTCTTTTGATTTTCTTGTTAGATTAGGCATTGTTTTGTACTAACTGGTTGTGAAGTGTACGCAGAAATTGGGTGTGCAGTGCAGAAAATAGACAAGACAAAAATTGGCCAAGTGGTGAAATTGTGCGGACGACACAAGCCCTTCGCGGCCGCATAATTCTGTGTGCGGTCGCACAACTGAAAGATGGAAAATGCCAACTCTCTAAAGTTTGTCCTGACAAAATCCCTTAAGGATTCGTGGCCACGATCAAAATTTCGCGGACCGCACAGATTGTGCGGCCGCAACTAATTTCATGCAGACCGCATCACTGAATCAGCTGCTGAATTAGAAAAGGTAAAGAGTGTAGACCGCACCAAAATTGTGCGTCCGCACTCAGGTAAGTCAGTGGGCCAACATGGTCAGAGTATAAATAGAACTTTTTGAGACTATTCACACTTTACACACTCTGACCTCTTAAGCTAGACTAAAGCACAATGCACTCTTTCTTGTTTTCAATCTCATCCCATATTCATGAAGTGTTGATTTTCTACTACATTTCATTACTGGTATGTTGATTTCAATGAATTAATTTCATCTTTTTCTTTTCTTTTCTCTTTGTTTTAGTTTTCTTTTTATCTAGGGTTAGATTCATGCCAAAAATGTCAAATTGATGCTTAATTCTTGCTTAGAAGCATGTGGGTAGTGTTTGGATGCATAATGGGGGCTGGGGTTAGTAGCTTTTATTGTTTAATTTCCAAAAATTATGCATAATTAGTGAAAACCCTAGTATCAATCGTACTTCAGTGCCGCTCTGATTTGAATTTTGCGGCCGCACACATTTTTGTGCGGTCCGCGCTAGGGTATGCGGCCACATACAAAATTGTGTGATCCGCGATACCCTAGGTTGAAGGCACTTGTCATTGCTAAGTTTGTGCGGCCGCACTCAATTTTGTGTGGTCCGCGGTTGGATTTTATGGCCGCACTTAATTTTGTGTGGTCCGCAAAATTAACCTTCAGAGACCCAACAAATCGATTATGTGGTCGCACTCAATTTTGTGCGGTCCGCGATGGATTTTTGCGGCCGTACTCAAAAGTATGCGGTTTGCACTGAGGTAACTTCAGAAAACCAGTAGTCTGAACCTGGGATCTCTGCGACCGCACTCAATTTTGTGCAATCCGCGATCAGTAGTCCGCGGACGCACTCACTTTTGTGCGGTCCGCGCTGCCCTGTTCTGAGAAGCAGTGCCTTTCTTTTCAACTATAATTCAATAACACATGTTGAACCCCAATTTTAACTGACTTTCACTACTTATGTGTTGCAGACAATGGTGCATTCTCGTGGTCGAGGTAATACTTCCAAAGGGAGGGCAGAATCCTCCCGAGGCCGGGGTAGAGGAAAACCTAACATGCCACTACCAGTCCTACCTTGAGCCAAAAAGAGGAAATGGAGTGCTTAAGGAAAGATGAAACAATCATATGCCGATAAGTCCTACCTTGATAAAAAAGCCTTCATTAAATTCCTGCAAAAGCCCTATATGATTTCAAGTGGAGTGTGCTTATATTAGTGGTGATTTACATGAGGGGCAAGCTTATGGTACTTAGAGCCGGACTTGTGACATTCGTTTGAGAGAGATGAGAGCACTTCTTCACAATCTTTATTTTGAGTGTTACATTCTAAAGTGAGATTTGGTCATGGAGAGTTGAGGAGGAGGAGTTTGGGTTCCACAATGACCTACGTGATAGAGCGAGCTTCCTTGGTGAATGAAGTCAACTCTTGATGCTCTAGTGTCACATTAGAACTATGGTACTCAAAAGGTCAAAAAATGGTGTTGTTGATAATTCATTTTTGTTGAGGGTAATTGTAAGTCTCAATTGATGCATGATTGATTCACCTTAGGTCAGCTGAAATATCCTTTTTTTCTAGTGGAGGTGGGAATTACCTTATTTGCTTGAGGAAAAGCAAAAGCTTAAGTTTGGGGGAGTTAATAAGTAAGGATTTTAACCTATTATTTGCTCTCTTTTACTTCTGTTTTAGGTCAAAAATGCTTGAAAGTATTCCCGAAAACTAATGAAATATGCTTGCTTGTAGGAATTATTCAAAATTAGCCAAAGGAATCAAAATCAACTCACAAAGGAGTCAAAAGTTGAACAAAAACCAAGGTTGGGAAAAGAGGTCTGAAGTGCAGACCGCACAAATATTGTGCGGCCGCGAAAGCCATGATGCGACCGCGATTATAATTATACGGTCCACAAGAGGGAGATTTAGAGAGTGTGATTTTGGGCTAAATGATCAGCGGGGACCGCACCAGAAATGTGCGGCTGCAATTGAAATTATGCGGACCGCGATGACTGAGATTCAGAGAGCTGACAACTTAAGCAAAAGAGAGAAGTACGGACCGCACCAAAATTGTGCGGCCGCGGAAGTCCCTTGTGTGGTCGCGGTCGAAATTATGCTGTCTGCAAGATGAAGAATCAGAGAGTTAATTTCAAGCAAAACTCAAGCAAGTGCGGACCGCATCACTTTTATACAGCCGCATAATCTGGAGCGCGGCCGCACTTAGAATTATGCAATCTGCAAAAGTTCAGCTCAACCCAGTTCCAAAAGATAAGAACACGGACTGCATCAGTATTATGTGGAAGCGAAAGCAAGAGTGCGGCCGCACAACCTCTGCAGGGGCATTTTTGTCAGATATTTTCAGGTTAGTATAAATAGAACTTTTTGTCATTTTTAAGGTAGGTTATGTTTTGTATGAGCACCTGAGACGACTGACTTTTCTGTTTTCGAAAATTTTGTACTAGATTCACTTCTTAACATTAGATTTTCATTCCATAAATTGATATTATGGATTTTATCTTTATTTCATCTTTAATTTCTATTATTTCCATGGGTAGTTAAACCCATAGCTAGGGTTGTGACCCAACCCTAGTGTGGATATTTGATTTTAGGGCTTGAATGTGAATGAGTTAGTGATATTTAGCCTAGTTCTTGCTAGAACTCAATAATTAATAGTTGCAACATTGATTCATGCCTTTATGACTTGGTCTCTACTTGAGAAAGAGGGACTAAGTCTAGGAAAACTAGGCTAACATGGAATTGGGGTGAACTCAATAAATTGATAGCCCCAATTAAAGGGTTAAACCTAGAGATAGTAATACCCAGCTTGAGCTAATATCACTTGATTTTCATGAATACCCATTTGGACTTGAGAAAACCAAATTGGGCAAAATCACTCAAACTACCAAGAGGTATAGAGTGAGTACCCGGGTGTGATAGCTATATTACAATCTCAACTAATCAAGATTGCCCTAGATTTTGCTATCCGTTAGATATCCACCTAGGTAGAATTCACTACCCTAGTCTCTTTAAATATTTGAAAAACAACAACAAACATATTGTCCTTAGTTTTAATTATTGCAATATTTAGAGTAAAGTTAGAAATAGAAATCGAACCAAAATTTGTGGAAGTGTAATTAGATTCAAAACTCGCATCTATCTTAGATATAAACCTAATTCCAAATATTAACTCCCTATGGATTCGATCCCGACCTAGTTGGGTTAAAACTGCATCGACTACCCTCGCTACTCAATAGTAGCATAGGCTTGGACCCGATCACTGAGCAACTGGGAGGACTAAGCGACTTAGGGGTGGACATCGGTCGGTGCGGTGCGGTTTGCTAGAAGTTCGGTTCGGTTTGTTCGGTGTTCAGTTATTGACTTGGTGTATCGACAACCAAACCAATATAACTTCGGTTGGTTTGGTATTTGAAACTATGGTTCCGTTGTTTTTCGATTTTTGTTCGGTCGGTTATGGGCTGCCATATTTGGCTTTTTTTTTCTACTGATGCTCTACAAAATTCTACAGTAACATGTACTACATTATAAAATTTTGAATGTGGGGATCGTGTATGTATATGTACGTAGAACTTAATGTATTTGAAGAAGAAACAATACATGATTGTTGGGAATGGGAAAGCACAAGAAATTTCCAATGTGGTGAGTCTGCAAGTTGACTAACAAGAATAGGAAAGCTTAGATGGAGAAATATTTTTCTAATTTGTTTGCTTGATGCTTCAGTGAACATCTGGGCAGAAACATTTCAGCTTTTGAAGCTTTTCTTTTACACGCTATTTTAAAGAATAACAGAGACAATTAACATTTTGACACTCAACAAAAAATTGAAGTTTTGTTCTCTTAGTTCTCACTGTTTCCAGTTGACCAGGTGTCCAAATTGGGCTTTCAGGAGTCCATAAGTTCCACCCATAAAGCATAGTTTTCAGAATATATAGCATAGTTCATTTTTTTCGGTTAACTGAACAACTGAGGTACCAAAACCGTAAATCGCGCCGAACACCGAACATCGAAATTTAATAATTTGTAGACCGCACACCAATCGAATAAACGATTAAACTGAAACCGAACAACCAAAATTTACGGTTCATCCAGTTTTTACGGTTTGGTCGGTATTATGCCCACCCCTAGAGCGACTAGGAGGACTGAGTGATTGGGAGGACTAAGTGACTGAGAGGACTAAGTGAATTGATACTCAGAGAGTGTGCATATGTCTTTATCATTGTGTTGCATTATTGTTGGCATGCATAATTGACATGTAGATATAGTGATGTATCATTCCTCATTTCAGTCACACTTCGCATATTTTATCCGTATTGAACTTATATTGTTAACCTTGAAAGTATGTCCACACTTTTGTGCTATTAGATTATGTATTTGGACTGTACCTATTGAGCTCGTCACTACTTTCAGCCCAAGGTTAGACTTGTTATTTATTGAGTACATTGGGTCAGTTGTACTCATAATACACTCTACACTTCGTGGGAAGATCTAGGTGCTTCCGGTTACGGCGGCTACTAGCTTTAGAGTTTTATCTGTTAGAGACTATCGAGGTAGCTGCCTTGGCATCCGCAGACCTTGACTCTCCTTTTTTCAGTTATTTATATTGTTCTAGTTTACTAGATAGTGATTTTAGCAGTCAAACTATGTTGTCATTTAGATGCTCATGTACTCAGTGACACCCAAATTTTGGGGGATTTGTATAGAGTCGCGGTATTTTCTTATCAGTAAATTATGAGACTTTTATTATTTAAGCTTATTTCGGTATGTTTTAAATTAAAGATGTGTGGTTGTTTGTGAATTGTTGGCTTGCCTAGTATTGTGATAGGCGCCATCACGACATATGTAATTTTGGGTCGTGACATTATTTTCATTGTTCCCTATTATTTCGGGACAGTGATGTACTTGTTATTTCTAGTTATCTCTTAAAAAAGCTTATGACTTGCACTATCGGTTTTGGGGTTATGTAACTGATGTTGGTTCGGCTATGTTGTTCCATATATTATTTAATATGTTGCAGTTAAGTTAGTTAAGTTAGTTAAATTCTATTAATAATCAGCACGTGCAGGTAATAATCTTAAAGACTAGGTGCCATCACGATATTCTAGGGTCAGTGACATAAAAGGAGAAGTTTAGGCCCTAGGTTACATTTCAACCATAGGAACTATATTCAATTCTTTAGTTATTTAATTCAACAAATCTTTTAATTAATCCATTAATTTAATTATATAAATACACTCAACTAACTGCGCGTGAATAATTAAAATTCACTAATAATGTAAGAAGATCTTTAGAACATTTGTATAACATTATTGTAGTCAACATTAGTTTTAATACGTCTGAAAATATATTGAACAACATACCTCAAAGTTGTTTGCTAATTCCCCTTTCTCTCTTTCTCCTTCAATTTCTTTTCCTCTTTCCAAGATTGTAGTAACCAGGATCTGATGCATAAAATGTACATAAAACGTTATTAGGAGAAATAATAGGAAGATGTAAGAATACAAGAAACTGAAGAAAGAAGCATAAAAAGTGTCATAGTAGAAAACATTTTTGCAGATATAGCCACGCATAAGGTGTTTTTGAAAAATATTTTCCCCATTTGAGTACCAAAATTAAACACATAAGGTATTAAATATCGTTTAATAATGTACCGTATCGTATTGTATTATATTATACTGTATTATTTAATAAATAAATATTAAAATAAATTATACTGTTTGTCGTCGTTTCATAATATCACATATTGTAACGATCCAGACGAATGTTTTGAGTATTTTAGCCTCAATTCCCTATTTATTGCCTCCTCCGTGTTATATTGTGGTTACGTGACTTGCCAGGGTGTTTGGTTTTGGTTTTGGGGGAGTTTCAGAGTGAAATGGGACATATAGCCCCTAAGTCGGAGGTTTAAGTTGTAAGAGTTGACCGTAGTTTGACTTTTGTGTATACGACTCCGGAATGGAGTTTTAATGGTTCGAATAAATCTATATGGTAATTTTAGACTTAAGAGCGTGTCCGGATGTTGAGTTGGAGCTCCGTGGGTCATTTCGGCGTGAATTGGCAAAAGTTGGAAAGTTGAAAGGTTGGAAGATTTGAAAAGTTTGATCGGGAGTTGACTTTATTGATATCAGAGTCGGATTCCGATTTCAGAAGTTGAAATAGTTCCGTAATATCATTTATGACTTTTGTGCAAAATTTAAAGTAAATCGGAGTTGATTTGGTGTGAATCGGCATTAGTTTCGGAATTTAGAAGTTCATAGTTTCATAGGCTTGAATTAGGGTTGCGATTTGTAGAATAAATGTTGTGTACGTGATTTTTGGCCTCGAGTAGGTCCGTTATGTGTTTTGAAACTTGTTGGTATATTCGTACGGGGTCCCGGGGCGGGTGAAATTTGGATTAAAACCGGACCAAAATTGGACTTGTTGGATTGTTGAAATTTCAAGCTTCTGGTGTCATCACACCTGCTGAGGGACTGGCCGCAGGTGTGGACCAGAAAAAGTGAGTTGTGGATCGCAGAAGCAAAGCTGGCCTTGCCCAGCTAGGGTCATTAAGCAGGATGGTATCCGCAGAAGCGAAGTCGCTTCTACAATGGGAGGAAGCGCAGGCGCTGGCTCAATCGTAGGTGCGACATATTCGCCGCAGGTGTGCATGCGCAGATGCGGCCAAGTTCTCACAGAAGCAGAGGGTGCTGAGTTAAGTCATGACCGCACCTGCAATGGAAATTGTGTAGGTACGGAGCCGCAAATGCGGCAGTTGGCTCGTAGGTGCTAGTTCCCTGTGAAAAAACTGTGAAACTTTCGAGAGTTTGTTTCATAATCCACTTTTGGACTTAGAGAGATCGGTGTGAGGCAATGTTTCGGGAGATTTTTAGAGAGAACATTGGGGTAAGAATTCCTAACTTGGTTTTGGTTAAATTATATGAATCTATTATTAATTTAATCATTTAATTAGTGGTTTGAGTTGAAAAATTGGGGGAAAATGATAGAAGCTTCTTAGGCTAATATTTTGGGATTTAAAATGCAATTTGAGGTCGGATTTGAGTAATTCTAGTATGGCTGGACTAGTTATCGAATGAGTGTTTGAATTTTATAATTTTGGTCGCGTTTCGAGATGCGGGCTTGAGTTGACTTTTTATTTCTTTTCAAAGATCGTAATTTTATTATTCGAATTAGTTTTCTATTGTTTATATTTATAATATGAAGTTGTTTTGACTAGATTCGAGCCATTTGGAGTTGGATAATCGAGAGAAAGGCCTACTAGTGGATTGAGTTAGCGCGATTTGAGGTAAGTGACTTATTTAACCTTGTGTGGGGGAATTACCCCCTAGGATTGGTATTGTTTGTGATAACTGTGATGTGTGAAAGTCGTGTATGCAAGGTGACGAGTGATTGCACGGGCTAAATATGGAAATTATCGGTTTTAGCTATGTATATTTCCTTTCATGCCTTAAGTGAATTACCTTAACATGTTATAACCATCATTTCTAGTCTATTTTCACATGCTTTACTTGTCTTATCTCTTACTTGCTAATTACTTTACATGTTTAGTCGAAAGTCTTGTTTCCTTATTCCGTATTCACTAGTTAAATGTTGAACGCTTTACATGAGGTTGTCATTCTTGGTATATCTTGGTGTTGAAATTGTTATTGAATTATAAAGATCATTTTTCACATTGAGACAAAGTGTTAAGTTGTGAAATACCATTCTATTGAGTTATTCATTATCGGTTGTTACTGTTGAGACTCTTGTGTACATTGGGGTTGAGCCATAGGCTCTTTACTATGAAAATACTGTTATTGTTGATTTCTTTGGCAAGTTATGCTATTTGGCACTTGAGGTGTGATTTTTGATACGTTGTAATATTGATATGCATGCGGTGGTATAAGGTTTTGGGGTTGAAACACATGCAGTGAGATAAGGTGGGCTTGATACGCGTGACTAGTAAGGGAACTACTAGAAGTCATGCGATGTGATATGGTGGGCTAAAACACGGAATGCTATTTCGAGAAAATAATTTTTAAAACTAGATGCAACGGTCCCGCGGTGATATAAGGAAATATTGTGATTTATTCTTGTGATTTGAGACTACGAGGCGGTACCTCAGTAGTGACTCTTGTTATTTCTCTGTTACTTCATTCGTGTTTGGATGTTTGTTTCCTTGCCTTAACATTCCCTTGCTTTCTTCCATGACGCATTATTTGCCTTGATTCTGTGTAGTTAATTTTGGCATATCCCTTACTTGTTTCATTTCCGTTACTAATATTATTGCACCGTTAAATTATTTGTATAGTTTTTCTTATTTATATCCAGTAGGGCCCTGATCTGACCTCGTCACTACTCTATCGTGGTTAGGCTTGGCACTTACTAGGTATCGTTGTGTTGTACTCATGCTACTCTTCTGCACATCGTTTTGTGCAGATCCAGGGACTTTCTATCAGCCCAGGCATTAGCTAGGGTTCATCGGCAGAGACTTCAAGGTATAAGTGTTGGCATCCACAGGCCTCAGAGTCCCCCTCCGCCTGAATTATTTTAATTCGTTATCCGTATATAGACATGGATGTATAGAGATATTCAATATCGCATCATATAGCTTGTGACTTGTATTTCGTCGGGTTTTAGGCTATTATATATATACTGAGTTGTGGAGATTTTCCTTTATATTAGTTGTTGAGTTTTGAGACTTTAACTATTATTTCAGTTATTTCTTCATGTTTACCTAGTCTTAGAGACTAGGTGTCATCTCGACATCCTACGGAAAGAAATAGGAGTTGTGATAAGTTGGTATCAGAGATCTAGGTTCATAGGTGTTACGAGTCACAAGCAAATTTAGTAGAGTATCGCGGATTAGTACGGAGATGTCTGTACTTATCTTCGTGAGGCTATTGAACTGTTAGGAAAAGCTTCACTTCTTTAATTCCTTAACGTGCAAAATTGTTGACTTCGAAATTCTAAATCTCGGTATTTCTATTCTCTCACAAATAGTGAGGACATACACAGCCAGATCGGATGACCAGACACCCGCAGCCCCTGCTAGAGCCACGAGAGGCCGGGGCCGAGGTAGAGGCCGAGGACGGGCACGTGGTGCAGCCAGAGCACTAGCCCGAGCTACTATCGAGAAGCCACCAGCAGCTCTAGTTGGGGGACATGCATCTGATTTGCCTGTTACTGCCCCAGCACTTCAATAGACCCTCGCCCAGTTTCTAAGCATGTTTGGCAGTCTAGATGAGGCATGATTGATACCACTTGCTAT
The DNA here is from genome assembly GCF_000390325.3 of Nicotiana tomentosiformis. Taxonomy (NCBI): domain Eukaryota; kingdom Viridiplantae; phylum Streptophyta; class Magnoliopsida; order Solanales; family Solanaceae; genus Nicotiana; species Nicotiana tomentosiformis. Next base: position 190,167,626 of record NC_090813.1, on the reverse strand, counting down.
TGACACATCTTAAGTTGGGGGAGGAGCACAGAATCCCGCTACCCGTACCCCAAAGAAGAGGTTCCAGGTTGATTAGGTCCCAGAGGTCATACTAGTACAGTCGGTCGTCCCAGTTCAGCCCAAGGTTAGGACATCAGCTTTTGAGGGGGAGCAATATAGGATTGAGAGGTACAAGAAGTGCCACCCTCCTACTTTTAGTGGTTTGTCTTCAGAGGATGCCCAAGTTTTTCTTGAGAAGTGCCACTTTATCCTCAGTACTATGGTTATTGTGGAGTCGAGTGGGGTTGCTTTCACTATGTTCCAACTTATGGGAGCGCCTTATCAGTCATGGAGAGTGTATGAGTTGGGTAGTCCGGCAGAGGCAACTTCACTCACCTGGGCTCAATTCTCAAAGATGTTCATGAGAAAGTTTGTTCCCTAGAGTCTTCGGGATGTATGACGCGCAGAGTTTGAGCAATTGTGCTAGGGTGCTATGACCGTATCGGAGTACACAGTCCATTCAGTGATTTGTTCAAGCATGTACCAGCTTTAGTCTTCACTATCAAAGAGCGAGTCCATCGATTTATCGAGGGTCTCAACCCCGGTATCAGATTCAGCATGGTTCGAGAGTTGGAGATGGACATCGCATACCAGCAAGTAGTGGAGATCGCTAGGAGATTGGAGGGTATGTGGGCCTGGGAGAGAGGGAATAGGGAGGCCAAGATGTCTCGAGATTCTGGCACATATAGTGGTGCACGTTACCTTGTTATAGCACATCATCGTATGGCCTATGTGATCCCCCCTGTTCATTAAGCATTTCTAGCTTCCAACGGTATTCCAGCTACTCCTAGGCCACAGGTTGCCCATTACACACCGCCACTGTCTAGTGCACCTCCTTCACAGGGTATTTTTAGTGGTCAATCCCGTCGATCAGGCCCGAGCCAGTTCCAAAAGCCACATCCTCTGAGAGCTTGTTTAGAATGTGGTGACACTCATCACATGGTGAGAGACTGCCCTAAACTCAGGAGGGGTGCACCTCCATAGACTACTCAGGCCCCACGTATTCCACAGGGTTTTCAGGCTTCTCAGGCCGTGGTTACCGCACTAGTTTCCACTCTACCTGCACAACTAGCTAGAGGTGGAGGTCGGGCAGATAGAGGCTGCCCTAGAGGGGAAGGACAAGCTAGATATTATGCTCTCGCTGCTAGGATGGAGGCAGTTGTATCCGACTCAGTTATCACAGGTATTGTTTCAGTTTTTCATAGAGATGCATCGATCTTAATTGATCCATGCTCCACTTATTCCTATATATCATCTTACTTTGATCCGTATTTGGGTATATCCCGTGATTCCTTGAGTTCTCCTGTCTATGTGTCCACACATGTGGGAGATTCCATTGTTGTTGACCGTGTGTATCGGTCGTGTTTAGTTATTCTTGGTGGTTTTAAAACCAAAGCCGATCTATTGTTTCTCATTATGGTAGAATTTGATGTCATTTTGGGCATTGACTGGTTATCGCCCTATCATGCTATTCTTGACTATCATACCAAGACCATGACGCTGGCTATGCCAGGTTTACCACGGTTAGAGTGGAGGGGTACATTAGATTATATTCCTAGCAGGGTTATCTTATTTCTAAAGGGTCAGCGGATGGCTGAGAAGGGGTGTAATGCTTATATAGACTTCGTGAGGGATGTCAGTATTGATACTCCTACCATGGAGTCAGTTCCGATAGTGAGGGATTATCCAAATGTATTTCCAGCGGATCTTCCAGGCATGCCATCCGACATGAATGTCAATTTTGGTATCGATTTGTTACTGGATACTCAGCCCAGTTTTATTCCACCATATCGTATGGCCCCAACAGAGTTGAAGGAGTTAAAGGAGCAGTTGCAAGAGTTGTTTGATAAGGGCTTCATTCGGCCCAGTATGTCACCTTGGGATGCTCCGGTCTTGTTTGTAAAGAAGAAGGATGGTTCTATGCACATGTGTATTGATTATCGACAGTTGAACAAGGTTATAGTGAAGCACATGTATCCATTACCACACATTGATGACCTATTTGATCAGTTACAGGATGTCAGAGTGTTCTCAAAGATTGATTTACTGTCAGGTTATCATCAGTTGAAAATTTGGGAGCCGGATATTCCGAAGACTGCCTTCAGGAATCAGTATGGTCATTACAAATTCCTTCTGATGTCATTTGGACTGACCAACGCCCCAACAACATTCATGCACTTGATGAACATTGTATTCTAGCCCTATCTTGAATAATTCATCATTTTGTTTATTGACGACAACTTGGTGTACTCCCAAAGTCGGGAGGATCATGAGCAGTACTTGAGGACCGTGATTCAGACCATGAGAGAAAAGCAGTTATATGCAGAATTTTTAAAGTGTGAATTGTGGCTTGATTCGGTGTCATTTTTGGGTCATGTAATGTCGAGTTAGGGGATCAAGGTAGATCCGAAGATTATCGAAGTCGTGCAGAGCTGGCCCAGACCGTCTTCTGCTATTGAGATACGGAGTTTTCTTGGTTTGGCAGGGTATTACCGTTGATTCATATAGGGTTTCTCATCTATTTTTGCCACTAAGACCAGATTGACCTAGAAGGGTGCTCTGTTCAGGTGTACCGAGGAGTGTGAGGAGAGCTTCCAAAAGCTCAAGACTGCTTTGACTACAGTCCTAGTATTGGTGTTGCCTACAGGTTAGAGGTCTTACATTGTGTACTGTGATGCGTCGCATATTGGCCTCGACGCGATGTTGATACAAGACGGGAGGTTGATTGCCTATGTGTCTAGACATCTGAAGGTGCATGAGAAAACTATCATGTCCACAACCTTGAGTTAGCATCTATTGTTCATGCCTTGAAAAGTTGGTGGCACTATTTGTACGGTGTCCCTTGTGAGGTCTACATCGACCACTGGATTTTGCAGCATATGTTCAAATATAAGGATTTTAACTTGCGTCAGCGGAGGTGGTTAGAGTTGTATAAGGACTGTGATATCACCATTTTGTATTATCCCAGGAAGGCCAATATGGTGGCTGATGGCTTGAGTATAAAGGCAAAGAGCTTGGGCAGCTTAGCATATCTACCGGCAATAGAGAGGCCATTAGCATTGGATATTCAGGACTTGGCCAACTAGTTTATTAGATTGGATGTTTTGGAGCCGAGTCGAGTTTTGGATTGTGTGGTTTCTCGGTATTCTCTTTATGATCGTATCAAAGAGTGTCAGTATGATGACCCCCATCTGCTTGTCCTCAAGGACACGGTTCAGCACGGCAATGCCAAGGAGGTCACTATCCAGGATGACGATGTATTACGAATGCAGGTCATGTTATGTATGCCTAATGTAGATGGTTTTCGTGAGTTGATTCTCCAAGAGGCTCACAGTTCACGGTACTCCATTCATACGGGTGCCGCGAAGATGTATCAGCACTTGAGGTAGCACTATTGGTGGAGGAGAATGAAGAAGGGCATAGTGTAGCATGTAGCTCGGTGCCTAAATTGTCAGCAGGTGAAGTATGAACATCAGTGGCCAAGTGGATTGCTTCAGAGGCTAGAGATTCCATAGTGGAAATGGGAGCGGGTTACTATGGATTTTGTTGTTGGGCTCCCACGGACTCAGAGGAAGCTTTATGCAGTATGGGTGATTATGAATAGGTTGACTTGGCTCATTTCATTCCATTGATGACTACTTATTTTTCAGAGCAACTGGCTCAGGTCTATATTCATGAGATTGTCAGACTTCATGGCGTGCCGATATCCATCATCTCTGACAGGGGTACGCAGTTTACATCATAGTTCTAGAGGGCCGTACATTGTGAGTTAGGCACGCGGGTTGAGTTAAGTACATCATTTCACCCTCATACGGGCGGACAGTCCAAATGCACTATTCATATATTGGAGGATATGCTTCGTGCATGTGTGATGGAGTTTGGGGGGTTCTTGGGATCTTTTCTTGCCACTTGTGAAGTTTGCCAACAACAACAGCTACCAGTCAAGCATTCAGATGGCTCCGTTTGAGGCCTTGTATGGGAGGCGGTGACAGTCTCCGATGGGTTGGTTTGAGCCGGGAGAGGCTAGGCTATTGGGTAGAGACTTGGTTCAGGATGCTTTGGAAAAAATTAAATTGATTCAAGATCGGCTTCACACAGCCCAATCTAGATAGAAGATTTATGCGGATTTGAAGGTTCGCAACGTTTCATTCATGGGTGGGGAGTGAGTCTTGCTCCGGGGTTCTCCCATGAAGGGTGTTATGAGGTTCGGGAAGAAGGGCAAGTTGAGCACTAGGTATATCAGACCTTTTGAAATTCTCGAGAGGATTGGAAAGGTGGCCTACACTCTTGCACTACCACCTAGTCTAGCTGCAGTTCAGCAAGTATTCCATGTTTCTATGCTCCGGAAGTATCATGACGATCTGTCTCATGTGTTGGATTTCAGCTCAGTCTAGTTGGACAAAGATTTGTCTTATGTTGAGGAGCCGATGGCTAATTTGGACAGGCAGGTATAAAAGTTGAGGTCGAAGAACATTTCTTCAGTGGAAGGGACAACCACTCGAGGAGGCGACATGGGAGACTGAGCATGATACGCATAGCCGTTGTCCTCATCTTTTTACTACTTTAGGTATGTGTCTATACTCGTTCGAGGACAAACGTTTATTTTAAAAAGGGAAGGATGTAACGACCCGGCCGGTCGTTTTGAGTATTTTTAGCATCGATCCCCTCGTTATTACCACCTCTGTGTTATATTGTGGTTTTGTGACTTGCCAGGGTGTTTGGTTTTGATTTCAGGGGAGTTTCTTAGTGAAATGGGACACATAGCCCCTAAGTCGAAGGTTTAAGTTGTAAGAGTTGACCGTAGTTTGAATTTTATGTAGACGACTCCGGAATAGAATTTTGATGGTTCCAATAGATTTGTATGGTAATTTTAAACTTAGGAGCATGTCTAGATGTTTAGTTGGAGGTCTGTGGGTCGTTTCGGCGTGAATTGGTGAAAGTTGGAAAGTTAAAGGGTTGGAAGATTTGGGAAGTTTAACCTAGAGTTTAATTTATTTATATCCGGGTCGGATCCTGATTCCTGAAGTTGGAATAGGTTTGTAATGTCATTTTTGACCTGTGTGAAAAATTTGAAGTCAATCAGAGTTGATTTGGTATGAATCGGCATTAGTTTCGGAATTCGAAAGTTCATAGTTTCATAGGCTTGAATTGGGATTGCTATTCATAGAATCGATGTTGTTTTACATGATTTTTGGCCTCAAGTAGGTCTATTATGTGTTTTGGAACTTGTTGGTATATTCGTACGGGGTCTCGGTAGCCCCGGGTGTGATTGGGATTGAAACCAGATCAAAATTGGACTTGTTGGATTGTTGAAGTTTCTAGCTTCTGGTGTTATTGTACCTGCGAAGGGACTGGTCGCAGGTGCTGACTCGCAAAAGTAAGTTGTGGATCACAGAAGCGAAGATGGCCTTGCCCAGCTGGGGTCACAGAAGCGAGATGGTCTCTACAGAAATGACTTCACTTCTGCGATGAGAGGAAGCGCAAGCGCAGGCTAGATCGCAGGTGCAACTTATTCGCCACAGGTGCGCATGCGCAGATGTGGCCTGGTTCTCGCAGAAGCGGAGGGTGCTGGGATAAGTCATGACCGCACCTGCGATGGAAATTCCGCAGGTGTGGAGCCGCAGATGCGGCAGTTTGCTCGCAGGTGCGAGTTCCCTGGGTAGAAAATGGGAAATTTTGAGGGCTTGTTTCATAATCCACTTTTGGACTTAGAGAACTTAGTATGAGGTGCTGTTTTGGGAGATTTTCAGAGAGAACATAGGGGTAAGAATTCCTAATTCGATTTTGGTTAAATTATACGAATCTTTTGGTAATTTCATCATTTAACTATTTGTTTGAGTTGGAAAATTGGGGGAAAATGGTAGAAGCTTCTTAGGCTAAACGTTCTAGATCTGAAAGGTGATTTGAGGTCGAATTTGAGTAATTCTTGTATGGTTGGACTCATTATCGAATGAGTATTCGGATTTTGTAATTTTGGTCGGGTTCCGACACGCGGTCCCCTGTTGACCTTTTGAGTTAACTTTTTATTTCTTTTCAAAGATAGTAATTTTATTATTCGAATTAGTTTCCTATAGTTTATATTTATAGTATGAAGTACTTTTGGCTAGATTCGAGCCGTTCGGAGTAGGATAATCGAGAGAAAGACCTACTAGTGAATTGAGTTAGCACGATTTGAGGTTAGTGACTTTCCTAACCTTGTGTGAAAAAATTACCCCTAGGATTTGTGTTGTTTGTGATAACTGTGATGTGTGAATGTCGTGTACGTAAGGTGACGAGTGTGTGCAGGGAATAAATGTGGAAATTATCGGTTTTAGCTATGTAGATTTCTTTTCATGCCTTAACTGAGTTACCTTAACATGTTATAACTATCATTTCTAGTCCATTTTCACATGCTTTACTTGTCTTATCTCTTACTTGCTAATTTCTCTACATGTTTAGTTAAAATTCTTATTTCCTTATTCAGTATTCACTATTTAACTATTTAACTCTTTACTTGAGGTTGTCATTCTTGGTATATCTTGTTATTGAAATTGGTATTAAGTTATAAAGAGCATGGTTCACATTGAGGCAAAGTGTTAAGTTGTAAAATACCATTCTGTTGAGTTATTCATTTCCGGTTGCTACTGTTGATACTCTTGTGTACATTGTGGTTGAGTCAAGGGCTCTTTACTGTGAAAACACTATTATTGTTGATTTCTTTGACAAGTTGTAGTATTGGGCACTTGAGGTGCGATTTGTGATACGTTGTGATATTAAAATGCATGCGATGGTATAAGGTTTTTAGGGTTGAAACACATGCGGTGAGATAAGGTGGGATTGATACGTGTGGCTAGTAAGGGAACTACTATAAGCCATGCGGTGTGATAAGGTGGACTAAAACACGAGATGATATTTTGGAAAAAATAATTTTCAAAACTGAATACAAGGATCCCGCGGTGATATAAGGAAAGATTGTGAGTTATTCTTATGATTGAGAAGCGGCACCTCGGTAGTGACCCTTGTTATTTCTCTGTTACTTCATTCATGTTTGGATGTTTTTTTCCTTGCCTTAACATTCCCTTGCTTTCTTCCGTGATGCATTAGTTTCCTTGATTCTATGTAGTTAATTTTGGCATATCCCTTACTTGTTTCGTTTCCGTTATTAATATTATTGCACCTTTAAATTATTGGAATAGGTTTTCTTATTTATTTTTAGTAGGGTCCTGACCTGACCTCGTCACTACTCTACCGAGGTTAGGCTTGGCACTTACTGTGTATCGTTGTGGTGTACTCATGCTACTCTTCTGCACATCTTTTTGTGCAGATCCAGGTACTTACTATCAACCCAGGCATTAGCTAGGGTTCAGTTGTGGAGACTTCAAGGTATAATTGTCGGCGTCCGAAGTTCTCGTAGTCCCCCTCCACCTGAATTATTTTATTTCCTTATCCGAATTTAGACACTGATGTATAGAGATATTTAGTTTCGCTTCATAGAGCTTGTGACTTGTATTTCACTGGGTTTTGCACTATTGGATATATACTTAGTTGTGGAGATTTTTGTTATATTAGTTGAAGAGTTTTGAGATTTTAATTATTATTTCAGTTATTTCTGCATGTTTGTTAGGCTTACATAGTCTTAGAGACTAGGTGACGTCACGACATCCGACGGGGAAAAATTGGGGCCGTGACACATATATACCAACAATATAAAGAATAAACTTATAATATTATAAAGAACAATTATGATACAGGGTAGAATTATTATATAAAAAGGTAGGGCAAAGGATAATATAAAATTATTTAATAATAATGACAGGCGACATGAGAGAAAAAGACATGGTAATGATGCGGCCACACCAAATCGGTTGTTACATAAAGTGGCACTTTTTGTGTTAAGTAATGATTCATTTAAAGATACGATACAATAAAATTTAAGTAATAATTAAAATAAAATTATATTTAAAGCAATAATACGATACAATATAATAGGTAACAATCATCCAAATAAGATATTAAAAGTGAGCATTGTTTTTATATATTTGATAAATTTTGATCGTTAGATTTAACGGGAATTATGAATAAAAAAAGATTTAAAGGAAACTCCTATTTGAAAGTAATGTTTCTACAATTTCTATAATTTTTTGTCTATTTCTAGTAGGGAGTATATATGTTATTTTTGCCCTATTTCTAATGTCTGATGCAAGAGATAGTTTCAAGTATCTTGGGTCTGTAATCCAAGGCAACGGAAAAATTGACGAGGATGTTACTCACCGCATTGGAGCAGGTTGGATAAGATGGAGGCTAGCTTCAGGGTTTTTATGTGATAAGAATGTACCGCCTAGACTTAAGAGCAAATTCTACAGGGTGGTAGTTAAACCAGCTATATTGTATGTAGCTGAGTGTTGGCCCGTCAAGAAGTCCCATCTCCAAAAGATGAGCATAGAAGAAATGAAGATGTTGAGATGGATGTGTGATCGTACCAGGAAAGACAAGATCATGAATGAAGTTATTAGGGACAAGGTGGGAGTGGTACCCATGGAAGCCAAGTTACGAGAATCGAGGCTTCAATGATTTGGGCATGTGAAGAGGAGAGATATAAATGCTCCGGTCAGGAGGTGTCAGAGGTTGACCATGGCGGGTTTGAAGAAGGGCAGAGGTAGGCCTAAGAAGTATTGGGGAGAGGTGATTAGGCAGGACATGTCGGTGCTTCACCTAACCGAGGACATGACTAGCGATAGGAAGGTGTGGAGGTCGAGAATTAAGGTGGTGGGTTGACAAGTAGTTGCGAGTTTTTCATAGGTTCACCAGTAGTACTAGTAATATTCTTGTTGTGGGTTGAAAGTTACTTCCTTCTAGTTTATTATTGTATCTGGTACTTTGCAACCACGTCCTTTGTTTTTGTAAATTGCTAGTGGGATTGTTGCTCTCTGATTATTACTATTTGATGCTACTTTTTTCCCCTTTTATTGGATATTGTTGCTCACCGATGGCTACTATTTGATGCTACTTTTTCTCCTCTTTGCTTATCGTGTTTCTCCCCCCCTCTTCCCTCCTTTTCTTCTTCCCTACTCTTCATTTTCACCTTTTCTTGAGCCGAAACTCTATCGGAAACCGTTTCTTTACCTTTCCAGGTAAGGGTAAGATCTGCGTACTCACTACCTTTCCCACACCCCACCCGTGTGATGCAGTCATTGACGTTTTAGTTTCTAGTATTTTTCTAGAAAATGACAAACTGTAAGTCCTTATTTGGCTTGATTCTAGAGGGTTCTTACATGGAAATATATGTGAGAATAGATAGATAGATAGATAGATAGATTTATTACCTCCTCTGTTTTATTTTATGTGGTAGAATTTGATCAGGCACTCAGTTTGAGAAAGAAAAGAAATATCTTTGGAACTTCTAGCATTAAGCATTCATGCATATTATAAAGGATAAACGAGAAATTTAAAACTAAATGTGTCATGATCCAAAATTCTCACTTTCGGGATCGTGCTGGCGCCTAACATTTCACTTGCTAGGCAAGCCAAAGTTAGAATAATTTTAAGCATTTTTAACAATTCATTTTAATTAATAATAAAGAAACCAAACAACTGGAATAAAGTCTGAATTAATGTGAACAAACCAAAATAATAATGATGTCAAAATACCATCCCAGAACTGGTGTCACAAGTACATGAGCTTCTAGAATAATACAAACAAGGGTCTGAATAAAAATAAAGCTATGTGAAATAAAGCGCACAGATAAGATAAAGTAGAAGGGGACTTCAGGGTTATGAACACCATGCAGGTATACCTCAAGTCTCCTCTGATAGCTAAATTCGAGCAAATCTACAGTACATCGTTGGGACCAACTCCGGTATCTGCACAATAAGTGCAGAGTGTAGTATGAGTACAACCTACCTCATGTACTCTATAAGTGTCGAGCCTAACCTCGACGAAGTAGTGACGATGCAAAAGGCAGGTCGCTTACATTAATATGAACGCAATAATAATAATAATAATAATAATAATAATAATAATAATAATAATAATAATAATAATAATAATAATAATAATAATAATAATAATAATAATAAAATGAGGTAAGACCGGTAAGTCATATCAACAATCCAGGCCAATTCAGTAGCCAGAACCAATTATATCTTTTATCATTCTATTGCGGCGTGCAACCCGTTCCCACAATATAATCCTTCAATTAAATTTTGTTACGGCGTGCAACCCGATCCAATAATATATACTTCCAAATAAATTTTATTGCGGCGTGCAACCCGATCCAACAATATAAATTAACAACACTTATACGTAAGACTACTTCAATAAATGTCATAGTTAATAAGAAACTATTAGGTAACAAGGTTTACAACAATTATAAATTATGTACGAAATAAATAGGAGCAAGTAACAAATAAGTGTAGAATGGGGGAGGAGATAGGCTATTTAATATATGAAATGTTAATTATCAAGTAGCAATTATGGCACAAAAATCAAATAAACAGGTAGCAATTAAGGCATGAAATCAAAGAATAATGGTAGGCAATGAAAGTAACAGAATCAATTAATTCATGAAATGAGGCAATTAGTGAAAAACTTAAAAACATTTCACATAACACATAGGTAAAGGGTTCTATTCCCTCAAGTCAAGGTTAACCACGACACTTACCTTTTTTCGCAATTCAAGTGACCACTCGACCACGGCTTTTCCTTTCGAATTATTCTCCAAACCAATCAAACTTAGCAATTTATTTACCAATAATTCAATTAAAGCTTTAAAAATTATTCACAATTCGAAAGAGACTTAATTTAAGTCATTTTCGGAAAAGTCAACCAAACGTCAGCGTGGGGCCCACTATTCGGAACCCGATGAAAAATTACGAAATCCGAACACCCATTCTGTTACGAGTTCATCCAAACAAAAATTATTGAATTCCGACATCAGATTGCCTATATTTATTTTATATTTTTGGAAGATTTTACAAAAATCTTATTTTCTTCTTGAACATTTACCCAGTTCAAACTTGTGAAAAATCTCTTTGAAATCGCTAAATCCGAGACTTAAAATTCAAAAATGAGTAAAAATGGCAAACTTTCGATTTTAAGCATTATGTCTAGCATTTTCGCATATGCGGATATTATTTTTGCATCTGTGAGAAAAATCTCGCATTTGCGATGCCAGGCTGCCACTCAAAGGACCGCACCTGCGGAACTTCACGTCGTATTTGCGATTGCACAGAAGCTCAAATGAAGTCGCAGAAGCGAGACCCATCACTTTTGCAATCTGTTAACCGCAGAAGTTGCATCGCTTCTGCGTAAAATTCACCACAGAAGCGGCCAGAAATGGCCATTGCCATCATCGTAGAAGCGACCAGAATTTCGCAAAAGAGGCCATGCACCTGCAGTCAAAATTTCCCATGTGCGATTGCACCAGGTTCTGCCGAAAACCAGCTTCATTCAGCATACTCTAAACAATCTGAATCTCGTCCGGAACTCACCCAAGCCACTCAGAACCCCCGTTCAAATATACCAATCAGTCCCGCAATATAACGTGGACCTACTCGAGGTCTCAAATAACGTCATACAACGTCGAAACAACAAATCACAACTCGATTTGGACTATAAATTTATGAAATTTTCAATTCTATAACTCGTGCTAAAACGTGTCAAATCAATCCGGAATCACCTCAAATTTTGCAGGTTAGTCCCAAATGATAAAACAGAGCTATTGCAATTCTTGGAATCTCAATCCGAGTCCACTATCGACAAAGTCAAATCTACGGTCAAACTTTGGAAATTTTTAACCTTTAAGTTTCTAGTTTTCGCCAAATAGCGATAATTCGAGTTAGGGACTTATGAATTTGATTTCGGGCATACGCCCAAGTCCCAAATCACGATACGAATCTACTGGGACCGTCAAAATACTGATCCGGGTCCGTTTGCTCAAAATATTGACCGAAGTCAACTTAAGTGAGTTTTAAAAGCACTATTTCATATTTTTATCAATTTTTCACATAAAAGTTTTTTGAGAAAATATACGGACTACGCACGTAAGTCGAGGAATATTGAATGGTGCTATTCGAGTTCTCGGAGCACAGAATTGAATGTTAAATTTAAAGATGACATATCGGGTCATCACAAAATGATTTCAAAATACAAAAATATGTTTTTCTAAAACATACTTAAAAAAAATTGCTACATAATTTAAATCACCTCCCAAGTGCCAATAAAGGAAAAACATGTAAACAAACGGATGACCAATCTATGATGATTTCTCTCAATGGATTAAGAGAATCATATAATTAACCACTAAGACATCTCAATTCAAGCAATTTGAGGTCGATTATATGAATTATTGCATACTCATGTGTAGTTTCATCTGAGCTTATCTTAAGAGTCATTTTGCTTTTATTAAAATTAAGATGCCTAAATCTGAATATACATATGAATATTAAGATATATTTAAATTTGAATAATGAATGATTAAGATTGTACGCTTTCTCAACATTACATGATTATAATTTATTATAATTAAAGTTAATAAATAAAAATCAATTAAACAAATGCAAATATTGTATCCACAAATTATAAGGGTGTACGATGATGGTTGTACCGTGGCCACTTTGATTATTCTTGAGTAGAAGTGGGAGAGAATAATCGTGGACTTTGTGGTTAGCTTATCACATGCTGATACGGTCCTAGATAGTCCGGGCTAAGCGAAGAATATTGAGAATAACCCTTAATTATCTAGTGGATCATTAATTAGCGCCAAGTTCAAGAACGTCCAAAGAATGTACGCCAAGGAGCTGCATGATCTTCAATAATTGACTAGAAGATGTTTGTAGAGTCACTTTGAATATTCGTGCAAAGAATATCATGTTTGAATATTTGAAAATTGAAGTAACCCCAAGCCAAACCGAAGAAACTAGTTAAAAGTAGGGAAAAGTAACAAGCTAACTTTTCTATTTATATTGAGCAAATTAATAGAAGCACATTATTTGGAGTACTAGTAAAGGGCAATCATATTGTAGAGAAAATATTTACTTCTCCATTTTAATATATGTGATACTTGTTTTTAGAGATTTAAACTATGTGACTTTTAATCAGTATCTTTAAATATATTTCTCATCATATATTAATATGAAAAGAATTACGATTAATATAATTTTTGTGATGACCCAAAGGATCATCTTTAAATTTAATTATTAATTCTGTACTCTAATACCTCAAAAAACACTATTTATTATTCCTCAACTTCTGTGCGCAGTCCATATAATTTTTTGTAAGTTTTAATGTGAAAAAAGGATTAAAATGTGAAATAGAGCATTAATACTCAATTGAGTTGACTTTGGTCAATATTTTGAGCAAACGAACCCGGATCAGTATTTTGACAATTTAGGTAGGTCCGTATCATAATTTGGGACTTGGGCGTATGCCCAAAATTTAATTTGGAGGTCCCTAGCTCAAGTTATGGCCATTTAACGGAATCTAGTAATTTAAAGGTTAAAAATTTCCAAAACATTTGACCACGGATTTGACTTTTTGATATCAGGGTCGGAATTCGTTTTCGAAAATTGGAATAGCTTTGTTATGTCATTTATGACTTGTGTGCCAAATTTGAAGTCATTCTAGATTCATTTAATATGTTTTGGCACGAGATTTGCAAATTCAAAAGTTTAAAACTCAAAGTTCGAATCGAGGTGTGAATTGTAATTTTAGTATTGTTTGACGTGATACGAGACCCCGAGTAAGTCCATATTATGTTATGGGACTTGTTGATATATTCGTACGGGGTCCTCAGTATCCCGAGAGTGATACAGATTGAAATCGGATCAAAAACTTTGAACTTAAGGAAAAATCTGAAATTTGGCCTTCTGGTGTAATCGCACCTGCGGATTTTTGACCGAAGGTGCAAGCTCGCAGAAGCGAGCCTTCCATCGCAGATACGTCCAGGCGTGGTTGGGCTTCGATCGCAGAAGCAGACAACTCCTCGCAGAAGCGTGTCCGCAGATGCGCACAATAATCCCGCAAAAGCGGAGGCTGGGCAAGTGAGGTTCGCTGAAGCGAAACTTCTTCCGCAAAAGCAGATGCGCAGGTGCGAGCCCAGGCACCGCAGGTGCAAAAATGCCTGGGCAGTGTATAAATCGAAGAGTCCGAGATTTTTCTCATTTTTAGACATTTCAAGCACGGATTTAGGCGATTTCAAAGAGAATTTTCACGACTTTGAATTGGGTAAGTATTTTATAACTAAAAGTAATTATATTTCATAAATCCATGTCTATATTCATCACTTATTTCGGATTTAGATACAAGAAAATTGAAATTTTTGTTAAACTTTTCAAAAATAAAAAATTAAGATTTGAAGGTCTGTTTGACATCAGAATTTGGTAATTTTTATATGGTTGGACTTGTCTCGGAATGGGTGTTCGGATTTCGTAAGTTTTTTTGAGATTCAGGACGTGAGCCCCATTAATAAATTTTGAGATGAATTTCGGATTTTAATCCGGAAAATTAGTAAATTCATATGAAATTAATTCCTACGATTTGTATTGAGTATATTGAATTGTTTATGACTAGATTTGAGGATTTCGGACACAAATTTGCGAGGCAAAGGTTTATTGGATTCTTGAAATTTGGTTGCAAAGCGAGGTAAGTGTCATGGCTAACCTTGACTTGAGAAAATAGAACCCTTAAATTATTTGTTACGTGAGATGCATGTGAATCTCGTATAGGCAAGGTGACGAGTGTCTATACGTAGTCAAATTAATTGGTTGCATAATTACTTGAAAAATCATAAATTATTTTAAATCATAAATGAATTATTATATTAATTGTTTCATTCATATTCCTTGTCAAATATTAATTCTTGAGTTCCTGCAATAATTGTTACATGCTTATTTAACTTATGTGTCTTAATTGCTATTTAACATTTAGCATACTAAATATTAAACTGCATATTTTCTCTATAATTTCCAAAATTAATTGCTAATTTTTATTGTTTGTTCATAAATAAATTATAATTAATATGTGCCTTGATTCTTAATAGTTTCTCATTGAACGTGGTATTTATTGGAGTAATTTTTATTACATTTATGAGTTGTTAAAATATATTGGGAATCTGGTTGCACACCGCAACGGAAATGAAAGTAACTATATTGGGGGATCGAATTGCACGCCGCAACAGACTTATTTAAAAGTCTATATTGGAAGATCGGATTGCACGCCGCAACAGACTAATTTAAAAGTCTATATTGGGGGATCGGGTTTCACGCCGCAACAGACTTGTTTAAAGTTTATATTGGGGGAACGAGTTGCACGCCGCAATGGAAACAAGTTGAGAAATTGTGACTGCTGAATTGATTTTAATTATTAATATTTTTTACTAGTCTTACTAATATTCCCGTTATTATTATCGTTGCTATTACTATTATTGCATACAGGTTAATGTAAGTGACCCGCCTTAGCCTCGTCACTACTTCTTTGGGGTTAGGCTCGGCACTTACCAGTATATGGGGTCGGTTGTACTGATACTACACTCTGCACTTTTTGTGCAGATTTTGGAGTTGGTCCTAGCAGCGTACAATAGATTTGCCCGTATACAACTACCAGTGGATACTTGAGGTATAACTGCTCAGCGTTCGCAGTTCTGAAGTCCCCTTCTATATTATCTCAGCTGGGTATTATATTTCAAACAGCTTGAATTTTATTCAGACTTTTATTTATATTATTCTAGAATCTCGTGCACTTGTGACTCCAGTTCTGGGATGGTATTTAGATATCGCAATTATTATGAAATATTCACTTTATTTTAGACTTTATTTCCATATTTGTTTCTTTGTTTTAGTTAATTTAAATTTTTGTATAAATAGCAAATTATATTCTAATGTTGGCTTGCCTAGCAAGTAAAATGTTAAGGCGCCATCACGGTCCCGAAGGTGGGAATTTCGCGTTGTGACAGTTGGTATCAGAGCACTAGGTTACATAGGTCTCACAAGTCACGAGCAAGCTTAGTAGAGTCTGAAGGATCGGTACGGAGACGTCTGTACTTATCTCTCAGAGGCTATGAAGTTTAGGAACAATATCACTTCTTTCTTATTCTGTTGTGCTATTTTATTATATCATCGATGATTGAACTATTCTATTCTTATTCTCTCGCATATGGTGAGGATACGTAATACATCTACCGACGGACAGGAACCAGAGCCCCCGGTGGCAACTATGGCTAGGGGTAGAGGTCGAGGCCGAGGTCGTGCTAGAGGCTGAGGCAGAGGTATAGGTAGAGCTCAGTCTAGAG
This sequence comes from Nicotiana tomentosiformis, assembly GCF_000390325.3. Lineage (NCBI taxonomy): Eukaryota > Viridiplantae > Streptophyta > Magnoliopsida > Solanales > Solanaceae > Nicotiana > Nicotiana tomentosiformis. Next base: position 190,151,322 of record NC_090813.1, on the reverse strand, counting down.
CTCGAGCAGCAGCACCTGTTGTAGAACATCAGGTGGACCTTCAGGGGGAGGTTCACGTTCAGACTGTACTGGTTGGACCAGTTCAGGTTCCGGAAGGGTTCATAGCTACTCCAGTACTTCATGACGCTCAAGTCCGTTTGGTGAGTCTTATGGAGAGCGTGGCCCAGAATGGTACATTTCCAGTGGCACCAACCGTCTCACAGACTGGGGGAGGAGCACAAACTCCCACTACTCCCGCTCTGGAACAGATGGCTCCCCAGAATCAGGCTCCAGCAGCCCCGCCAGTTGGGGTAGTTCAACCAGTTATTGCAGCACAGACCGGTGATAGGCCCTCCATGTCTTTTGTGGCCTTTTTGAGACTGGATAAGTTTACTAAGCTCTTTCCAGGTCACTTCAGTGGGACAGCTTCCAAGGACCCATAGGATTATCTTGACCGCTGCCATGAGGTGCTGCGGAACATGGGTATAGTTGAGACCGGTGAGGTCGATTTTGCTGTATTTCAAATGACGGGTTCCGCCAAGAGGTGGTGAAGAGATTATACATTGACCATACCAGTTGGATTGCCTGCACTTACCTGGGAGCAGTACTCATAGCTATTTCTAGAGAAGTTCCTTCCTATCACACTGAGAGAGGATTACCATAAGCAATTTGAGCATCTACAGTAGGGCAGTATGACTGTTACACAGTATGAGTCCCGTTTTGTGGATTTAGCCCGTCATGCTCTCCTTTTACTACCTACTGAGGGAGTGAGAGTAGGGAGGTTTATTAAAGGACTCGCTCACCCTATCAGACTTCAGATGGCCAAGGAAATCAGAAGTAAGATTTACTTTCAAGTGGCTGCTAATGTTGCGAGGAGGATCGAGATGGTTCTTGCATAGGAGAGAGGGCTGAAGTCTGATAAGAGGCCTCGTCAGTTCGGTGGTTTCAGTGGTGCCTTGTCTGGAGGCAAGAGTAAATTTGGTAGGGGTCATCCTCCTAGACCGTTTCATTCAGCACTACAGGTATCTCCCGGTGCTTCAGGGAGTCACGGTCCTATTATGCCTTATTCTGGGCAGCCAGCATTTAGTGCACATTCAGCTCCTATCGGTGTACCACAACTCCAGAGTCACTACAGCGGTTATCAGGCCCGTTCGGGTCAGCTTCACCTTGAGCAGCCATGGCATCCGGATGGGTGTTATGAGTGTGGGAACATTGGTCATATCAGGAGATATTGCCCTAGGTTGTCGAGTAATAGATCACGACAGGATTCTCGTGCCATCATACTGGCACCGGTTGCTTCACCGCCTACTCAGCCAGCTATAGGTAGGGGTTAGGCAGCTAGAGGTAGAGGTCAGGCCATTAGAGGTGGAGGTCAGACCGTTAGAGGTGGAGGCCAGCCAGTTAGAGGCCGTCCCAGAGACGTAGTTCAGAGTGGTGGGGCCCATCCCCAATTTTATGCTTCATCAGCTAGGCCTGAGGCTGAGTCATCTGATGTTGTGATCACAGGTATTAATCCAGTTTGCCATAATGATGCTTCAGTTCTATTTGATCCCGGATCTACTTATTCCTATGTGTCTTTCTATTTTGCTTCATATATGGTAGTTCTTGTTGATTCTCTGATTGCTTCTGTGTGTGTATCTACACCGGTGGGAGACTCTGTTATAGTAGACCATGTCTATCGTTCGTGTGTGGTTACTATTGGTAGTCTTGAGACTAGTGTAGATCTTCTACTTCTTGATATGGTAGATTTTGATGTCATCTTGGGTATGGATAGATTTTGATGTCATCTTGGGTACGGATTGGCTGTCACCTTATCATGCTATATTGGATTGTCATTCCAAGATGTTGACCCTAGCCATGTCGGGGTTACCTTGGTTAGAGTGGAAAGGAACTCCTGGTCATTATACCAGCAGGGTTATTTCTTAAATGAAGGCTCGGCGTATGGTCGAGAAAGGGTGTCTAGCCTATTTGACTTATTTTCGCGATCCCAGTGCGGATGTTCCTTCTATGGAATCAGTACCAATTATTCGTGAATTTCCAGAAGTATTTCGTGTAGATTTGCCGGGGATGCCACCCGACAGAGATATTGACTTCTGTATTGATTTGGCTCCGGGCACTCAGCCCATTTCTATTCCACCATACCGTATGGTCCCGCCTGAGTTGAAAGAATTGAAGGAGCAGTTACAAGGCTTGCTTAATCAGGGATTCATTAGACCCAGTGTCTCGCCCTGGGGTGCACCAGTGCTATTTGTAAAGAAGAAAGATGGATCTATGCGGATGTGTATAGATTATCGGTAGTTGAACAAGGCCACTATCAAAAACAAATATCCGTTGCCAAGAATTGATGACTTATTTGATCAGCTTCAGGGTGCCAAGGTATTTTTGAAGATCGATTTAAGGTCTGGTTATCATCAGTTGAAGATAAGGGCATCTGATGTCCCTAAGACAGCTTTTCGGGCTTGGTATGGGCATTACGAATTCCTAGTTATGTCATTTGGGTTGACAAATGCCCTAGCAACATTTACGAATTTGATGAATCGAGTGTTCAAGCCCTATTTGGATTCTTTTGTAGTTGTATTCATTGATGATATCTTGATTTACTCCAGCAATCGAGAGGAGCATGAGCAACATCTTCGGAGTGTGCTTCAGACTTTGAAGAATAATTAGTTATATGCTAAATTTTCAAAATGCGAGTTTTGGTTAAACTCAGTTGCCTTTTTGGGGCATGTTGTAGCGGCAGAAGGCATAAAGGTGGATCCTAAGAAGATTGAGGCTGTTCAGAATTGGCCTAGACCTACTTTAGTTACAGAGATTTGGAGTTTTCTGGGTTTGGCAGGTTATTATCGTCGGTTCGTGGAAGGGTTTTCATCTATAGCAAGCCCATTGACCAGACTGACCTAGAAAGGTGTCCTATTCAGATGGTCAGACGAGTGTGAGTTGAGCTTTCAGAAGCTCAAGACTGCTTTGACTACGGCGCTAGTGTTGGTATTACCTACAGGTTCAGGATCTTATACGGTATATTGTGATACATCTCACACTGGGCTTGGTGCAGTATTAATACAAAATGGCAGGGTGATTGTATACGCATCGCGACAATTGAAAATTCACGAGAAGAATTATCCTGTTCATGACTTAGAATTGGCAGTCATTGTTCATGCGCTGAAGATTTGGAGGCATTACCTCTACGGTGTCTCGTATGAGGTATTTACTCATCACCGTAGCCTTCAGTATTTGTTCAAACAAAAATATCTTAATTTGAGGCAGATAAGATGGTTGGAGTTGTTGAAAGACTATGATACCACTATTTTGTATCACCTCGAAAAGGCCAATGTGGTGGCCGATGCTTTGAGTAGAAAGGTTGTGAGTATGGGCAGCCTTGCTTATATTTCGGCTGGTGAGAGACCGTTAGATGTAGATGTCCATACTTTGGCTAATCAGTTCGTGAGGTTAGATGTTTCAGCACCTAATCGGGTTTTAGCTTGCACAGTCGCTCGGTCTTCTTTATATGAGCGCATTAAAGAGAGACAGTATGATGATCCTCATTTACTTGTCCTTAAGGGCACGGTGCGGCACGGTGATGCCAAACAGGTTGTTGTGGGGGGAGATGGAGTTCTGCGAATGAAGGATCGTATTTGTGTGCCTAATGTGGATGGTCTTCGTGAATTAATTCTGGAAGAGGCCCATAGTTTCAGGTATTCTATTTATCCAGGTACCGCCAAACTGTATCAAGATTTGCGGCAACATTATTGGTGGAGGAGAATGAAGAAGGATATAGTTGCATATGTAGCTCAGTGTCTCAATTGTCAGCAAGTTAAGTACGAGCATCAGAGACCTGGTGGTTTGCTTCAGAAGTTAGAAAGTTCTGAGTGGAAGTGGGAGCGTATCACTATGGATTTTGTTGTTGGGCTCCACGGACTCATAGGAAATTCGACGCAGTTTGGGTCATTATGGACAGGTTGACCAAGTCAGCATATTTCATTCCACTGGCAGTTACCTATACTTCAGAGCGGTTAGCTGAAATTTACATTCGTGAGATTGTCCGCCTGCACGGTGTGCCCGTGTCTATCATTTTTGATCGAGGTACACAGTTCACTTCATATTTTTGGAGGGCTGTACAGCATGAGTTAGGCACGCGGGTTGAGTTGAGTACAACATTTCATCCACAGACAGACGGATAGTTAGAGCGCACTATTCAGCTATTGGAAGATATGCTTTGCGCTTGTGTTATGGACTTTAGAGGTTCTTGGGATCAGTTCTTGCCACTTGCGGAGTTTGCTTATAATAATAGCTACCAGTCGAGCATTCAGATGGCTCCATATGCGGCATTATACGAAAGGCGATGTCGTTCGCCAGCTGGCTGGTTTGAACCGGGAGAGGCTCGGTTGCTGGGTACCGATTTGGTACAAGATGCCTTGGATAAGGTCAAGATTATTCAGGATCGACTTCGCACTGCTCAGTCTAGGCAAAAGAGTTATACCGACCGTAAAATTCGTGATATTGCATTCATGGTTGGAGAAAGAGTATTGCTCCGGGTTTCACCTATGAAAGGTGTAATGAGGTTCGGAAAGAAGGGCAAGTTGAGCCCTAGGTATATAGGACCCTTTGAAATTCTTGAAAGGGTGGGGGAAGTAGCTTACAGGCTTGCATTACCACCTAGTTTATCAGCAGTTCATCCAGTGTTCTATGTCTCTATGCTTCGTAAATATCATGTTGATCCGTCCCATGTGTTAGATTTCAGTTCAGTCCAATTGGACAAAGATTTGACTTATGAGGAGGAGCCGGTAGCTATTCTAGCCTGGCAGGTCCGACAGTTGAGTTCTAAGAGTTATCCTTCAGTTCGGGTACAATGAAGAGGTCAGCCGGTAGAAGCATCTACCTGGGAGTCCGATTCGGACATGCGGAGTAAATATCCATACCTTTTCACCAGCTCAGGTACTTTTCTAATTCCGCTCGAGGATGAACATTTATTTTAGAGGTGGAGAATGTGATGACCCAAAGGATCATCTTTAAATTTAATTATTAATTTTGTGTTCTACGACCTCGAAAAGTACTATTTATTATTCCTCGACTTGCGTGCGCAATGCGTATAATTTTTCGGAAATTGTTTATGTAAAAAATAGATTAAAATGTGAAATATAGCCTTAAAACTCAATTGAGTTGACTTTGGTCAACATTTTGAGCAAATGAATCTAGATTAGTATTTTTATAGTTCCAGTAGGTCCGTATCGTAATTTGTGACTTGGGCGTATGCCCGAAATTTAATTTGGAGGTCCCTAGTTCAAGTTTTGGCCATTTAACGGAAACTAGTAATTTAAAGGCTAAAGATTTCCAAAAAGTTTGACCACGGATTTGACTTTTTGATATCGGGGTCGAAATCCGATTTCGAAAATTTGAATAGCTCTGTTATGTTATTTATGACTTGTGTGCCAAATTTGAAGTCATTCCGGATTCATTTAATATATTTTGGCACGAGATTTGCAAATTGAAAAGTTTAAAACTCAAAGTTCGAATCGAGGTGTGAATTATAATTTCAGCGTTGTTTGACATGATATGAGACCCCGAGTAAGTCCGTATTATATTATGGGACTTGTTGGTATATTCGTACGGGATCTGAAGTACCCCGAGAGTGATACGGATTGAAATCGGATCAAAAATTTTGGACTTAAGGAAAAATCTGTAATGTGGCCTTCTGGTGTAATCACACCTGCGGATATTTGACCGCAGGTGCGAGCTCGTAGAAGCGAGCCTTCCATCGCAGATGCGTCCAGTCATGGCTGGGCTTCGATCGCAGAAGCGGACAGCTCCTCGCAGAAACGTGCCCGCAGATGCGCACAAAAATGCTGCAGAAGCGGAGGCTGGGCAAGTGAGGTTCACAGAAGCGAAACTTCTTCCGCAAAAGCGAATGCACAGGTGCGAGCCCAGGCACCGCATGTGCGAAAATGCCTGAGCAGTGTATAAATCGAAGAGTCTACGATTTTTCTCATTTTTAGACATTTTTCACATGGATTTAGGCGATTTCAAAGGGAATTTTCACGACTTTGAATTGGGTAAGCGTTCTATAACTAAAGGTTATTATATTTCATAAATACATGTCTATATTCATCACTTATTTCGGATTTAGATGCAAGAAAATTGGAATTTTTGTAACACTTTTCAAAAACAGAAAATTAAAATTTGAAGGTCGTTTGACATCGGAATTTGGTAATTTTTGTATGGTTGGACTCGTCTCAGAACGGGTGTTCGAATTTCGTAAGATTTTTCGAGATTCGGGACGTGGGCCTCACTGATGATTTTTAAGATGAATTTTTTATTTTAATCCGAAAAATTAGTAAATTCATATGAAATTAATTCCTACGATTTGTATTGAGTTTATTGAATTGTTTATGACTAGATTTGATGATTTCGGACACGAATTCGCAAGGCAAAGGTTTATTGGATTCTTAAAATTTGGTTCCAAAGCGAAGTAAGTGTCGTGGTTAACTTTGACTTGAGGGAATAGAACCCTTAAATTATTTGTTATATGAGATGCATGTGAATCACGTATAGGCAAGGTGACGAGTGTCTCTACATAGCCAAATTAATTGTTTGCATAATTACTTGAAAAATCATAAATTCTTTTTAAATCATGAATGAATTATTATATTAATTGTTTCACTCATATTCCTTGTCAAATATTAATTCTTGAGTTCCTGCAATAATTGTTACATGCTTATTTGACTTATGTCTCTTAATTACTATTTGACATTTAGCATACTAAATATTAAACTGCCTATTTTCTCCATGATTTTTATAATTAATTGCTAATGGTCATTGTTTGTTCATAAATAAATTATAATTATTGTGTGCCTTGATGCTTAATAGTTTCTCATTGAACGTGGTATTTATTGAAGTAATTTTTATTATATTTATGAGTTGTTAAAGTTGCACGCCGCAACGAAAATGAAAGTAACTATATTGGGGGATCGGATTGCACGCCACAAAAGACTTATTTAAAAGTCTGTATTGGGGGATCGGATTGCACGCCGCAACAGACTTATTTAAAAGTCTATATTGGGGGATCGGGTTGCACGCCGCAACAGACTTGTTTAAAGTTTATATTGGGGGAACGGGTTGTACACCGCAATGGAAACAAGTTGAGGAATTGTGACTGCTGAGTTGATTTCAATTATTAATATTATTTACTGATCTTACTAATATTTCCGTTATTATTGTTGTTGCTATTACTATTATTGCGTACAGGTTAATGTAAATGACCCGCCTTAGCCTCGTCACTACTTCGTCAGTGTTAGGCTCGGCACTTATCAGTACATGGGGTCGGTTGTATTGATACTACACTCTACACTTTTGGTGCAGATTTCGGAGTTGGTCCCAGCGGCGTATAGTAGATTTGCCCGGATACAACTACCAGTGGAGACTTGAGGTATAATTGCTCAGCAATCGCAGTTCTGAAGTCCCCTTCTGTATTATCTCAGTTGTATATTATAATTCAAACATCTTGAAATGTTAGGCGCCATCACGGTCCCTAAGGTGGGAATTTCGGGTCGTGACAATTTTCGTATAGTTATTTATTGTCAAAATTTTAATTGTAAGATAATGAATGGATCTAATCAAATGTAGCTTAGATGAAGCGAAAAGTATAACAATTCGTGCTAGCTAATCAAATGACTAATTAGGATCAATTAATATCTCACAAAGTACATATAATCACAACTACTAGCTATTACAACATTGATATACTATAATGACCACGATCTACATGACTAGTGTCTGTCGATCTTGCCAAGAACTTTTATTTGTTTGTTGTTAATTTCCTTAATCATTTTCTTAATATTCATCCTAATTAATACTAGCCATAGACTTTCTTTTCTTAATTCCCTTAAAGGGAGATTATATATTTTCACTCTTCAACTCTCAATTTAGTTGTTTTAATCAGGCAGATAAGGCTTGAGGAGTTGAATTAGGGAGCCTTTAAGGTGAAGAGACATAACTTCATTAGTAGATCCTACTAATTTCCCCGCTATGAAAACTGCTGGAACTGAGGCATTACAACCCATTCGCATAAGAGCTTTCTCCATATCTTTTCCCTCAGAATCATGATCAAGTTCATGAACATATGGATCAACACCAAGATCTCGAAATAGTATAGTAACTGCGTAACATAAACAACATGTACTCTTGCTGAAGATCACTACCCCGTGCTCTGATGCCATTCGTTGTACTTTGTCCATTTCCTGATAATTAGGTCGTGAAAGATTCGCCTTATGCCCTTGGGATAACAACGAGAGTGGCAATACGATGAAATTCGATTAAAATAGGCGGTAGAGGTTGTTTTTCAAAAACTAGGGTTGCTTTCTTTGTTTGGTTTAATTCACCACTAAGTGGAATCAGACTGTCTGACTCTCAATTGCTATTTATATTGGTTGTAATAAGCTTTCAGTTGCGCAAGCAGTGCAGTTTGAAAGCTTAGTAGCTAGAAGATAGATTTTTACGAGCTATACTTGGAATTCAGGTATCTGGGAATTTAATGAAAAAAAGGATAAATAGAAGTACTCTTTAGTATACCATCGGATCTAAGTTCAATTGAACTTGCACATCGATCCGATGGTTGATAATTTGATGCTAGAAGAGATGAAGGAGAAACAAAGAGCAAGAAAAAAGCTTGACAAATATTAGGGTTAATTTCTTAGAGGTTGCTTGGAAATGGAGAGTTTTCATTGCTACACTATTTATAAAAGAGTAAAACGGAACATCTAATTTAGTAACTATGAAAGTGGAGTCCTCTGTCTAAATTGTAAAGATATAAAAGATGGTGTGCTTTATTTAGATGCTCCAAAAACTGGAGTACAGCTCTACTAAAAAGAATTTTTCCAAAAAAAAAAAAACAAAACAAAACAGATACTGTTTCATTCCACAAATATTGAGCAAGTTGGAGAATATAGTACATATATTCTATTTAGTCATGCACTTTCTGAATTTAGAATCTTTATGGTGGGAAAGAGCTGTACTTATTTAAACCACCTGAAAATTTATACCTATATGCACTTTCTATATTATTTTTATATTATTAATTAGGATTTAACTTATAAACATTGACACTATGAAATATTTTTATATTATCGATATAATTTAACCTATTAAAGTTTTTAATCTGTCTTATTTTCTAAACTACTAATCCAACTTTATGGACCATAACCTATAATTATCTATTAAGTGAGTTAATAGTATAATAATTATTTTTCACTATCAATATATAATAATAACAACAACTTAGCCGGAAGATAGTGTCTATGCAAACCTTGCTGTAATGATCCAACCGGTCGTTTTGAGAGTTTGCATTCCGTTCAGCCATTTGAATTGTTGAGTAGCTTTGTATAATGTATTATGACTTGTGTGAATCGTCGGTTTTGGTTTGCAGGTATTTCGGATTTTGTTTCGAAGAATGAGTTTCATGATTTAAGCTTTAAGTTGGAAGAGTTGACCAAGTTGAATTTTTGCGTATTTGACCTCGAATTCGGAATTTTGATGGTTCTGTTAGGTCCTGATGGTGATTTTGGACCTGGGCTTATGCCCGAATTTGCATTTGGATATTTCTAGGAGATTTCGGCACGAATTGGCGAAAGTTAAAATTTGAAGGTTTGAAATGTTTACAAGTTTGACCGAGAGTTGACCTTGATGATATCGGGTTCGGATTGTGGTTCCGAAAATTTTAATAGCTTCGTTATGTCATTTGGGACTTGTGCGCAAAATTTAAGTTTATTCTGAGTTGAATTGATACGGTTCAACACGAGTTTTGAAAGTCGAAAGATCGAAAGTTCATTAAGTTTGAATTATAGTGCGATTCGTGATTTGATGTTGTTATGTGTGATTTGAGGTCTCGAGTAGGTCTGTGTTATGTTACGGTACTTGTTGTATATTCGTACGGGGTCCCGAGTGGCTCGGATAAGTTTTGAACGAGGTTCAGATCATTTTGTCGCATGTTGCAATTGGCTGAGGCTATTGGTTATGGTGTTGCGCACCTACGAGTGGTATTGTGCAGGTGCGGTGGTCGTAGAAGTTGAATTGTTATCGCACCTGCGAAAAGGGATGTGTTAGGAGCTATCGCAGATGTGAAAAATTGGGGCGCATCTGCGACATTGCAGATGTCGGGGAATAGGTCGCAGAAGTGAAATGCGGCGCAGGAGCGGAAGCTTTGGTCGCACCTGCGTGTGCGCATAAGAGGAATTTGTTCCGCAGGTGCGATGGGCGAGTTCCGGTGATTTTTTTGCAGAAACGCAATTTTGGTCGCAAAAGCGACGCCGCAGGAACGGGAATTTGTTTGCAAATGCGAACATGGCTGGCAGAAGCTATAATTTCGAGGGTTGGTCATTTTATTCAATTTTTGGGGTTTGGAACTCAGTTTTGGGCGACTTTGAAAAGGTATTGCACCACATGAAAGCATTCTTAACTCGGTTGTGACTATATTTCATGAATTAGTCTTCGTTTTCGATGCTTGATTATTGATTTCGAAAGAGAAATTGGAGATTTTGTCTATAATTTCATAAAATAAATTTTTGAGTTTTGAGCATCGATTCAGAGTCGGATTTGAGTGAAACTAGTATGGTTGGACTTGTAATTGAATGAGTTGTGAGATGCGATCCCGGGTTTGACTTTTTTGTTGGCTTTGGAGTTTTGATCAAAGATTCGACCTTTATCATTTGGAATTATTTCATTAGGTATTATTTGATGTATTTGAGTTGCTTTTGGCTAGTTTCGAGCCGTTCAGAGGATGATTTGAGCGGGATTGCGCTCCTAATGTATCGATTTGACTTGTTTGAGGTAAGTATATTACCTAACTTTGTTGAGGGAATATTTTCTACTAATTGTAATTATTTGATACATGCGGGGGTGATATATATATGAGGTGACGAGCGTATATGCATGTTCCAGTATTAATTATGCTCAGGAGTAAATTATACGATAAATCGTGCCTTGTAGAATTACGTAACCTTCTTACTTCATGTCTTACTTGACTTCTAGATTACTGAGAATATGAAATTTAATGTTAGAAACCAAGATTTAACTTATTATAATTTGATTAAAATTTGACGGATTTTTGAGAAACAATTGATGTGTCTAGTTCGGTCGTCATTATGCTTAATCACTAATACATCGCTACGATCATTATTCTTGATATATTAGATTCTATACTTGAGTTGAAGATCATTTGTGAGACCTATTGAAATACATGAACAATAAGATTATATTCTTGAGGGTTTATTGAACTACTATTGGCTTGAAAGTTGTGATCGAGGTTCATTTGGAATATTCGCTTAAACACTCTCCTCTATGTTATACATGCTTCCTACCTTGCTTGTTATTGATATACATATGCTTGGTGAGGAATAGAGTAAAGCACGAAGGGTGATGTCATGCCATTGTATATACATTATCATGTGAAGAAGAGTGTAAAGCATGAAGAGTGATGCCGTACCATTTAATTTACATTATTATGTGAGGATGGAAGTAAAAGCACGAAGGGTGATGCCGTGCCATTTTACTTACATTATCATGATCTCATTTACATATCATGTGAGGATGAGGGTAAAATCACGAAGGGTGATGCCGTGCCATTCCATTTATATTATCGTGTTCTCATTTACATTATCATGTGAGGATGAGAGTAAAAGTACGAAGGGTAATGTTGTGCCATTTCATTTATATTATCATGCTTTATAATCATGAGTTCATGGCACGAAGGGTGTTTCCGTGCAGGCTAGGACGAGGGACATACATTATGTTGTGATATCTTTTCCTTGTGTATACATTCATGCCTTTACCTTGAGTTGTTACTGTAGTACCTATGGTTCCTATGTGACTTGTCGTTGTTGTTCTGTCTTTGTTCTCCATCTCAATTGTTGTTGTGTTGTCCATGCCTTTATTTGTTTAACTTACAAATATCATATTTTCCTTGTTGTTGTTATATCTACATCCATGTCGTTCCTCATTTGTTGCACTTTCGTATAAGCTTTCTATCATGTTAGTTATTCTTGCCTCCTAGTTGTTAGCTTATAAAGATCATGCTTTCCCTCTTGTTTGTTATATCTACACCTAGGCCTTCTACCATGCTAGTTAGTGAAATATATATTCTTCTTTCCTAATTGTTGTCATAATTTCTATGTCTTCTACCTAGTTTGTTACCGTTGTCCATATGTACTACCTTGATCCTTATTTCTACCTGTGTATTTTTTTTTACTTTGTCATTACTGTTATTGGTATCTTTTTCACCCGGTTGGTATTGTTATAGGTATATTTGGTGATGATGAGATAAATACACGAAGGGTGTTACCGTGCCATTTGATTTGATGTCTTGAGTATATTACTCACACTATGAAAGTATGAATTTATTACCATGATTTGTCAGTTATCGCTCTAAGAAAAGGATTGGTCATGATATTAAGGAATATTAATCATGATTTCTTCTAGAAATCATTAACTGCTTCGCATATTTGTTTCTTCTACTTTTTTTCCCTATTATGTTCTACTATTGCTCCATCGCTAGTGTGATGACCATAAAGGTCATCTTTAAATTTAATAATTATTTCGATATTCTAAAACCTCAAATATCACCATTCAGCTTTTCTCTACTTGCGTACGATATCCATAAATTTTTCGGAAAGTTTTTATGTGAAAAATGGATTAAAATGTGAAATGAAGCTTCAAAACTCATTTGAGTTGACTTCGGTCAACATTTTGAGCAAACAGACCCGGATCGATTTTTTGATAACTCCAATAGCTCCGTATAGTGATTTTGGACTTAGGAGTGTGTCCGAAAAATTATTTAGAGGTCCGTAGTTAAAATTAGGCTTGAAATGTCTAAAATAAAAATTTAAGTTTGGAAGTTTGACCGGGCAGTTGACTTTTTGATATCGGGGTCAGAATCCAATTCTGAAATTTGAATAGGTCTGTTATGTTATTTATGACTTTTGTGCAAATTTTGAGGTCAGTCATACTTGATTTGATAGGTTTCGGCATCGAATATAGAAGTTAAAATTTTTTAAGTTCCTTAAGCTTGAATTGTGGTATGATTCATGGTTTTAGCGTTGTTTGATGTGATTTGAGGTTTCGATTAACTTCGTATGATATTTTAGGATTTGTTGGTATATTTGGTTGAGGTCTCGGGGGCCTCGGGTGAGTTTCAGATAGCTAACGGGTTGAATTTTGGACTAGAAACTTTGCTGAAATTTTTCTGATGCACTGTTTGATTTCCTTCTTCGCGTTCGCGATAGGGGTTTCGCGTTCGCGAAGAGGAGCTGGAGGCAGGAAAAATTTACTCTTTGCGTTCGCGAAGAGGGGACTGCATTCACAAAGGGTAAAGGGCAGTGTTCATCGCAAACGCGTGGGAGTGTTCACGTAGAAGGGTGAGGCCTGGCCGGGCACCAGGCGATAAGGCTTCGCGTTCGCGAAGGGGAGACCGCGTTCGCGAAGGCCAAGTTTGGCAAGGCATCGTGTTCGAGAGACTGCCCTCATGTTCTTGAGGAAGAAATGTGGGGCAACATGGAAATGTGCTTCGCGAACGCGAGGGTCCTGTCGCGTTCGAGAAGAAAAAATCCCTGGACAGTAGAACTTAAGTTCTGGAAATGGGATTTTGTCCCATTTTTTATTATTCACGATTTTGGCAATTTTTACGGAAAAATATTGGGTTAAGTGTTACTTATCCTATATTGATTATATTTCATGATTCCATACTCATTTACATCATAAATCTATGAATTTATGGAAGAAAAATCAGATTTTTATAAAATCTTCCAAAAATGTAAAATAAAGATTTGAAGGTCAATCCGATGTCGGAATTCGATAATTTTTGTATGGTTGAACTCGTATCGAAACGGGTGTTCGGATTTTGTGAGTTTTTCTGGGATTCGAAACGTGGATCCCACTGTCGATTGTTAAAATAAATTTCGGATTTTAATCCGAAAAATTAGTAAATTCATATGAAATTAATTCCTACGATTCGTGTTGAGTATATTGAATTGTTTGTGACTAGATTTGAAGCTTTTGGACATGAATTCGCGAGGAAAAGATGTATTGGAATCTTAAAATTGATTGCGAAGCGAGGTAAGTGTCGTGGTTAACCTTGGCTTGAGAGAATAGACCCCTTGAATTATTTATAATATAAAATTTATGTGAACGACGTATAGGCGAAGTGACGAGTGTCTATACGTCGTCAAATGAATTGTTTGCATAATTATTTGAAAATCGTAAATTATTTTAAATCATGAATGAATTATTATATTAATTGTTTCTCTCATATTCCTTGCTCAATATTATGCCTTGAATCCATGCTATAATTGCTACATGCTTATTTGATTTATGTGACTAAATTGCTATTTGACATTTAGCATACTAATTATTAAAATACTTATTTCCTCCTTAATTTCCAAAATTAATTGCTACTTGTCATCACTTATTTCTAAATAAATCATAATTATTGTATGCTTGCTGTCTTATAATTTCATATTAATTGTTGCATTTATTGGATTAATTTCTTTTATAAGAATTGGTAAATTATATTATTGGAGGAGCGGGTTGCACGCCGAACAAATCAATATATTGGAGGAGCGGGTTGCACGCCGTAACAGAATTGATTGAAAAGATATATTGAGGATCGGGTTACACGCCGCAACATGATTAAATGAAAATAAATATATTGTAGGATCAGGTTGTATACCGCAACAGAATTGAATATGAATATATTGTGGGATCGCGTTGCACGCCGCAACAGAAAGTGATTTAAGTAATAATTGGTTATGACTGCAGAGTTGGCTTCAAATGTTGAAATGAGTTACCTATTTTATTTCTATTATTGTTGTTATTATTATTATTATTATTATTATTATTATTATTATTATTATTATTATTATTATTATTATTATTATTATTATTATTATTATTATTGCGTACAGGTTAATGTAAGTGACCTGCCTTAGCCTCGTCACTACTTCGTCGAGGTTAGGCTCGACACTTACTGGGTACATGGGGTCAGTTGTACTCATACTACACTTTGGACTTCTTGTGCAGATACCGGAGTTGGTCCCAGTGGCATACAGTAGATTTGCTCGGATTCAGCTATTCGCATGAGACTTGAGGTATAACTGCATGGCGTTCGCAGCTCTGAAGTCCCCTTCCACTTTATCGTAGCTGTGTATTTCTTTCAAACAATTTTATTTTTATTTAGACTTTTATTTGTATTATTCTAGTAGCTCATGCACTTGTGACACCAGTTCTGAGATGGTATTTAGACATCGCTATTATTATGGATTATTCACTTTATTTCAGACCTTATTTTCGCATTTGTTTCTTTTTTATTAATTAAGGAAAAATTATTTTAAAATGGCTAATATTATTCTAACATTGGCGTAAAATATTAGGCGCCATCACGGTCCCGAAGGTGAGAATTTCGGGTCGTGATAACTAGTCTACTGCACAAGTTATATCAGTGAGTATCTTTTAACTAAAAAGTTTCGTCACTACTTCACCGTGTTTAGTCAAGATACTTATTGAGTACATGAGGTCGGTTGTACTCATACTATACTTCTGCACCTTGCGTGCAGATTTTGGAGCGGAGCTGCGGTGGATGATGGGGGCTGACTCTGAAGATGTTCGTGCCTTCCGGATGTGGCTACCACTTGTCCCTGGGTAGTTCTAGAATTGAATTCTATTTATGTACATTTCAAACAGAAGTTGTATTTATTTCATATCCGTTTTTGCAATAATCCAGTCTTAGTAGCTCATGTCTTGTACTACCAGTCTTTGGGATATTGTATGGAAATCCAGATGTAGTATTTGTTGATCACCTTTATTCTATTAGAATTGTGTTAACTGTTAATTGGCTGGTCTAACGGGTTGGATTAATTGCCATCACGACTAATGGATTTTGGGTCGTGACACTTGCTCTTACCTTTGTGGGTAGAGACACTATTTTCAATAAATCGCTCAAGAAAAACATAGACACAATAATAATGGAAAAACAACAATCTAAAAAAAAGCACTATCAGTATATATATAAGTCAAACTAAATTAATTAACTCCTTAATAACCATCAGAATATTGTATGTGCATGTTAAGATAAATAATTAGTCTTTATTGAGTTAGTCATATACTATAAGGAATTTTGAAGGCAACGTGGACAAACAACTGACCATGCAAGATTAGACTATAAAAGTGTTATTCTTCAAGATGCATTAATTTATACTATATATTATGTGTAGTCAATTTCTTAAGATTCTTTTTCCAATATTCTTGGATTTTATTCTATGCTTAAAGATTTATCAGGATTCAGGAATTGAAAAGCTTTCGGTGGCTTTGATTCTTTCTGTTGTGTCCACTCCCAAACTTGTATCGATTCTAATAAATACTCATCCGTATCAGACGTTTATACTAAATTTAATAATTTAATCTTAAAAGTTAAAATAAAAATAAAAATACATCACTTAACCTTGGTTAGACAAAATATGCTTATGAAAAACGCCATATTGTATGTTTATTAATTTGACGTAAACATTAACCACGAATAAATTTTTGTCACCTACTTCTGAGTTATTCTTCACACATACACACTTATTCTTCACAGCACATGGACAATTGATGGCCGTACACTTGCATACACTGGTGTACGTGTGAGGCAAACGCTAGTTTTAGCCTAAGGGGGCATAAAATATGCCGTACTAATTTTTCATGTGAGTTAATTAGGGGTTAGTTAGCTAATTAATTAAGCTTCTAATAATCTAGGATATCTTTAGCCGGTTGAGATCTGGTTCGATTATTTATTTATTTATTTATTTATTTTGGAAGGGATGGCAATGAAATCTGACAGGGAGAGTTAGTCGAAGCTAGAGAGGAAGTCTGGAACTAGATTTAATGGATTCAACTTTTAAATTTGTATCAACACGTTCTAATTTAAATTTATGAGTTCATAATTTAACTATTATCCGTTAAATTTTTGTGATTTTTAATTTATATATTTACGTCCTAAGCTCATAACGGGTTCGAGAAGTGGAAACAACTTCATGCACAAATGCAAGGTAAGGTTGGGTACAATAGACCCTTGTAGTCTGGCCCTTTTACGGACCCCCCGCATAGCGGGAGCTTAGTGCACCGGGCTGCTTTTTTTTTTTTTTTTTTTAATTATGTCCTAAGCTCATTGAGGATATGATCCTTGATAAGAGTTCATGGAGGTAAGAATTAGGGTAGAAGGTTAGTAGGTAGTCGAGCGATTCTTATCTTCTATGTGGGAGAGTCTGGTTTAGTTTAGAGTACGTTATCTGCTCTCTCTACCTCATATAAGGTAGGGGTAAGGTCTACGTCCACCCCTACTTTTTTTAGACTCTACTTATGAGATCACATTAGATATGTTATTATTGTCGTTGTTGTCTAAATGGTGGGTTGAACTTAACTCATATGCAATGGGTGTATCCTTACATCGATGTTATTATGGCGCGAGAAAAGAAATGTTTAATGACTTTCAGGACATGATAACTTCAATTATACATAAAGAAATATGTTTATTTAATTGTGTAAACAATCGTGAATGGCGATAGTATTTGAATTCTGTTTAATAGGCGTGAAATGAAAGACATAATAATGTAATTAACATAATGATGTAATTAAAAGCTAAGTGTATCCTATCTAATATGATATCAAAGCAAGCACATGTTTATGTTCAAGCCTCCTTGTTTCCCGTTGTTAAAAGAAATTTACATACCCTCCTATTATCAAAAAGAATTTTAAAGATATAATTAAGTAAATAAAATTGTAATCTTTTTAATATTTTAATATTTTAGATAAAATGATCACACTCCTCAACATATACTGATCGATTTCTAATCTCGGTGTATATATTTCTTTTCATGTAATACAAATACAAACAGTTACCCTTTCTGTCAAGGGTGGAATGAATTTTGCTCTACCTTCTTCAAGTAGGGGTAAGGTCGGCGTACACTCTACTCTTTTCAAATCTTACTAGTGAGATTACACTGAATTTGTTGTTGTCATTGTTGTTGTTGTTGTATGGAATGAATTTTGCTAGACATATATCGACTATCACTCGTAAGTCGTAACTATTTGGAAATTTAAGTGCTCTAAATAGTACTACGTCTGTAATGACGTTTATTTATTTGTATATAACATATACATGTTATAATGACTTTCATTAATATAAGTGCTCATAACATAACAATTACCAATGAACCAAAGATTTTTTTTTTTTTTTAAAAAAAAACGAAGAAGTTCCTCATCCAAATTGAATTAATTGCAAAACCAATAAAATCTAATGGACGAACCAAAAACGAATTCTCTCTTAGGGCAAAGATGAGCAATTAAAAGTAAATTTTCGCCACTAGAGTTGTCGTGGGATATCGTTAATGAAAGATCTCGAGTTCGGCCCTTAAAAAAGAAAAATTCTTAATAGGGAATGATTTCCGCTTTAATAGACCTTTACACGGTGTGAATCTAGATAAATCGATACTCAACGTGAATACTGGACATCATATAAAAATCCGAAAAAGAAACAAAGTTTTCAATTAAATTAATTGGTGTATAATACATAAATATTTTTGGCCACTTTGTAAAGTGAATAGACCAATCGAATATATACCACTATTGTATGGTGGAATCTCTGAGAAAAGATTAATTTATGAGATTCACAGCGCACGAAATGACATCTGTTTACTCAGGGGATAAGTTCTTGTCCAAGTTAAATAGGTCCATCTTTAGCTTTAGCTTTGATTCTAAGAAGATGAGAAGTTCTTAGCTTTTCATAGCTATTTCTTGATATTCTTTCCTCACTACGCGGAGGCAAAAGATAAGATTCTTTACCGTAGCGAATTCAGAATTTAGAATTCATGGATTCTGATTTTATATCTTAGTTTGAGTTAGATGTAGTGGTTTCTCTCGAGCTCATTGTGTCTACTCTAGATCCGTCACTGATTTCTCTTGAGCAAGTGTAGCAAAATAGATTAGGGGGAAAATAAATGACACAGAAGAAAGAACGGTCCGATCCTTTTTTTCTTTTCTTTTCTTTTTTTAATATTCGGTATCGAAATTCATTCTTCCGATTAATTCAGATTCGTATCGGGTGAAACGTTCCTCTTAATCATGCATGTAATATTATTCGTTATTGTTGGGTGTGCAAATAAAGTTTTATATTGATAATTAAAAAGATTGAAAAGTTACATATAAGGTATAGGGATACTCCTAAGTCCTAATGGTGTTTGAGGCCTTTTGGAGAAAATTCTGTGCGTCAGACTTGGCCTAAAGTGGATGATATTACACAATGTTAAGAATATTTTGGACTAATTCAGTCTAACAATTAGTACGAGAAACAATGGTTCGGCAAGACGAGTAGAGGTTAATAGAATAATGACGGTGTAGGGCTGAGTTTACTACCTTTACCACACCAAAGATTGCTTGAAGACGCACACATAAGAAGAAGCTAACTTTGGGGCTTTAGTGGCCATTAATACTAGCTCGGTCACGTGGGTGACATATAACGAATCTCGTAAGTGACCCATGGATCATGGTATAGTAGGCCTGGTGGAATACGAGGCAGAGATTGTTGCGTGAGAACAAAGTTTCATATTGATATTTGAAAATATTGGAGAGTTATATATAAGGTGTAAACATATTTTTAGTGGTGTGACGCCTTTTAAAAAGAAAACATGCGGACTAGAGCTATATATAAGGTGTAGAATACTCTTAGTAGTGTGAGACATTTTGAAAAAAAAGAGAGTATATATACCAACTTAGCCCAAGGCAAATAATATTACACTACCATGTTAAGAGTATTTTGAGCCCAGAGGGCTTAGCCTAGTAGTTATATATCGAATTGCACATATTATATGATTGTATGAAATTAAAATTTAAAAATACTAAGAAAGACTTGTTGAAAGATATTGATTCCTTGATTAATTATGCATACAATAACCAGCAAGACTTTGAAAAAAACTTTCTCGTAGTTTATATTAGAATTTCAATAGGAAAGCTATTGAGTTATGCACATTGTAGCAATCCTGAGGAAATTTGATCAAAGAAAAATAGGATAGGACGATTGTAGTATCCTCACAATGAGACTATCAACTCTCAAACTAAATGTAATAAAAGCCTATCAGCCATGTCGGATCTTTCAAAAATGCATTACTTTGAAGAATTTGCAAATTCTTTCACCGAAGAACTCTTCAAAGATCATATGACAACGAGTTAGCTGCTAGTTAAGGTAATTAAGTATGTGATTTTGAACCCAGTTGTCACAGCTAGTGGTGACAAAATGGATAAAAATAATAGTTATCCACTCATATTATCCATTAAAAAATGAGTTGGATAATAAACGTTTTAAAAACGGATCAAATATGGATAAAAATCATATTATCTAATTAGAAAATGGATAACCAATGGATTTAACTTTTGCATTTATAAAGCCTCAAATTAAGGTTCATCAAGTTTAGGAGACTAAGAATTCTTCCAAAAGTGATCATATTCAAGAAGTCAGGGATAATATGAATATCCATATTATCTGCTGGTCAACCCATTTTTTATCCGTATTAAATATGGGTCGAGTCGGATAATTTATTCGTTTTTTCATTTACCCTTTTTTCGACCAGCTCATATACGATCCGACCAGCCCATTTGCCATCCCTAGTCATAGCAAACATGAAGAATAATAACTTGAGAACATGAAACCACAAACAAAAACATCTTATTAGTCAATAAAAGGTTTCCATTATCAGCCATTTTGACAAAACATATGGCTATCATTTCCCCCACCTCCTTTAAAGAAAAGGGTATTAGAAACCAAAAAAAAAAGGAAAAAAGAAACATAGTGGGTTAAAGTTGACACAAGAAAAGTTTGTGTACAAGCTAAGAACCTAGCTAGATGTTTGTTTCATACAAGATTACGTATAATAAACCTAATTTTGGTTCGACTGATCTTTTCCGAATTTCATGTACAACGAATATTTAGTGCACTGGACTGCCTTTTTTTTTACGCCAGTAATTAGAACCAAATAGCTTTGGCATCAATGAGCATTTGTTTGAGTGATCCATCAATTTGTAAGGATATAATATCCTTAGATGATCCAACAAATTTTCCACCAATAAAAACTGCAGGAACACATGGATTACAACCTAAGCTTCTCAATGCCCACTCCATGTCTTTCCCTCTTGGATCTTGATCAAGTTCATGAATTGCTGGACTTGCTCCTATATCATAAAAGAGTGCTTTAATACTATGACACATAAAACATGAACTCTTGGTAAATATTACTGCTGCCTTCTTTGATGCCAAGTCTCCTATTCTATCCATCTCGATACAAAATGATATAACAACAACAATTACGCTTCACTCCCAAATAAGTTGGCGTTAAGATACAAATCGATGCGATGACGAGAATTATATAGATATATAGACTAGAGGAGATATATAAGGAGCTGGAGAAAGGAAGAATTTCTCACTAAGGTGATATAAATGCTAGTGTTATAAGCTTTGTGATAGTACAAGATCTTTGAAAGATGGTGGTGATATTTGAGGTTTCATATCTTGCTTATTTATAGGGAACTTGATAGATATGGATTACATTGTTTATCCAGAAAAGGAAAAGAAATATACTGATATATATATATGAAAGACAATGTTCCTTAAAGATATTTCTTTGGATAAAGGAAGGCAAAAGTAGAAAATAATTCCATGCCCTTGATAATAGATTTAAGTTAGAGGCAGAGCCAAAATTTGAGATTTATGAGTTTTAAAATTGCAAATCGAACTTGTAGCTCATTTTAGTTATTGGATTCACAACTAAATATCTATACATATTTAATGAATTTCCTAATACAAATACATTGTTTAAGCTAAAGCTACTAGTTTATCCAAATTTGTATCGAATACTCTAGTTCCGCCCATGATTCAAGTAAAAAATAGTGGTAGTCTAAAGATTATTTATATATCACTATACTAGTATAGTTTAACCTTGGATAGCAGATTAATTATCATATTTTATCAAGTTACGATTTTATGCCTATGACATATATTTATTTGTGATTATCTTGTAAGTAACCTAATTATGCTAATAATTTCTTATTTTTAGTGCATAAAACTTGATCTCTATGAAAAGTTGACAGAAAGAACCAACTATAACATAATACCAGACTTCTACAGTGTCCGTACAACTATTTTTATGGTTAATTTTATTTTTTTGGTTAAGAATTTTTTTTTATTGATTCAACACCACACACGCTACATGATTCCTTTCTCTCCTTTCTATCTATTTCTTCCTTTCTCTTTTCTATTTACACTTTCCTCCTAGCAAGAGCTAACAAAACAATAAAACAATGTATCAAAAGCCAGCCACAAAGCCAGCCACACATACAGAAACATAAACCTATATCTCTCTTGTCTAATTACTTTGTGATGTTTTAACTTCAATACCACACAAGAGGGGGTGATTTGTGTGGTATCCAATTTTTCGCGTGTACAGATTATAGAAGGACCTGGTTCTTCTATGTGTTCTTTATACTACTGTTACGGAATAATAAATGTAAAAATTAAAGAACACAAGTATTTTACGTGGAAAACACCTGGCTCAAAAAGTGAAAAAATCACGACCTAGTGGGATTTTCCCAAACTCTCCACTAAATCACTAAGCCAAAAACTGCATTTACAAAATAGTTTTGTAAACCTAGTATTAACTATAATCCCGTTGTGACAACCAGCCTCTAACTGATGCGACAACCTCAAGTTAACTCTAACTTGAATACTCTGAGTACCTATTACAATTGCCTCTAGATAAAGCTGAAAGGTACAATATGAAAACACCTACTACAATTGAACTAGAATAAAAGACAGACACTTGGAACTGGTTCTTCTATCTGGTTCATGTAGCTTCAGGTTCGTACACTTGAATCACACACGAACTGCTTGCAAAATGCTTTTCTATTTTGCTCTCAATTCACGTTTAACTTTTGCTTTGGTGCGTCACATGTAGAATGAGAACATCCTGCGATTTATAGAGTTAGTATAGTAGAAAATAACTAGAGTTCTAATGCTACTCTTCCTTGGTAGAAGAGTTCTAGTTAATCTCAACTCCTAACTCCTTCCTTATCTTGGATAATGTTCTTGGTGAGTAAGAAGTCCTTCTCCTTATTAATTATGCAATCTTTTCGATCAAGAGATATCTATTATTATGCCAGATTTCGTTTATCTCCTGCATGTGCATCTCACGTGCTTTGAATCTGCCCGTGTCTATGCCTACCAGTGATGGACCTGGTTCATCCCTAAGTTTCTTTGTCAATCTTCAAAACTATCCTTTACTTGGGCCAACAAATTTCCCCTTTTTGATGATGACAAACTCTCTACTTCCATAAGCTTAGGCCCTGTTTCAACTTTAGTTCAACATCAACACAATGTTAAAAACATTTTTCTTTTTTATCACTTATCATCAAGGACCAGGTTCATTAGGTTAGAAACATCATTGTTCAAAGTGTAAAGCACAACATTTTTCTCCCTTTTGGCATCATTGAAAAGTTGCATAAAAAAATATAAGATAACCAGATTTTAAAACTTACTCATGGCCACTGGAGCTACTTCAAATGCAATCATGGATTAATTATCATAGATCAAGCTAAGAATTTTAACCATCAAAGAAATATAAACAAACAATTAGAGCAAAAACAGTGAATTTCATTGATGATTGATAAGATTCTACCACAAAGCATAAGAAGAAATAAAAACACTGGAAACATGAGCAAAAAAAATCCCGAATTGGGTCACTGGTTGATCTACACTAGGCTAGGAATTTAAGGTTTGGAAGAACTAGGTGCTTGGTTTTTGGCTTGGAGGAGTTTCAACATATCCTGAAGAATGCCATCATTCTTCTCCTTTTCTCTTGCCAGCTCAGTTCTGAGAGCATCTCTCTCAGTCTCTACCTCATCTAACCTTTTCTTCAGCCTCTCAATCTCAGCATCCTTAGCCTCACTTTCTTGCACCAAGGCTCGCACCTTGCTATTCACTGGTACCTTCTTAGATGAACCAGGTTCTTTAGGAGTGGCATGGACTTCATAGTCACAAGCAGGCAGCGTATTTATCCCAAAATGATCTTTGCTTGTACCAACCTCCCTTTCTTCTTTGGATTATAACTTTCAGTCACTCTCTTCAGTAGGTCTGCGAGGGTTTCCTATTCAGATTAAACAGGTTCATCTATATTTTTTCCAAGTTGAACCAGCCCTTCAGCGACTTCGCCAGACCCACTTCCCCCTATTTTCTTTACACTCTCCTCTACTCCAGCAGATTTTTCATGCCAAACAACCATTGCACCTGTGTCTTTGGTTAAACTCACAGGAGTGTGTGAATAATCAACCACTCTTTTACCCTTTCCCCTCACATCACTTCAAACACCCTTGCTCTCTTTTGCTTTTTCTTTCTCAATTTTACCACCAATTCCTCCAGACTCTATAGTTTTAACACCTGCTTTAGACCCTACTAGTATAAACTTATTCTCCAAATTTATTTTCTCCCCGCAACAACCTTGCGAGCAAGCAACTTTACTCTTTTCTTAGAGGTTGGGGTGGTGGAAGGGATGATAATGGGTGTGGAAGTCTAATCAAACTGAATTTCAGTTTTGAAAAGACTTTGGAGTGTATCCCTAGAATCTAGGTACTTCAATTCGGTTGGAACTTTTTTGAACAGAACTGGTTCACTTGTAACGGATAAGTCCAAAAGGAGTTTGGAATTAAGTAAGACTCTGCTCATGATCCAAATATTATTATTTCAAATTATGCAGAGTGTAAAAAATATACCGTGTTATCTTGATAAATCAGGTTCTTCACTGAGAATACTCTTGTATAAGTCTAAATTTGCCAAAATAGAAAAAATAAAATTAGAGATTAATGAGTCATTTTAACACATAGCACAAGAGTATACTATTGCAAGTATGAGACTGAGCAAAAATTAATCTAATTATGTACATAATTTTCAAATTTTCTAACCAATTTTTTGTTTTGTTGTGTACTCTGAACTGGTCCTTTTAGGTGATCTTAATCATCCCTAACTCTAACATGTTCCTTTCAAAGTGATCTCTACTTAGGGCTTTTGTGAAGATGTCAGCTATTTCCTTGTCAGTAGCACAAAATTTCACAGTGATCAACCCCTTTTCATAGTTATCCCTCAAAAAGTGATGCCTAACATCTATGTGCTTAGTTCTCTTGTGATGAACCGGGTTTTTGGTCATACTAATTGCACTAGTGTTATCACAAAAAATGGGGATACAACCAACATTAATTCCAAAGTCCATTAATTATTGTTTGATCCACAACAATTGAGCACAACATGAGGCAACAATAACATACTCAGCTTCAGCAGTAGTAAGGCCGCTGAATTTTGCTTTTTGGTGGCCCAAGACACAAGACATGAGCCAAGAAAGTGTGCCATACCTGAGATGCTCTTTCTATCCACAAGAAAACCTGCATAATCAGCATCAGCATATCCCACAAGATTGAAATTACTACCTTTTGGATACCAAATACGAAGATCAGTGGTGCATTTTAGATATATCAAAATTCTCTTGACAGCCGTCAAGTGAGACTCCTTCGGATTTGCATGAAATCTTGCACAAAGCCCTACATTGAAAACAATTTTAGGTCTACTAGCTGTGAGATACAACAATGAGCCAATCATTCCCCTATACAACTTCTGATCAATTGATGAACCAGGTTCATCTATATCCAACTTTGTAGCTGTTGCAATAGGAGTGTCAATTTCTTTGGAGTCTTCCATTTTAAACCTTTTAAGCAACTCTTTTACATACTTCTGCTGATGGATCATAGTTCCATTTGAATTTTGTTTAATTTGTAAGCCTAAAAAGAAATTAAGGTCACCCATCATGCTCATTTCAAATTCTCTCCCCATTAGTTTAGCAAATTCTTTACTTAACTTATCAGTAGTTGCTCCAAAGATTATATCATCAACATATATCTGAACTACCAAGATATCTTTACCTTTTTCTTTTAAGAACAAAGTATTGTCAATTTTACCTCTTTTGTAGTCATGCTCAAGCAAAAACTTTGATAATCTTTCATACCATGCTCTTGGCGCTTGCTTGATCCCATAAAGTGCTTTGTCAAGTTTGTACACATGATCATGACTCTCCTTGCTTTCAAACTCCGAAGTTTGTTTGACAAATACTTCTTACTTTAGATAGCCATTGAGGAAGGCACCCTTGACATCCATCTGGTGAAGGGTGAATTTCATATAAGCAGCAAAGGCTATAAGGAGTCTTATTGCTTCCAACCTTACAACTGGAGCAAAGGTTTCATCATAGTCTATGCCCTCCTCCTGGCTATATCCTTGAACCACCAATCTTACCTTGTTCCTTGTAACAGTTCCATCTTCATCAAGTTTGTTTCTGAAGACCCATTTTGTACTAATTACTTATCTGTCCAAGGGTCTTGGTACCAGATGCCAAACCTAACTCCTTTCAAATTGGTTGAGTTTATCCTGCATTGCATTTACCCAGTCTGCATCCTGCAAAGCTTCAGCAATATTTTTAGGTTCAATAAGAGATAAGAAAGCATCAAAAGCACAAAGATTCTTTAATGAAGATCTGGTTTTGATTCCAGAGATTGGATCAGTAATTATGTTCTCAATGGGATGAGAACTTTGATACTTGTAAGGTTTCACAACCAACTGGTTTCCCTTTGATGTTCCTTCAGTCTTTTGTTGTTGTGGAACAAGTTTATGGACATGTTCCATTGAGGTTTGGGAATCATTTCCTCTTTATTCTGTTCCCCCTGTCATGTTGCTCTGGGTGGAAGAACCTATTCCATCACCTCTTCCTTCTTCCAGTGCTGCTTCTATCTGGGCAGTGGTTTCATTTAAGTTTATTACTAGCCCAATTGCTTCATCATCATGTTCCTGTCTCTAAGAAAGAATGTTAGTTTCATCAAAAATTACATGAACACTTTCTTCAACACACATAGTTCTTTTGTTATAGACTTTATAAGCTTTGCTATGTGAAGAATATCCCAAGAATACTCCCTCATCACTTCTAGGATCAAACTTGCCTAGGGAGTCTTTACCATTGTTGTGCACAAAGCACTTGCATCCAAATGCCCTAAGATAGGATATATTTGGTTTTATCCCTTTAAGTAACTCATAGGGAGTCTTCTCTACAAGAGGTCTAGTCATGCACCAATTTATGATGTAGCATGCAGTATTTACAGCTTCTGCCCAGAAGCTATGGGGCAGTTTACTAGAAAGAAGCATATTCCTAGCCATATCTTCAAGTGTCCTATTCTTTCTTTCAACTACTCCATTTTGTTGTGGAGTCCTAGGAGCAGAAAAATTATGATCTATGCCATGCTCATCAAAAAATTCAGCAAATTTAGCATTTTCAAATTCAGTGCCATGATCAGACCTTATTGATGCAAGTTGATTACCTAGTTGTTTCTGAGTTTTTCTAACAAAAGAAGTGAACATGTCAAATGCTTCATCTTTAGATGTTAAAAACAATGTCCAAGTAAACCTAGAGTAATCATCAACAAGTACCATCAAGTATCTTTTACCACCTCTGCTTAAAGTTCTCATTGGACCACAGAGATCCATATGGACCAGTTCCATTGTTCTGATGGTACTTTTCACTTTCTTGCATTTAAAGGAGGATCTTACCTGCTTCCCCCTTGCACAAGCCTCACAAACTTTGTCTTTCTTGAACTTGATGTTAGGCAGTCCTATCACCAAGTCCTTGGAGACTAATTTGTTGAGTTGACTCAGACTTGCATGTCCAAGTCTCTTGTGCCAAAGGAGGGGATCATTGTCCAACACACTTAAGCAAGTAAGTTCATTTTCTGACAGTGTGGACAGATCTACAATATATATATATATATATATATATATATATATATATATATATTGTTCACTCTTTATCCCTGCAAAACAGTCTTGTCAGTGGTAAGATTAATCATAAAGCATTTAATAGAGGTGAATGCTACCAAGTTACCTCTATCACACAGTTGTGATACACTAATTAGACTGTATTTTAGGCCGCCTATCAAATAGACATTCTCAATCGAGTGAGAGTCAGTCTTACCTACCTTACCAACCCCAATGATTCACCTTTCTTCCCATTTCCAAAGGAGACATTACCTCCTTTGAGGTCCTCAAGTGAAAGGAACTGGTTCTTGCTTCCTGTCATGTGTTTTGAGCAGCCACTATCCATGTACCATATTTGGCTGCTTCCCTTCACTTGGACCTGCAAAAGGAAATCAGGGGTTAGTCTTAGGAACCCAAACTACTTTGTGTCCCTTTCTATAAGCAAAAGGATGAATTAAATTCTTTTTAGCCCAACTTGGTAACCAATTCTTCCCTTGAACAAAATTTTTGTTCTTTTGACTGGCCCTTTCTTTTGCGTTACATTCACTTTTATAGTGACCAGTCTTACCACAGTGAGTACAAATCTTGTTCTCAGGAAGAATGAGGTACTTGCTTTTAGGATCCCACTTAGGTAGCCGATTCCCAAAGCCAAGTCCTCTTCTATTGCTACTGTGATGTTCCTGTAGCCATGACAAAGCATCAGATGACATGTTCTATTTACTAATTCTGTCTAGTTCATGCTTGACCTTGCCTAGATCCTCCTTTAGCACTCTTACCTGCTCATGCTTCCTATACAACTCATCTTTTAGTTTGCCTACATTTTCTTCTAAAGTGAGTTGTCTGCAATCAGCTGTCTTCTTACTGGTTCCTAGTTTCGGTTTTAGATTTTCAGATTTTTAACTCAAGAACATTTGCTTCAAATGTATGAACCTAGTTCTTCAGAGCAGTATTTTCACTCACAGTCTCACTAACTCTGAGTTTCAGGTTCTTACACTTTGCTTTTAAAATCACACAATCCTTAGACAGTTGTTCTTTTTCTTTATTTATTACCTAAGATTCATCAATGAAATCTAGCAATAATTCAGAGAGTTTTTCTTTAGACAAAAACTTAATCTTGTCTTTGAGATGAATTATACTTATCTCAGATTGCTCATGAGATTCCCCATCTGATTCTCCAATTGCCATAAGTGCTTGTTCATCTCCATCTTCATCATCTGATTCCTCATCTGAACTTTCTCCCCAAGCAGCAACCATAGCCTTTGTTGATCCTTTGTTCTTCTTGGGATGAACCCATTCCTTCTTCATGTTCCTTCGTTCAGATATTTCCTTCTTCCATTCAATTTTCCATTGAGGGCAGTTCTTGATGTGATGATCAGTCTTCCCACACTTATAGCAGCCCTCATTGGTCGTTTTTTCAGGAACCCTTGCTTTGTTGTAATTTCCACCTCTTGAAGAACCTTTTCCTCTCATAAGGTATTTCTTGCAATTCCTTGGTGATCATAGCCATTTCATCTTCCTCTAGATCAGCACCTTCAGTGATTCTGAGTGCCAGGCTCCTTTTCTTCTTGGGCACATCCATCTTCATGGTCTGCCTTCTAAGTTCATACGCAGTGAGATTTCCAATCAGCTCATCCAGTTAAAGAGTTGCAATGTTCTTAGATTCCTGAATTGCAGTGATTTTGCTTTCCCAAGAAATTGGTAGAACCCTAGTCAGAATCTTCTCAACTTTGTCTTCTTCAAGAAGAGTCCTTCCAAGAGACTTCGGTTCATTAGTCAGTGTGGTGAACCTTGTATACATCTCTTGGATAGTCTCTCCTTCCTTCATAGAGAAATTCTCATATTGAGAATATAGTAAAGTACCTCTGGACCTCTTCACCTGAGCAGTTCCTTCATGATCCACTTGCAAGGTGTCCCAAATTTCCTTAGCAGTAGTATAGCTTTGAATTTTGCTGTACTCGTCTGGACCAAGTCCACACACAAGTCATTTCTTGGCCTTAGCATTCTTCTCCCACTTTCTCAAGTCCTCAATAGTGCAGTCAGCTCTTGTCTTTGGCACATCTACTCCTTCAACATTCTTCTTCATGATAGCCAAAGGACCATCAGTAACAATATCCCATAGCTCGTAGTCTTCTCCAATTATGTGGTCTCTCATTTTGTTCTTCCACTAGGAGTAGTACTGGCCATTGAAGAGTAAAGGCCTAACAGTTGATTGTCCTTCCCAGTACCCAGGTGGTGCAGTCATCTTGATCTTCTCCTAAGGTGTTAGCCTCTTCAAGAATAACCCGCTCTGATACTAATTGATGTTTTAACTTCAATACCACACAGTGAGTGATTTATTTGGTGTCCAATTTTTGCGTGCATAGATTATAGAATGACCTGGTTCTTCTATGTGTTCTTTATACTACTGTTGCGGAATAATAAATGCAAAAATTAAAGAACACAAGTATTTTACGTGGAAAACACCAGGCGCAAAAGGTGAAAAAATCACGACCTACTTCCCAGTAGGATTTTCCCAAACTCTCCACTAAATCACTAAGCCAAAACCTGCATTTACAAAATACTTTTGTAAACTTAGGATTAACTCTAATCCCGTTGTGGCAACCAGCCTCTAACTGCTGCGACAACTTCAAGTTAACTCTAACTTGAATACTCTGAGTACCTATTACAATTGCCTCTAGATAAAGCTGAAAGGTACAATATGAAAACACCTACTACAATTGAACTAGAATAAAAGACAGACAATTGGAACTGGTTCTTCTATCTGGTTCATGTAGCTTCAGGTTCGCACACTTGAATCACACACGAACTGCTTGCAAAATGCCTTTATATTTTGCTCTCAATTCACGTTTAACTTCTGCTTTTGTGCGTCACATGTATAATGAGAACATCCTGCGATTTATAGAGTTAGTAGAGTAGAAAATAACCAGAGTTCTAATGCTACTCTTTCTTGGTGGAAGAGTTCTAGTTAATCTCAACTCCTAACTTCTTAATTATCTTGGATAATGTTCTCGTTGAGTAAGAAGTCCTTCTCCTTATTAATTATGCAATCTTTTCGATCAGGAGATATCTATTATTATGCCAGATTTCATTTATCTCCTGCATGTGCATCTCACGTGCTTTGAATCTGCCCGTGTCTATGCCTACCAGTGATAGACCTGGTTCATCCCTAAGTTCCTTTGTCAATCTTCAAAACTATCCTTTACTTGGGTTAACACTCTGTCTATCCATTCCTTTTCTCTAACACTCAGCTTTTTAGTTACAAAATTTATCCTCCTCAATCTGCATTCTTGTTTGATCTGCTTTATCACATATCCTGTAGTTGGTAATCTGTACTCCCACACTGCATTGTTGCGAGCCTTCCATATCCAGTAGACAAGTGCTGCTACTATAGCCAGCACCACTTCTCTGCATCTCTTCCCCTTAGTGATTCTGGCCATTTTTCTCCAGATATTTTTATGGTTAATTAATACGTACATTAATGGGGTGAAAGGCAAAGATATTATTTCTTGATTTTTCATGAAATTACCTTTTGTTTAGTGGGTAAATACTTTTGGAGACTAGAAACCATTATAATAATAATTTTTTCAAAACTTTAATGACGTGTAAAGTCAATGCTACTGATACAAGAGATGTGAAGGAATTTTTTTAAAAAAAGGAATAGTTTATAAAAGAAGCTTTTATGCATGTAGAGGAATATAGAATAAAGAAAAGTTTATATGTTATATAATTAATTCATAGTAAAATGTTACGACGAGTTCATATACACATATCCTGAATTCCATGTATACAAGTTACATCCTTTTGATATATTTAGAGTTGTGCTAGTCTGGGGCGGGCTAGAGTATTAGGTATGAGTTCGCACGAGCTCAATAACAATTGTTTATATTTTATATTTATATTAAGAAATATATATATATATATATATATATATATATATATATATATATATATAAAATACCAAACTGCAAGCTCAATAACAAAAAACGAGCTAGAAATTCAACAGTAAGTTCTGAACATATAAATTTCAATTCTTACTTCGCCTTTGGTTCTGGTATTGGTAGAGAACTTGAGAGGATCCTTAGATGATGGGGAAAATATGATCCTTAGCTTATCCATTTTGATCTACGAGATTCAATATTCTTGGTTCACCATGCAGGGATGTGTCTCAATTGAAACCAAGTTGAGTAGTCTTAGAAAGTTAAAATTAATGTCTCTTCTTCTTGTTTCCTTTTTTTCTTTTTCTCTTCTTCTTCTGATCCTTCAATAGTAACTAAGTAGGTGTTTGGACATAAATTTTAAGTTTTTTTTTCAAATTTGGAATTTTACTAAAATTTGATTTGAAGATAAAGTTGTGTCTGGTTATAAGTTTTGCAACATATTTGGATGTACTTTTTTCAAAACTCTCACGACCCAAAATCCGCTAATCGCGATGGCACCTAACCCAACCCGCTAGATAAGTCAACTCATAACTGTCCAATTTCAATAATAGTGATAAGACAATCAAACAAAGGAATTTTCTGAATCTTAAATCTTTCCCAAGGACTGGTAGTACAAATCATGAGCTTCTAAGAATAGAATTTACAAAGCTGATATAAGGTAAATACATCTTCTGTTTGAAAAGTACATAAACAGAGTTTTTATAAATCTAAGGCTACCATGAACAAGAGGCACCTATAATAGGAATGCAAGTACATCTTCAAATCCGACAACCATCGAGCACAGCAATAACAGCAGCCAACATCTGCACGCAATGTGCAGATGTGTAGTATCAGTACAACCGATCACATGTACTGAGTAAGTAACAAACCTAACCTTAGGTTGAAAGCAGTGACGAGCTGGAATATAGGTCGGGTCCAACACCAATAATGCTCAGCTTTTTCACAGTTTTCCCAAAATAGTTCCACTTTTCAAGAATATCAGTGAAAACTTAAATCCTTTACCGAAATCGTCGTAAAATATGAGATAATTTGAAAACCGTAAATTTTTCATAAAATCCTTTCCACAATAAATTAGTTGTTTCGTTTTCTTTCCAGATAGCAAGTGTGAAATACACCTCTATGCCCACATATCAATGTGTATAAAAATTCATGAATGATGTGATACCGTACAACATGAGAAAAAATACATCTTTATGCCTATATGTCATGTGTGCTTGCCAATGCCATGTATCTCAGAGATGAATCATATACTCACACTCTCAGAGTACTCAATCTCACTATCTCACACTTTCCACTCATCATGCTCAACCACTCGGTACTGCATATGGCCTATACGGCCCGGGAAATCCATCCCAGAACATATACAACACTGACTATAAGTTACCCAGTACCGAGAAAAAAAAGGCAATCCAACCATGTGGAGAAATCCATCTCCAGGTATCAAGTACTTCGGACAAATCCATGTCTAGGGAAATCCATCCCTCAATAATATCATCTGCGCTCACTAGGGGTGTGTACAGACTTCGGAGGGGCTCCTACAACCAAAGCGTTATTATAATCATCAATATAACTGCTGCGGCATACAGCCCGATCCCATAATTGTCACTCATAAACAGGCTCTCAGCCTCTCTCAGTCATCACTCTCTCCAGTGTCACTCATGGGCTCACAATGTCATGAAACTAGCCCGATAATAATGATATGATGTATCAATACACAACAACTGAGACTGAGATATGATATGAATGCATGAATTTGACTGAGTACGAAATATCAATGAGTGAGATGACAGTAAGAAGCGACCACTATGGGTCCTAACAATATCAGCATAAGGCCTAAACAAGATAGCTAGCATGATTCACAGTTCAGTTACTTAATCACGTGGTGAAAACACAGATATCAACAAAATAGGGCCACTAAACAGTGCCATGAAAACAAAGAAGTCACAATTCACCGGGTACACGCCCACACGCCCATCACCTAGCATGTGCGTAATCTCATCATCAATCACATAGCACGTAACTCGGGGTTTCATACCCTCATCACTAAGTTTAGAAGAGTTATTTACCTCGAACAAGCCAATTCTAATACCGAGCAAGCCAAGCGATACTCCAAAAATGCCATCCCGCGTGTTCCGACCTCCGAACAGCTCGAAACTAACCAAAAATAACTCAAATACATCAAACAATGCTAAAGGAACCAATCCCACTCGAAAAAGGTCGAATATTTAATTAAAAGCCCAAAATCGGCTAAAAAGTCCAACCCGGGCCCACACCTCAAAACCTGACAAAACTCATAAAATCCGATAACCCATTCAATTGCGAGTCCAACCATACTAGTTTCACTCAAATCCGACTCCGAATCGATGTTCAAAACTCAAAATTCACTTTATGAAATTTTAGACAAAACCCCTAAATTTTACTTTAAAATCATCAATCAAATGCTAAAAACGAAGATGGATTCATAAAATATAACCAAAATCAAGTATAGAACACTTACCCCAATTCATATGGTGAAAATCTCCTCCAAAACATTGTCCAAATCCGAGCTCCCCAACTCAAAATATGACCAAATGAACAAACCTTCGATATTAAGTACTTTTGCCCAGCTGTTCTACCTCGTTTTGCGTACCAAATGATTCCAAAACTTACTTTTGATACCTCCAACGGATTCCTTGTAACATTTCAGTGAAGATAGGCTTTTTAATCACTCCATTTGACCTTATAATGAAGGAGATATGTTGGTTTCAATATTTGGAAATAGTGCAGATTTTTAAATACGAAGTGAGTGGCAATTTCGTAATTAATCTGAAAAAAAATTTGACAACCCAATTCTTAGTAAAATGATCATAAACTCCTCATACGATGTCCAAATTCGACGATTCTTTTTGCTATGGATCCATAATTATGATACGGATCCAATGCTTCAACCAAAACAGAAATCGGAGCTCATTTGTTCAATATGGTACCATTTATGCTTGAAGAAACGACGTCGAAACATAAGAAAAACGAGCGCAACGCAACCCAATTTTATCCAAAACTCACCCGAGCCCCTCGGGACCCCGTACGAACATACTAACAAGTCTTATAACATAACACAAACTTACTTGAGGCCTCAAATCACGCATAACAATATCGAAACGATGAAACACACCTCAAACCAAACTTAATGAACTTTCGAACTTTCGACTTCCAAAAACACGCGCCGAAACATATCAAATCAACTTAGAATGAACTCAAATTTTGTACACAAGTCCTAATACCTCATACGGAGCTACTCGTGCTCCCAAACTACCAAGATAAGTGAAAATGCTCAAAACGACCGTTCGGGTCGTTGCATTCTCCCCCACTTAAACATACGTTTGTCCTCGAACGTGCCAAGAGTTATTTCCAAGGCCATCAAACCGCCGTATAACTTTGCCATGCACATACTCGGGGCTGATCCCACATCAACCTATTTCAACTAGGCCCAACCACACCACACAACTGAATATCATTACTCCATCCTTAGTCAGTAAACCACAGTATCCAATTTCTAACTTTCGGAATTACTACAAGACTCGAACTTCGCATATACACACTGTATAAGTCTGAACAAGCTGTATCAAGCCATAACCATGACCCACGACACAATCACATGATATACCACACAACTCAAATTCTCATAGCGATAACTTTCGACCGCAATAGCTTCTCGATAACCAACTCGACACCGGTAACGAACCTCATATCAACTAAAATCTTGTTCTGAACCTTTGTACACTGCCAATGATGAAAGAAACATGCAGAAACTCGTAACCACTTTTCAAACCAACAATTCATGGAACTCTCCCTCCTTCAACAAGAACTATAGCCAATTTCTAAGCTGACTTCCGATATTATCCTTCCAACTATGTTGTAATCAATTACGATAGTATCCATTCTAGGTCCAATGACCTCATCTCATCCAACACAATCATTCTAGTGACATGCAACATCAACACAATCTAAAGCCATAACCCGTGCAATCCGTGCACCAATAAGCAACAATCCAAATGTACTCAAATCATGAAAAAATGACACAAACGAGAGAATTGTCCCACAAGCTTAACAAGTATTGCAACAACGAAATACTAAAAATCCATCAAACCCCGTAGGACCATCATACGAATCTAACACAAAGGTTCATACCTCAACATAATTTCGCTACAATGTGTGCCCCATCCAAACACTGATCCATGGCATATACCTCAAGCCACCTTGCTCAAAATCAATAACCACGCGCAATTCGATATCAAGTACTCAAAGTGCATTACCATAACCACGGATAGGAAAATGACACAGTGCCATACAAACCCCAAAAGAGCATAACCAATACGCCATCAATCATGCAATACTCAAATACTCATCTAGCTCAAATTTCGTTATAAGGTCCCAATAGAACCGCACCATGTGTGCTTATAACCCACAATTCATAACTCCTCGTAGCATAGAAGAGTAACCCACAGATCATTTCAGAACACGAATAAGCTCAACAATAACCGAATGGAACATCCCTCAGCAATAACAGTATGGAGCCAACCAATCCGACTCGGTGTAGAATACACATCCTAATTGGGCCTACCAATGGACCCCAAATCAGCTCTAGTCACCCACTGATAGATAAATAACCCCCTGATGTTCCACAATGGCTGAGTCATAACACATACTATCATCTGGCTAGCTTCTGCCATGACTTCACAGTCTATAACCATGATACAATCTGCTCCTGAGAACTCCCAGTCTCCAAATCCATAGAATACACGAATCACCATAATCCCATCTCCACCGCCCGAATGTCTAACACATCTCTCATACATGATCATCCCACGAGGAATACTTCTATAATTCTTCTGTGCCACATAGCAAAATTTGAATATCAGCAGTCGATCAACCAGGAGTGCCACAATACCAATGAAGTATCCATAAATCAAAACACACTGCCTCTTCTGAAATGTATACTTTCATCCAGCCATACTAAATAGTAATATCATTCACCTAGTCATCTGAGGCCATCCATGCTGCCTAAGAATACACCGTGACCTTGCTCATGCAAATCTCAATCCCATACAACACACTGCATATACCATGCCATCGTATGAAAAGTACAAAAATCTCATAATCCACTCCGAGTCACAGTAAACTACATACTCAACCAGTTAGAAACCTTCCATTTGATCTCATCCAGGAGAAAATCCCTATTCGCAACATGTTCCACACACCGGTAGGAAATATACACCTTGAACCATGGTAGTAACCATTGAAAACTCTTCGAAACTCATTTGCACATAATCAAGTCATCATAACTAAATCTCTCTATCTCAACCAGGCCACGCAGGCTGCCAAAACCCAAGAGCATTGCCACGAAGCAACTGTAGAAACCCACCACATCATAAGCACCCAATGAACCAATTATATCCATTACTGTGCTGATCTAACCTACTAACAAGCTGTCATAATTTTCCGAGTCCTTCCTGAATTGCCTTTCAAATTGATACTTCTCCTTGCTAGAACACTACGATCCTTAACCAAACATGCCCTACGAACTCTAGCATGGAACCACACCACCCTAAGGCTCATAAGCCGCTGAATTCCCTCTTAAGCACCCCAAAAGTACCACAACTAAGATACCCACTCTGAAGAGACCTTCCGTGAATCTAAAGCCGCTTCTTTCCCCTTTCCTGATACTGAAATGTATAATCCATAATGATATAGAAATGCCACAAGTCTTGACACTCTCCAATATAAATCTCAGTTTCTAGCCAAATACATATCCTGAAGATTCCCAATTGTTACATATAAATCTTGAATCTATTAGAACCATTCTCGGGAGTCATCCACTCTACTCAAATCTCAATTAAACTGATCAAACAGACCGAACGACCTGTGCCCCATTTGCACACCAACACCCTAAGAGGTAATCCACACTTCTAAGCAACCGAGTGAATTCCCTACTCCATGCACACTACATTCTTTATGGATAAAAACTCAATCATTCAGTGTTTACCATATACCCATAAACATAATACAACCCGTATCCAGAAATTCCTTTACTCGAGTCTTCCTCGAACTCAACCTTTGCCAGTCATAACTGATTCACCAGTATACCTCAAACTAAAACCAATACAGCACATAACGGTGCAATAAACTTATCCATAGTAGACTCCCCCACTTGGCTCCAAGCCATAGATCAAAGCATACAATAACTCACAATGCCCATATTCTGTTGCTGCAAAAATCTCGCACTGAACTTTAACTAAATTCTTCATAAGTTCATGTAACACAAACCATCTAATATCTCAAATCATCTGTAAATCTCGCATTCATCCTCGTAATAGCCAAGCCAACTTCCACAAGCGATCCAAACTCAAATTGCTCTATATATAATTCACTGGTACAAGAGAACTCGCTACAAAACAACATAGGGATCACTCAAACCTCAGGACACCCCGCAGGAGATAACCCACATGCTTCGGCTCAAACTAACATCTCTTTATACCCTTCCACAATCATAACTATTACGCAATCACTTAATCTTCCCGAGTCTGAACTCATATCACCGCATGAAAATCTACTTCACTCCTCAACTAAAAAACATGAAAGGATCCTTCAACATACCCATAACTCAAGACTATACATCAAATCAAGACGAAAATCAAGCACCAAATTTACATCTCAATCAAACTCTTTTCGTCACATTCGAACGATTTGAACACTTTCCACAGTCACATCATACTGGCCACATAGTCATACAATCACAAATCCCACTAATGGGGACACCACCAGACATATAAGTCCCAAAATCTCGTGCTCACATAATCAAAATCTCCATGCTCAAACTACAGTCAAAACCCAGCCTCAAGTACTTCAAACTGGCCCATCATCAGCACGCCAAAATCATATTTCTCACCTCAACCATGGAATCACAAGCCGTCGATGCACAGCTAATACCGAGCGCTCACATGCGCATACAAATGCGTGGAAGGAATTCAAAGAGTTATGCTTCAAGCTGAATCAATGTCGCACGATAAGGAAAGAAAGATGGGAAGTATATCCTAAATGTCCTGTAGCCTCTCGAAGATCGGTATGGACGTCATCATACCGATCCGCAAGACTCTACTAGAAACTTGCTCTTGACTTGTAGAACCTATGAACCTAGAGTTCTGATACCAATCTGTCATGACCCAAAATCCGCTAGTCGCGATGGCACCTAACCCAACCCACTAGGTAAGCCAACTCATAACTGTCCAATTTCAATAATAGTGATAAGACAATCAAACAAAGGAATTTTCTGAATCTTAAACATTTTCCAAGGACTGGTAGTACAAATCATGAGCTTCTAAAAATAAAATTTACAAAGCTGATATGAAGTAAATACATCTTCTGTTTGAAAAGTACATAAATAGAGTTTTTATAAATCTAAGGCTACCATGAACAAGAGGCACCTACAATAGGAACGCAGGTACATCTTCAAATCCGGCAACCATCGAGCACAACAACAACAACAGCCAACATTTGCACGCAATGTGCAGAAGTGTAGTATCAGTACAACCGACCCCATGTACCGAGTAAGTAATAAACCTAACCTTAGGTTGAAAGTAGTGACGAACTGGAACATAGGTCGGGTCCAACACCAATAACCAATAGCAGTTCATAACAACATAGAGCATATAAATAAGAAAGTAACTCAGAGATAAAAATGCTGAGCTTTTTCACAGTTTTTCGAAAATAGTTCCACTTTTCAAGAATATCAGTGAAAACTTAAATACATTACGGAAATTATCGTAAAATATGAGACAATTTGAAAACCGTAAATTTTTCCAAAAATCCTTTCCACAACAAATTAGATGTTTCATTTTCTTTCCAGATAGCAAGTGTTAAATACCTCTCTATGCCCACATATCAATGTGTGTAAAAATTCATGAATGACGTAATACCGTACAACATGAGGAAAAATGCATCTCTAAGCCTGTATGTCATGTGTGCATGCCAATTCCATGTATCTCAGAGATAAATCATTGTCACGACCCAAAATTTCCCACCGACGGGACCGTGATGGGGCCTAACATTTCACTTGCCAGGCAAGCCAACATTAGAGAATCATTAAACCAATTCCTTATTTCCATTTGGTAAATAACAATAATTAACTACAATAAAATATAATAAGTGAGGAATATCATAAAATTGTATTAATTACTACTACCCGGATCTGGAGTCACAATTCACGAGCATTCTAGAATTTACTACAAGTAATATTCTGAAAGAAATACAACTGTCTGAATGAAAGAAAATAGTAGCACATAAAAGATAGAGGGGGACTTCAAGGTCTGTGAACGCTGACAGATCTACCTTGAGTCTCCGGGCAGCGGACCAGTAGCAAATCTCGATCAACCTGAGCCGGTATCAAAATCTGCACAGAAAGTGCAGAGTGCAGCATCAGTACAACCGACCCTATGTACTGGTAAGTGTCGACCCTAACCTCGACGAAATAGTGACGAGGCTAAGGCAAGGCACCTACAAATCAACCTGTACAATTTAACAGTGTATACGCAAATAACAGGAATGAAGAACTAAACAGGAAATGTCGAGAGGGGAAACATACTGAGGGGAATACAAGATAAAGAACTATAACAGAATGATCACCGGAGCAGTCAATATACCATGAATCAACAGGAATAGTGAATACAGTTAGAAAAAATGCACGACATCACCCTTCGTGCTTTTACTCTCAATCTCACCATAAATTTAATAGAAACGGCACGGCATCACCCTTCGTGCTTTTACTCTCATATCATGGCACGACATCACCCTTCGTGCATTAACACTCACAATATGGCGCGATATCACCCTTCGTGCATTAACACTCACAATATGGCACGGCATCACCCTTCGTGCATTAACACTCTCCCTTACCATGATGCAATGCATAAATAACAACAGGGAGATAGAATAATAAGTACAAACCTTGCTTCATTATTTGGTTCCATAATATCAATCTCAACTTTGAAATAAATTCTCCAATGTCACTAGAAAATCCGTAAACACGATAAGAACGATAAATTGAATAATACTAGCATAACACGTAGCAATTTGACATAGGAAAAGACAATATAAGAAAAACAGAGAAACATGGAAATACA
Organism: Nicotiana tomentosiformis; assembly: GCF_000390325.3. Lineage (NCBI taxonomy): Eukaryota > Viridiplantae > Streptophyta > Magnoliopsida > Solanales > Solanaceae > Nicotiana > Nicotiana tomentosiformis. Next base: position 190,110,361 of record NC_090813.1, on the reverse strand, counting down.
GGTAAATTTGGCGGAGCATAAGTACTCGTCACCTCACATATACGCCGCTCACATGGATTTCACTTAGCAAGTAATCTAAGGTTCCTAATTCCCTCAAGTCAGGGTTAGACACAACACTTAGCTCGCTCCGAAGGCCACTTAATTCTTAATCACATCTTTTTCTTAGGAATTCACCTCCAAACCACTCGTATCTATTCAAAAATGACTCAATAATATCAAATATTGCTAAAGGAATCAATTATATTGCATAAATTAAATTTTCTAATTTTTTTCTCCAAAAAGTCGAAAAATCGACCCCGGACCCGCTTGGTCAAAACCCGAGGTTCGGACAAAAATCATTTTACCCATTCACCCCCAAGCCCGAATATGTAATTAGTTTTGGAATCCATTCTCAAATTGAGGTCTAAATCCCCAAATTCCCGAAATCCCTATTTTCTACCCTAACCCCTAATTCTACCATGAAAACTCTAGATTTTAGGTTGAAAATTCAAGAAATGAAATGGGTAATTGAAAAAAAATGGTTTAGAATCACTTACCAACAATTTTGGGAAGGAATGACTCTTGAAATATCACCCCTCACCGTTTGGTTTTTGAGAAAAATGAGTTTTTTTGGGCAAAAATCCCGTTTTGGATTCTGTTAAGTGCTGGGCGACAGTGTTCATCGCGTTCGCGAGAGCACTATCGTGTTCGCGAATTGTATAGCCTGCCAAGCCTTCACGTTCGCGAGGCAGTGCTCGCGTTCACGTAGGCTACCCTTCCCTGGTCTTCGCGTTCGCGAGACATTGCTCGTGTTCGCGATGAAGAAAAGGCTGACTCCCCCTCCCTAGTGCCTAACTCTACGTGTTCGCGATGGGCTTGTCGCGTTCGCGAATGGTAACGCCCCCATCGCTTCGCGTTCGCGACCAAGCCTTCGTATTCGCGAAGAAGAAATCCTCAGCTGCCCAGTTTACTCTTCGCGTTCACGAGAGTACCTTCGTGAACGCGAAGAAGGACATGCCAGAACACAGATTCTGCAGAAAAACCAGATTTCCAAAGTCCAAAACATCCCGTGGCCTATCCGAAACTCACCCGAGCCCTCGGGGCTCCAAACCAAACATGCACACAAGTCTAAAAATATCATACGGACCTGTTCGCGTGATCAAATCACCAAAATAACACCCGGAACTCTAAATTTAGCACCAATTCAAATGAAATTCTCAAGAACACTTTAAAATTTCTATTTTCTCAACTGGACGACTGGATCACGTCAAATCAACTCCGTTTCTCACCAAATTTCACAGACATGTTTTAAATATCATAATGAACCTGTACCGGGATCCGGAACCAAAATACGGACCCGATACTAACAATGCCAAATATCAATCAATTCTTAAAAACAAATAATTTCCAAACTTTAAATTTTCATCAAAAATTCATAACTCAAGCTAGGGACCTCCAAATTCGATTCCTGGCATACGCCCAGGTCCCATAATTCGACACGGACCTACCGGGAACGTCAAAGCACGTATCCGGGCCCGTTTACCAAAAATGTTGACCCCAACTAAAATCAACTTTTAAGGCAAAAATTCTTATTTTCATTAGTTTTCAACATAAAAGCTTTTCGGAAACATGCCCGGACTATGCACGCAAATCGAGGAGGGTAAAAATGCAATTTTTAAGGCTTAAGAGCGCAGATTCAAGTTCTAAAATATAAGATGACCTTTTGGGTCTTCACATTCTCCACCTCTAAAACAACCGTTCGTCCTCGAACGGATATAGAAAAATACCTGAGCTGGAGAAAAGGTAGGGATATCTACTCCGCATATAGGACTCGCACTCCCAAGTAGCTGCCTCAATAGGCTGACCTCTCCACTGCACTCGAACTGGAGGGTAGCTCTTTGATCTCAACTGACAAACTTGCCGGGCTAGAATTGCCACCGGCTCCTCCTCGTAAGTCAAATCCTTGTCCAACTAGACAGAGCTGAAATCTAACACATGGGACGGATCGCCGTGATACATTCGAAGCACGGACACATGAAATACCGGATGAACAATTGATAAACTAGGTGGCAACGCAAGCCTGTAAGCCACCTCTCCTACTCTCTCTAGAATCTCAAAAGATCCGATATACCTAGGGCTCAACTTGCCCTTCTTTTCGAACCTCATTACACCCTTCATGGGTGATACCCAAAGTAACACTCTCTCTTCGACCATGAGTGTAATATCACGAACTCTACGGTCGGCATAACTCTTCTGCCTGGACTGAGCTGTGCGAAGTCAATCCTGAATAATCTTGACCTTATCCAAGGCATCCTATACTAAATCTGTACCCAATAACCGAGCCTCCCCCGGCTCAAACCACCCAACTGACGACCTACACTATCTACCATATAATGCCTTATAGGGAGCCATCTGAATGCTCGACTGGTAGCTGTTATTGTAGGCAAACTCCGCTAACGGCAAAAACTGATCCCAGGAACCTCCAAAGTCAATAACACAGGCGCGAAGCATATCTTCCAAGATTTGAATAATACGCTTGGGCTACCCATTCGTCTGAGGATGAAATGTTGTGCTCAACTCAACCCGCATACCCAACTCACGCTGAACTGCCCTCCAAATTGCGTGAAGATGGGAACACCGTGAAGACGGACGATCTCACGAATATAAATCTCTGCTAACCGCTCCGAGGAATAGGTAACTGCCACAGGAATGAAATGCGCTGACTTAGTCAGCCTGTCCACAATGACCCAAATTGCATCGAACTTCCTCTGAGTTCGTGGGAGTCCAACAACAAAGTCCATAGTGATACGCTCCCACTTCCACTCAGGAATATCTAACCTCTGAAGTAAACCACCAGGTCTCTAATTCTCACACTTTACCTGCTGACAATTTAGGCACCGGGCTACATAGAAAACTATGTACTTCTTCATTCGCCTCCACTAACAATGCTGCCTCAAGTCCTGATACATCTTGGCGGTGCACAGATGAATAGAATACCGGGAACTATGGGACTCCTCAAAGATCAACTCACGAAGTCCATCCACATTAGGCACACAAATAGGACCTTGCATCCTCAAAACTCCGTCATCTCCAACAGTAACCTGCTTGGCACCACCGTGCCGCACTGTGTCTCTAAGTATAAGTAAATGAGGATTGTCATCCTGCCGATCTTTGATGCGCTCAAATAAAGAAGACCGAGCAACTGTACAAGCTAGAACATGGCTGGGCTCAGAAACATCTAACCTCACGAACTGGTTGGCCAAGGCCTGAACATCCAATGCAACAGTCTCTCACTAACTGGAATATATGTAAGGCTACCCATACTGACTGACTTTCTACTCAAAGCATCGGCCACCACATTGGCCTTCCCGGGATGATACAATATGGTGATATCATAGTCTTTCAATAGCTCCAGCCACCTCCTCTGCCTCAAATTGAGTTCCTTCTGCTTGAACAAATACCGCAAGCTCCGATGATCAGTGAATACCTCACATGGCACGCCGTAAAGATAGTGCCTCCAAATCTTCAGTGCGTGAACAATGGCTGCCAGCTCTATATCATGAACAGGGTAATTCTTATCGTGAACCTTGAGCTGCCATGAAGAATATGCAATAACCTTGCCACCCTGCATCAATACCGTACCCAGACCAATACGAGATGTGTCACAATATACTGTATAAGATCCTGAACCTATGAGTAACACCAATACTGGTGCTGTAGTCAAAGCTATCTTGAGCTTCTGAAAGCTCACTTCACATTCGTGTGACCACCTGAACGAGGCACCCTTCTGGGTCAATCTGGTCAACGAGGCTGCTATGGATGAAAACCCCTCCACAAATCGACGATAATAGCCCGCCAAACCCAGGAAACTATGGATCTTTGTAGTTGATGTGGGTCTAGGCCAATTCTGGACTGCATCAATCTTCTTGGGATCCACCTAAATACCCTCTGCTGATACAACATGATCCAAGAAAGCAACTGAACTCAACCAAAACTCACATTTTGAGAACTTAGCATATAACTGGCTGTCTTTCAGAGTCTGAAGAACATTCCGAAGGTGCTGCTCATGCTCCTCTCGACTGTGGGAGTAGATCAAGATATCATCAATAAACACAACCACAAAGGAATCCAAATAGGGTTTGAATACCCGGTTCATCAAATCCATGAATGCTGCTGGGGCATTTGTCAGCCCAAATGACATCACTAGAAATTCATAATGCCCATACCGAGTTTGAAAAGCTGTCTTAGGAACATCGGATGCCCTAATCCTCAACTGATGGTAGCCAGATCTCAAATCAATCTTTGAAAACACCTTGGCACCCTGAAGCTGATCAAATAAATCATCAATCCTCGGCAATAGATATTTGTTCTTGGTGGTTACTTTGTTCAACTGCCGATAATCTATACACATCCTCATCGACCCATCTTTCTTCTTCACAAACAACATAGGTGCACCTCAGGGCGAGACACTAGGTCTAATGAAGCCCTTATCAAGCAAATCTTGCAACTACTCCTTCAATTCTTTCAACTCTGGCGGGGACATGCAATATGCCAGAATGGAAATAGGCTGAGTGCCCGGAGCCAAATCAATGCAGAAATCAATATCCCTGTCGGGTGGCATCCCCGGTAGGTCTGCAGGAAATACCTCTGGAAACTCACGAACAACCGGCACCGAATCTATGGAAGGAACCTCCGCACTAGAATTGCAGACATTAGCCAAATAAGCTAGACACCCCTTTTCGACCATATGCTGAGCCTTCACATAAGAGATAACCCTACTGGCAGAATGGCCAAGATTCCCTCTCCACTCTAATCGAGGCAACCCTTGCAAGGCTAAGGTCACCATCTTGGCATGACAATCTAATATAGCATGATAAGGTGACAGCCAATCCATACCCAGTATGACATTAAAATCAACCATGTTGAGAAGTAGAAGATCTACACGAGTCTCAAGACTCCCAATGGTGACCACACACGAACGACAAACATGATATACAACAATAGCATCTCCCAGTGGTGTGGACACATACACAAGAGCAATCAAAGAATAACGGGGCACAACCTAATAGGAAGCAAAATAGAAAGACACATAGGAGTAAGTAGATTCCGGATCAAATAGAACTGAAGCATCTCTACTGCAAACTGAAACAGTACATATGATAACAACGTCAGATGACTTAGCTTCAGGCGTGGCTGGGAAAGCATAACACCGGGACTAGGCCCCACCACCCGGAACTACGTCCCTGGGACGGCCTCTAGCTGGCTGGTCTCTACCTCTAACGGCCTAACCTCCACCTCTAACTGTCTTGCCCCTGCCTCTGGCTGCCTGACCCCTGCCTCTAGCTGGCTGAGCAGGTGGTGCAGCAACTGGTGCCGGAACCATGGCACAAGAACTCTGATGCTGTGAGCTACCAATTGCCCGAGGGCAAAATCTAGCAATGTGCCTCGGATCACCACAAGTAGAACATAACTTCGGTTGCTGTGACTGATGACCCTGATACTGACCCTGTCGACCTGAATAACCACCCTGATACCTCTGGAGTGGAGGTGCACTAATAGGAGCTGGTAGTGTACTGTAGGCTAGCTGGTCGGAATAAGGCATCTGAGGGCCACGACCACCTGAGGCACCGTGGGATGCCTGGAGTGCTGAATGAAACAACCTGGGAGGATGGCCTCTACCAAAAGTACTCCTGCCTCTAGATGAGGCACCACTGAACTCACCGGAATGACGAGGCCTCTTGTAAGACCCCTGACCTCCCTGAGTAAGAACCATCTCGACTCGTCTAGCGACATTAGCAGCCACCTGAAAAGAAATATCACTCCCAGTCTCCTTAGCCATCTGCAATCTGATAAGCTGAGTAAGTCCATCAATAAACCTCCTCACCCTCTCTCTCTCGGTGGGAAGTAGAAGAATGGCATGATGGGCCAAATCCACAAAACGGGTCTAATACTGAGTAACAGTCCTACTACCCTGCTGGAGACGCTCAAACTGACGGCGACGCTCCTCTCTCAATGTGATAGGCAGAAACTTCTCAAACTGGTCCCAAGTAAGAGCAGGCGACCCAGCTGGTCTGGTCAACAAGTAATCTCTCCACCATTTCTTGGCGGAACCAGTCATCTGAAATGCAGCAAAATTGACCCTATTGGTCTCTACTATACCGATGTTTCGTAGAACCTCGTGACAGTTGTCAAGATACTCCTGGGGGTCCTCTGAAGGAGCACCACTGAAGTGAATAGGAAAGAGCTTGGTAAACCTGTCCAATCTCCATAAAGCCTCAGAAGACATAGCTGGCCCATCTCCGACCTATGCCGCAATAACTGGTTGAACTAATCCAATTAGCTGAGTTGGTGGAGCCTGATACTAGGGAGCTATCTGCTCCGGAGTGGGAGTGGTAGGAGTCTGGGCTCCTCCTCCAGCCTGGGAGACTGCTGGTGCCATCGGAAATGTGCCAGTCTGGGTCACACTCTCCATAAGGCCCACCAAACGGACCAAAGCGTCCTGAAGTACTGGGGTAGCAATGAACCCCTCCAGAACCTGAGCTGGTCCGACAGGAACAGTCTGGGCTGGAACCTTCTCGTCAATCTCTATCTAAGGCTCCACTACTGGGGCTGCTGCTCGGGCCCTAGGCTGAGCTCTGCCCCTGCCTCGGCCTCTAGCATGGCCTCGGCCTCGACCTCTACCCCGCGTAGGAGCTCTCACTGGAGGCTCTGGCTGCTGCTCAGCTGAGGAAGCGGTACGTGTTCTCTCCATCTGCGAGAGAATAAGAGTAGAATAGTTCAATTAGTATTGAGAAAGCAAAATCGCACGACAGAGAAGAATAGAAGTGAAACTTGTTCCTAAACTTCATAGCCTCTGGAAAGATAAGCACAGACGTCTTCGTACCGATCCTCCAGACTCTACTAAGCTTGCTCGTGAATCGTGAGACCTAGGCAACCTAGTGCTTTGATACCAACTGTCACGACCCGAAATTTCCCACCGACAGGACCGTGATGGCGCCTAACATTTCACTTGCCAGGCAAGCCAACGTTAGAGAATCATTAAACCAATTCCTTATTTCCATTAAGTAAATAACAATAATTAACTAAAATAAAATATAATAAGTGCGAAATATCATAAAACTGTATTAATTACTACTACCCAGATCTGGAGTCATAATTCACGAGCATTCTAGAATTTACTACAAGTAATAGTCTGAAAGAAATACAACTGTCTGAATGAAAGAAAACAGTAGGACATAAAAGATAGACGGGGACTTCAAGGTCTGTGAATGCCGACAGATCTACCTTGAGTCTCCGGACAACGGACCAGTAGCAAATCTCGATCAACCTGAGCCGGTGTCAAAATTTGCACAGAAAGTGCAGAGTGCAGCATCAGTACAACTGACCTCATGTACTGGTAAGTGTCGAGCCTAACCTCGACGAAGTAGTGACGAGGCTAAGGCAAGGCACCTACAAATCAACCTGTACAATTTAACAGTGTATACGCAAATAACAGGAATGAAGAACTAAACAGGAAATGTCGGGAGGGGAAACATACTGAGGGCAATACAAGATAAAGAACTACAACAGAATGATCACCGGAGCAGTCAATATACCATGAATCAACAGGAATAGTGAATACAGTAAGGAAAAATGCACGGCATCACCCTTCGTGCTTTTACTCTCAATCTCACCATAAATTTAATAGAAACGGCACGACATCACCCTTCGAGCATTAACACTCACAATATGGAACGACATCACCCTTCATGCATTAATACTCACAATATGGCACGGCATCACCCTTCGTGCATTAACACTCACAATATGGTACAACATCACCCTTCGTGCATTAACACTCTCCCTTACCATAATGCAATGCATAAATAACAACAGGGAGACAGAATAACAAGTACAAACCTTGCTTCATTATTTGGTTCCATAATATCAATTTCAACTTTGAAATAAAAACTCCATTATCACTAGAAAATCCGTAAACATGATAAGAACGATAAATTGAACAATACTAGCATAACACGTAGCAATTTGACATAGAAAAAGACAATATAAGAAAAACAGAGAAACATGGAAAAACAGGTAAATTTGGCGGCGCATAAGTACTCGTCACCTTACATATACTCCGCTCACATGGATTTCACTTAACAAGTAATCTAAGGTTCCTAATTCCCTCAAGTCAGGGTTAGACACAACACTTACCTCGCTCCGAAGGCCACTTAATTCTCAATCACAGCTCTTCCTTAGGAATTCACCTCCAAACCACTCGTATCTATTCAAAAATGACTCAATAATATCAAATATTGCTAAAGGAATCAATTATATTGCATAAATTAAATTTTCCAATTTTTTTCTCCAAAAAGTCGAAAAATCGACCCCGGACCCGCTTGGTCAAAATCCAAGGTTCGGACCAAAATCTTTTTACCCATTCAACCCCGAGCCCGAATATATAATTAGTTTTGGAATCCGACCTCAAATTGAGGTCTAAATCTCCAAATTTCTGAAATCCCTATTTTCTACCCTAACTCCTAATTCTACCATGAAAACTCTAGATTTTAGGTTGAAAATTCAAGAAATGAAATGGGTAATTGAAAAAAAATAATTTAGAATCACTTACCAATAATTTGGGGAAGGAATGACTCTGAAAATTTCGTCCCTCACCGTTTGGTTTGGAGAAAAATGAGTTTTTTGGCAAAAATCCCGTTTTGGATTCTGTTAAGTGCTGGGCGACAATGTTCATCGCGTTCGCGAGAGCACTGTCGCGTTCACGAAGTGTATGGCCTGCCAAGCCTTTGCGTTCGCGAGGCAGTGCTCACGTTCGTGTAGGTTACCCTTCCCTGGTCTTCGCATTCGCGAGACATTGCTCGCGTTCGCGATGAAGAAAAGGCTGACTCCCCCTCCCCAGTGCCTAACGCTCTTCTTGCGTTCGCGAAGGGTAATGCCCCTATCGCTTCACATTCACAACCAAAACTTCGTGTTCACGAAGAAGAAATCCTCAGCTGCCCAGTTTACTCTTCGCGTTCGCGAGAGTACCTTCGCGAACGCGAAGAAGGACATGCCAGAACATAGATTCTGCAGAAAAATAAGATTTCCAAAGTCCAAAACATCCCGTGGCCTATCCGAAACTCACCCGAGCCCTCGGGGCTCCAAACCAAACATGCACACAAGTCTAAAAATATCATACGGACCTGCTCGCATGATCAAATCGCCAAAATAACACCTAGAACTCTCAAGAACACTTTAAAATTTCTATTTTCTCAACTAGACGTACGAATCACATCAAATCAACTCCGTTTCTTACCAAATTATACAGACAGGTCTTAAATATCATAATGAACCTATACCAGTCTCCGGAACCAAAATACGGACCCGATACTAACAATGCCAAATATCAATCAATTCATAAAAACAAATAATTTCCAAACTTATAATTTTCATCAAAAATTCATAACTCAAGATAGGGACCTCCAAATTCGATTCCGGTTATACGCCCAGGTCCCATAATTCGATACGGACCTACCGGGACCGTCAAAGCACGGATCCGGACTTGTTTACCAAAAATGTTGACCGAAATTAACTAAAATCAACTTTTTAAGGCAAAAATTCTTATTTTTATTAGTTTTCAACATAAAAGCATTCTGGAAACTTGCCCGGACTGCGCACGCAAATTGAGGAGGGTAAAAATGAGATTTTTAAGGCTTAAGATCGCAGATTCGAGTTCTAAAACATAAGATGACCTTTTGGGTCATCACAATCATGTACTCACACTCTTAGAGTACTCAATCTCACTGTCTCACACTTTTCAATCATCATGCTCAACCACTCGGTACTGTATATTACCCATACGGCCCAAGGAAATCCATCCCAAAACCTATACAACACTGACTATAAGTCACCCAGTACCGAGGAAAAAGGGCAATCCAACCCTGTAGAGAAATCCATCTCCAGGTATCAAGTACTTCAGACAAATCCATGTCCAGGGAAATCCATCCCTCAATATTATCATCCGCGCTCACTGGGGGTGTGTATAGACTCCGGAGGGGCTCCTACAGCCCAAGCACTATCATAATCATCAATATAACCGCTGTGGCGTGCAGCCCGATCCCGTAATTGTCACTCATAAACAGGCTCTCAGCCTCTCTCATTCATCACTCTCTCCAGTCTCACTCACGGGCTCACAATATAATGAAACTAGCCCGACAACAATGATATGATGTATCAATACACAACAACTGAGACTGAGATATGATATGAATGCATGAATATGACTGAGTACGAAATATCAATGAAATCAGTGAGATGACAGTAAGAAGCGACCACTATGGGTCCTAACAATATCAGCATAAGGCCTAAACAGGATAGCTAGCATGATTCACAGTTCAGTTACTTAATCACGTGATGAAAACACATATATCAACAAAATAGGGCCACTAAACAATGCCATGAAAACAAAGGAGTCACAATTCACCGGGTGCACGTCCTTACGCCTGTCACCTAGCATGTGCATCACCTCATCATCAATCACATAGCACGTAACTCGGGGTTTCATACTCTCGGCACTAAGTTTAGAATAGTTACTTACCACGAACAAGCTAATTCCAATACCGAGCAAGCCAAGCAATGCTCCAAAAATACCATCCCGCGTGTTCCGACCTCCGAATGACTCAAAACTAATCAAAAATAACTCAAATACATCAAAAAATGCTAAAGGAACCAATCCCAATCGAAAAAGGTCGAATCTTTAATCAAAAGCCCAAAATCGGCCAAAACGCCCAACCTAGGCCCGCACCTCGGAACACGACAAAACTTATAAAATCCGATAACCCATTCAAATACGAGTCCAACCATACTAGTTTAACTCAAATCCGACTCTGAATCGATGTTCAAAACTCAAAATTCACTTTATGAAATTTTAGACAAAACCCCCAAATTTCACTTTGAAATCATCAATCAAATGCTAAAATCAATCATGAAATATAACCAAAATCAAGTATAGAACACTTACCCCAATCCATATGGTGAAAATCTCCTCCAAAGAATTGTCCAAATTCGAGCTCCCCAACTCAAAATATGACCAAATGAACAAACTTTCGATATTAAGTACTTTTGACTAGCTGTTCTGCCTCGTTTTGCATGCCAAACGATCCCAAAACTTATTTTTGATGCGTCCAATGGATTCCTTGTAACATTTTAGTCAAGATAGGTTTTTGAATCACTCCATTTGACCTTATAATGAAGGAGATATGTTGGTTTCAATATTTAAAAATAGTGCAGATTTGTAAATACGATGTGAGTTGCAATTTCGTAATTAATCTGAAAAAGCCGGCAACCCAATTCTTAGTACAATGACCATAAAATCCTTATACGATGTCCAAATTCGACGATTCTTTTTGCTACGGATCTGTAATTATGATACAGATCTAATGCTTCAACCAAAACAGAAATCGGAGCTCATTTGTTCAATGTGATACCATTTATGCTTGAAGAAACGACGTCGAAACATAAGAAAAACGAGCGCAACACAACCCAATTCTATCCAAAACTCATCCGAGCCCCTCGGGACTGCGTACGAATATATCAACAAGTCCTATAACATAACACGGACTTACTCGAGGCCTCAAATCACGCATAACAACATCTAAACGATGAAACACACCACAAATCAAACTTAATGAACTTTCGACTTCCAAAAACTCGCACCGAAACATATCAAATCAACTCAGAATGAACTCAAATTTTGCACACAAGTCTTAATACATCATACGGAGCTACTCATGCCCCAAACTACCAAGCGAAGTGCAAATGCTCAAAACGACCGTTTGGGTCGTTACAAAAATCATAAAACATGATTTATACCCCACGATTTTGTAAACAATATCAAAACCACCCGGACTTGATTATCCTACTTGAAACAAACAATCAAACATACTGATTGTTTAACTGTACAAATAATCTCTAATAGAAATTGTAGTGGCTCCTTCAAGTAAAAGTATAAATTGTAGATCTCAACAGTGGATATTAAAATATAGTCCAAGGTCACTCAATCAGATGGTGGGTACGTAGTTGTAGGTGTTACCTAGGTTTAATAACTGATTGGGGTCCTTTTATAAATTAAAAAAATATAGGGCAAATTTATAAAACTTAAAAATACCAACTTTTCAATTTTTCAATTGAAAAACTAGTTCTCGGCAGTTTTTCAAATTCGAAAATGCATTTTCAAGTTGGATTTGAAAAAATATAAATTTTTCATAATCAAACATTGTTTTGAATTTATTTTTTTTTTGAAAAAAAGGAAAAATTTATTATGTCCAAACGGGCTCTAAGTATTTCTTAGCTTTGTAAAAAGGGGCGCGAGTGCATTAAGCTTCTGTTAGGCGCATGGTCAGAAGAAGGATCAAACCACACATGGGTCGTATATACATAGCCTCATTGTATTTTTAAAAAAAGATTTTTTTGCGGATCGAACTTATGATCTTCTAATCACACGACGGCGGCAAATTTCACCGTTACACCAAAGCGCACAAAGAAATTCTTCTAGCTAACGATATTTATGTTTAAGGATTGCACGCAAGATATTAAAGGCCGTCTTCAAACTTCTATTCGACCTTTTTCAGACAGTTCCTCCTTTTTGTAGCTTTGCTCGCTCGTCTAATAGCCAGATGCCGGCCCGGATTCAAAATTTAGACTTGATAAGTTTAACTTTTATTTCTTATCACTGAACAAATTGCAAATTTGAGACTATTAGTTTAGAATTTAATACTTTCTCCATTTCAATTTATGCGTCTTACTCTCTTTTTTGTTTATTTTTAAAAAAATATCACATTTCTACGTTTAGTAAGTTTTAATTCAATATACTCATTTTACCTTTAAACGATACTCCTCTAATTTATAGAAATAACATGACATGTTCGAAATCACAAGATTGATAGAATATTTTTGATATCTTGTACCTGCCTTTAGTTTAAGACCGTAAAATTTAAAAATTTCTTTTCATTCATAAACCTCGTGCTTTATCAAACTAATTAAGACATATATAAAATTAAACATAGGGAATACTTTTTAAAAACTTGAATCCACAAAGTTCAAGGTCTAAAGCTGCCTCCGCATAATTCATTTGTCTAGTTCAGATTTCTTTTTTCATATTACAATAAATCAATTCGTAACTGCTTCTCTGTAGATGAATGCGTCTATATGTTCATTTATGTCAGGTCCCGGAATTTTCACCTTTGGAATCGTGATGACGCCTAATATTTTACTTGTTAGGCAAGCCAACGTTAGAACAATTTATCCATTTTCAACAATTCAAATTGAATAATAATAAAGAAACTTAAATAACTGCCATAATCTAAAATATAGTGTAGAAAATCATAACAACTGAAATATCTAATACAACCCTGGATCCGGTGTCACAAGTGCACGAGCTACTAGAATAGTACAATTAAAGGTCTGAATAAAACATAAAGTTATGTGAGGGAAAATATACATCTAATAAAAAGGAAAAGGGACTCTAGGGGTTGCGGACGCCGAGCAATTGTACCTCAAGTCTCCACACTGTTAGCCAACCCGAGCATGCTAATAACTGCCGCTGGGACCGACTCCAAAATCTGCACAAGAAGTACAGAGTGTAGTATGAAAATAATCGACCCCATGTACTCTGTAAGTGTTGAGCCTAACCTCGACGAAGTAGCAACGAGGCTAAGGCGGGTCACTTATACTATAACTTGTACGCAGTATAAAATAAAGACAGGAAAGAAAAATACGGAGCGAAATAAGGCAGTTAACTGAAAAAAATAGCTAAATCCTCAATGAAAACCAGTGACGATCAAATTACCAATCCTTAGAGTTTCGTATGAAAAATAATGGAAACCAACACAGCACAGGGAAACAGAAACACATAGATTGTTGCGGCGCGCAACCCGATCTCACCGTACAACACAATCCTTCCTTATTCCACAGTAATAATATCAACAATAGTAAATAAATATATGTTGGGGCGCGGAACCCGATTCCATCATATAACAAATTAATATCATAATTCACCTTTATTTCACCGTATCAATCCACCCTTATTTCACATGTTGCGGCGTGTAACCCGATCCCACCATATCAATACAAATTCACCCTTATTCCACCATATCAATCCACCCTTATTTTACATGTTGTGGCGTGCAACCCCGATCCCACCATATCAGTATCAGATATTCAATTAACACAAACAAATCAATAACTCAAATCATAAGAACCTCTACAATTGATGAATATGGAGCTCAGTCAGAAAGAAAGCCCCGTACCAACTTGGGAATTCACATATGTAATATTACACGGCAAGACAAGTACAATAAATGATAACTAAAAGGTGCAAATACGTCAATTAAGACAAATAGCAGCGAGTCATAAGGCATGGAAAGGCCTAACATTCTTACGAGAAACAATGATTAACAAGTAGCAGGTAAAGCATGGGAGGCAAATCCACTTTGTAGCCTATCCGAAACTCACTCCAGCCCTCGAGGCTCCAAACTAAACATGTACACAAGTCCAAGAACATCATACAAACTTGCTCGCACGATCAAAGCACCAAAATAATACCTAGAACCACGAATCGGACACCAAATCAAATGAAACTTTCAATGAAACTTAAAAACTTCTATTTCGACAACCGGACGTCTGAATCATGTCAAACCAACTCCGTTTTTTACCAAAATTTGCAGACAAGTCATAAATATAGTAATGGACATATACCAAGCTCCGGAACCAAAAATACGAACCTCTAGCAAAAAAGTAAAACCTTGGTAAAATTTTTAAACTCTTTAAACCTTTAAACTTCAATTTTCGACAAAAAATGATAACTCAATCTAGGGACCTTTGAATTCAAATACGGGCATATGCCCAAGTCCTAAATTATGATACGGACTCACCGGGACCGTCAAAATACGGATCCGGGTCCGTTTGCTCAAAACATTGACCGAAGTCGACTCAAATAAATTTTTAAGGTAAAATTTCAAGTTTTAACATAAAAGCCTTCTGGAAGAGGACACAGACTGCGCACGCAAATCGAGAATGGCTAAAATGGAATATTTGAGGTTTTGAAACGCAGAATTAAGGTTTAAAATTCTAGAAGACCTATCGGGTCATCACATTATCCACCTCTAAAACAATGTTTCGTCCTCGAATGGACATAGAAAAGTACCTGGACTGGTGAAAAGGTGTGGATATCTACTCCTCATGTCTGACTCGGACTCCCAAGTAGCTGCCTCAACCGACTGACCTCTCCACTGCACTCGAACAGAAGGATAACACTTTGACCTCAACTATCGAACCTACCGGGCTAGAATAGCCACCGGCTCCTCCTCATAAGTCAAATCCTTGTCCAACTGGACTGAGCTAAAATCTAACATATGGGACGGATCACCGTTATACTTTCGGAGCATAGACACATGGAACACCGGATGGACTGTTGATAAGCTAGGTGGCATTGCGAGCCTGTAAGCCACCTCACCCACTCTCTCAAAAATCTCAAAAGGTCCGATATACCTAGGGCTCAACTTGCCATTCTTCCCGAACCTCATCACACCCTTCATGGGTGAAACCCAGAGCAATACTCTCTCTCCGACCATGAATGCTACATCACGAACCCTACGGTCGGCATAACTCTTCTACCTAGACTAAGCTGTGCAAAGTCGATCCTGAATAATCTTGACCTTATCCAAGGCATCCTATACCAAATCTGTACCCAACAACCAAACCTCCCCCGTCTCGAACCATCCAACTGGCGAATGACACCGCCTCCCATATAATGCCTCATAGGGAGCCATCTGAATGCTCGACTGGTAGCTGTTGTTGTAGGCAAACTCTGCAAGTGGCAAGAGCTTATCTCAAGAACCCCTGAAATCTATAACACAAGCACGGAGCATATCCTCCAATATCTGAATAGTGCGCTCGAACTGTCCGTCCGTCTGAGGATGAAATGCTACGCTCAACTCAACCTGCGTGCCCAACTTATGCCGTACGACCCTCCAGAAATACAAGGTGAACTGCGTACCTCGATCAGAAATGATAGACACGGGCACACCGTGAAGATGGACGATCTCGCGGATGTAGATCTCAACTAACCGCTATAAAGAATAGGTAACTGCCACATAAATGAAATACGCTGACTTGGTCAGTCTATCCACAATAACCCATACCGCGTCGAACTTCCTCTGAGTTCGTAGGAGCCCGACAACAAAATCCATAGTGATACGCTCCTACTTCCACTCAGGAATCTCTAACTTCTGAAGCAAACCACCAGGTCCCTAATGCTCATACTTTACTTGCTGGCAATTTAGACACCAAGCTACATATGAAACTATATCCTTCTTCATCCTTTTCCACCAATAATGCTGGCGCAAGTCTTGATACATCTTGGTGGCACCCGGGTGAATTGAATACCGGGAACTGTGGGCCTCCTCAATAATCAACTCACGAAGTCCATCTACATTATGCACACAAATACGACCTTGCATTCTCAAAACTCCATCATATCCAACAGTAACCTGCTTGGCACCACTGTGCCGCACTATGTCCCTAAGGACGAGCAAATGAGGGTCATCATACTGCCACTCTTTGATGCGCTCAAATAAGGTATACCGAGTGATTGTACAAGCCAAAACACGACTGGGCTCTGAAACATCTAACCTCACGAACTGATTGGCCAAAGCCTGAACATCTGATGCAAGCGGTCTCTCACCGACTGGAATGTACACGTGGCTGCCCATACTCCCTGCCTTTCTACTCACGGCATTGGCCACCACATTGGCCTTCCCGGGATGATACAAGATGGCGATATCATAGTATTTCAATAGCTCCAACCACCTTATCTGCCTCAAATTGAGATCCTTTTGCTTGAACATATACTGTAGACTCCGATGATCCGTGAAAACCTCGCACGACACGCCGTAAAGATAATGCCTCCAAATCTTCAGCGCATGAACAATGGCTGCCAACTCTAAGTCATGAATAAAATAATTCTTCACTACTAGAAAATGGCTATTTTCTGACTGAAATTTACGATTGAATATTATGCAGTCACTAATACGACTAAATTTTCGACTGAAGTAGTCACAAAATGATTGTAATTTTATTACTTATATTTTTAATAGAATATCAACTGCTATTCTGACTAAAGTAGTGGGAATATAATGCGAGAATTTCCCTCCTTCTCATGAACAAATATTCAATGAGCACAAACAAATTAATAACTCAAATCACAAGAACCTCTACGATTGATGAATATGAAGCCGAATCAGAAAAGAACCTCGTATCAACTTGGAAATTCACATATGTAATATTACACGACAGGACAAGTCCAGTAAATGAAAATTAAAAGATGCAAGTAAGTCAACTAAGGAAAATAACGACGAGTCATGAAAGCATGAAAAGGTCTAACATTTTTAACACGAGAAACATTGATTAACAAGTACCAAATAAACCATGGGAGGCATTTAATGCACATAACAGTTAAGGCAGGGAAGGAAATAATTAAGGAAAAGCGAAAAATCAGGGAAACAAGTAATTCAGTGGCGTATAAGCACTCGTCACCTCGCATATACGCTGCAACACATGAAATTCACATAGAACATAGTCCGAGGGTTCCTTATCATGACCTGAAATTCCCATCTTCGGTATCGTGATGGCGCCTAGCATTTCACTTGCTAGGTAAGTCAACGTTAGAATAATTTAAACTATTTTTTTAACAATTTTAGATTTCTTAATAACAAAGAAACAAGTGCGGAAATAAAGTCTGAAATAAAGTGAATAATCCATAATAATAGCGATGTCTAAATACCATCTCAGAACTGGAGTCACAAGTGCACGAGCTTCTACAATAATACAAACAAGGGTCTGAATAAAATAAAGTTATCTGAAAGAAAGCACACAGCTAAAACAAAGTAGAAGGGGACTTCAGAACTGCGAACATCGTGCAGCTATACCTCAAGTCTCCACTGGTAGCTGAATCCGAGCACAATCTACAGTACGCCGCTAGGACCAACTCCGAAATCTGTACAAGAAGTGCAGGATGTAGTATGAGTACAACCGACCCCATGTACTTTGGAAGTGCTGAGCCTAACCTCGACGAAGTAGTGACGAGGCTAAGGCAGGCCACTTACATTAACTTGTATGCAATAATATTAATAACAACAATAATAGAAATAAAACAAATAACTTATTCAACAGTTGAAGGCAACTCGGCAGTCATAACCAACTATTATTTCAATCAATCTCCGTTGCGGCGTGGAAACCCGTTCCAACAATATAATTCTTCAATAAATTTATGTTGCGGCGTGCAACCCGCTTCAACAATATAAGCTTAAAATAATATCCGTTGCGGCGTGCAACCCGATCCCCCAATATATTCCTTTTCATTTCCGTTGCGACGTGCAACCCGCTCCAAAAATATAATTTAACAACTCTTAAATATAATAAAATACTCCAATAAATACCATATTCACTAAGAAATTATTAGGCAACAATGC
Source organism: Nicotiana tomentosiformis (assembly GCF_000390325.3). NCBI lineage: Eukaryota > Viridiplantae > Streptophyta > Magnoliopsida > Solanales > Solanaceae > Nicotiana > Nicotiana tomentosiformis. Next base: position 190,091,876 of record NC_090813.1, on the reverse strand, counting down.
ACACAATATTTATAAACTATTTAGGAACAAGTAATGACAAGTAGCTATTAATTATGAAAATCAGAGAGAAAATAGGCAATTTAATTTCTAATATACTAAATGTCAAGTAGAAATTAAGTCACATAAGTCAAATAAACATGTAACAATTATAGCATAGATTCAAGGCATAATATTGAGCAAGGAATATGAGAGAAATAATTAATATAATAATTAATTCATATCATAAAAAAATTTATGATTTCAAATAATTATGCAAACAATTAATTTGACGACGTATAGACACCCATCACCTCGCCTATTCGTCGTTCACATGAATTTCATATAACAAATTATTCAAGGGTTCTATTCCCTCAAGTCAAGGTTAACCACGACACTTACCTTGATTTGCAACCAACTCAAGATTCCAATACACCCTTGCCTTGCGAATTAGTGTTTGAAAGTTTCAAATCTATTCACACACAATTCAATATACTCAACACGAATCGTAGGAATTAATTCCGTATGAATTTTACAAATTTTTCGTATTGAAATCCGAAATTCATTTTAAAAATTGACCATGGGACCCACGTCTCGAATCCCAAAAAATACATGAAACCTGAATACCCGTTCCGATACGAGTTCAACCATATAAAAATTATCGAATTCCGACATCGGATTGACCTTCAAATCTCAATTTTATATTTTTGGAAGATTTTATAAAAATCTGGTTTTTCTTCCATAAATTCACGGATTCCTGATGTAAATGAGTGTGGAATCATGAAATATAATCAATATAGGATAAGAAATACTTACCCCAATATTTTCCCGTGAAAATGGCCAAAAATTCGTCTTACCCGAGCTCAAAATCGTGAAAAGTGAAAAATGGGACGAAATCCCATTTCCAGAACATAAGTTCTGTTGCCAAGTCATTTACCCTATACGATCGCGGCCAAACTCCTGCGATCGCGAAGCACAAAATATTTCTAGCATTTTTTACTCTATGCGATCGCAGCTATTCTCCCACGATCGCGAAGAACAAAGTTTTCCAACGGCCTTCTCCAACTCTTCCGGACAGCCGCTAGTATAATGGTCATATATTTTTATACAAATCTCCAAATAACAAATGATTTAACTTTCCAAAAACTAGACACCAAGATCTACTACTTTCATGTTTTGGTCATCTCTCAATTCCTTATAGATTGCGAGATATAAGCTTCCAAATTTGGGTCAGTGCAGTAGAAGTTTCCTCTACGCGAACGCGAAAGGTCATCCGCGATCACGAAGCACTGGTCAATTTCTCCTATTTTACTTATATCGCGGCCAATTACCCACTATCGCATAGCACACTGTTGTAGCCAAAAACCCGCAGCTAAAAATGGCCTAGAAATGATCCGAAACCACACCGAAACTGACCCGAGCCTCTCGGGACACCGTCTGAGTATTCCAGCAAGTCCCGAACCATAATACGGACTTACTCTGGGTTTCAAATCACGTCAAACAATATCAAAATTATAATTCACACCTCGATTCGGACTTATGAGTTTCAGCTTTTCAATTTACAAAACTTGTGCTGAAACATGTTAAATGAATCCGTAATGACTTCAAATTTGGCACACAAGTCATAAATGACATAACAGAGCTATTTCAATTTTTGGAATCTCAATCCGAGTCCAATATCAATAAAGTCAACTCCGCGGTCAAACTTTGGAAATCTTTAGCCTTTATATTTCTAATTTTTCGTTAAATGGTGATAATTTGAGCTAGGGACCTCCAATTTCAATTTCGGGCATACGCCCAAGTCCCAAATCATGATACGGACCTACTGGAGTTGTCACAACACTGATCCGGGTCCGTTTGCTAAAACTATTGACCGAAGTCAACTTAAGTGAGTTTTAAAGCTCTATTTCATATTTTAATCCATTTTTCACAAAAAAACTTTTCAAAAAATTATACGGACTGTGCACGCAAGTCGAGGAATGATGAATAGTGATATTTGAGGTCTCAAAATACAGAAATAATTTATTAAATTTAAAAATGACCTATTGGGTCATCACATTCCTAATTCCCTCAAATCAAGGTTAAACTCAACACTTACCTCGCTCCAAAATCGACTCAAAGCTCAACCACAGCTTTGCCTTTCGAACAAGCCTCTGAACCAATCAAATCTAGAAATTTAACAACCAAACGATTCAAAATAAGCCTTAGAAACTACCCACGAATGAAAGAGGTTCAATTTAGGTAATTATTGAAAAAGTCAACTCCCGCACCCGCTTGGTCCAAACTCGAAATTCGAAACAAAACCCGATTACCCATTCATCCCCGAGTCCGGTTATATAATTTGTTTTGAAATCCGACCTCAATTTGAGGTATAAATTTCAATTTTACAAAAATTCCTAATTATACTCAAATTTCCAATTTCTACCATGAAAATCCTAGATTTTAGGTTGAAATCTAATGAAATATAATGGGTGATTGAAAGAAAGTAGGTTAGAATCACTTACCAATGAATTGGGGAAGAAGAGTTCTAAGAAAAATCGCCTCTAAGGTTTCTAGGGTTGAAAATTTGAAAGAATGAGAAAAATCCCGTCTAACTTAGTTTTTTTACCGAGCTGCAGATGTCGCAATTGCGATATCTTGTTCGCAATTGCGAACGCCTCTCAGAATCTCAGTAATGGCATTTGTGATAAATTGGTCACAAATGCGAACTCTGATGCCATCGCAATTGTGGACCTACACTTCGCAAATGCGAAGATCATCAACAGTATGCTGAGTCGCAAATGCGACTCTGCCTTCGCAAAAGTGGAAATGGCAAGTTCGCAATTGCGAACTTTACCTCGCAAATGCAAGGACGTCACAGCCATGCCCAGGCTCGCAAATGCGAAGGTTTCTTCACAAATGCGAGCCAGATCTCACAAATGCGAGATCTGCAACAGACACCAGAAACATAATGCATTAGCTATGAATTCTAAGTCCAAATTCACTCTGTAGCCTATTCGAAACTCACCCGAGCCCTCGAGGTTCCAAACCAAACATGTACACAAGTCCAAGAACATCATACAAACTCGCGCGATCAAAATACCAAAATAACACCTAAAACCACGAATCGGACACCAAATCAAATGAAATTTTCAATGAAACTTTAGAACTTCTATTTCGACAACCGGACGTCTGAATCATGTCAAACCAACTCCGCTTTTTACCAAAATTTGCAGACAAGTTATAAATATAGTAATGGACATATACCAAGCTCCGAAACTAAAAATCCAGGCCCGTAGCAATAAAGTCAAACCTTGGTCAAAATTTTAAACTCTTTAAACCTTTAAACTTTAATTTTCGACAAAAAGCGATAACTCGATTTAGGGACCTCCGAATTCGATTCCGGGCATACGCCCAGATCCCAAATCACGATACGGACCCACCGGGACCGTTAAACTGCGGATCCGGGTCTGTTTGCTCAAATCGCTGACCGAAGTCAACTCAAATGGATTTTTTAAGGTAAAATTTTATATTTTATCAATTTTTAACATAAAAGCCTTCCGGAAGAGGACACGGACTGCGCACGCAAATCGAAAAATGTTAAAATGGGATATTTGAGATTTTAAAACACAGAATTAAGGTTTAAAACTCTAGATGACCTATCGGGTCATCACAATTTGTGAGTTTCTAGTTAGAATAATGAGGCTAGATAACTTAGAAAACCCAATTGACCTTTGGCTTTTTCTTGAGCCACTTATGAAAAAAAAAAATGGATTTCAAATATACCTGAATAGAATCATCACTTTTCTCTTCCAAAATGGTGCAAGAAATTAAAGTACGTGTCATATGTGAAATAATCCTTTTTTCCATTCTTAGCTAGACATAAATATTTACTCCATTTGTTCACTTTTAATTGTTCACTTTTGACTTTGCATTTCCTTTAAAAAATCTATATATTTTATAATTTTATCGATAATAATGATAACATTTTCAAAACTCTTGAAAAATTATTTGAGAAATGAGTAGTTAATGATAAAGGTAAAATATGAAAAAAAATAATAATTATTTTTATCTTGATTTAGCATGTGAACAAGTAAAAGTGAATGGAGGGAATAGACGATGTTATCAATTGACAGCTTAAAAGGGATGCATCTTATACCCCAAGATGCTAATTTATGACACAGGGCCTTTTTAAGGCATAAGAGAATATATATCTATCTATATCTATACTATATTAAAAAGCACGAAGTCCCTATCGAAATGTCGTTCGTCTTTTTTGCCCTTTAAAAGTATGAATTCACATTAGATAAAATTGTTATTTTATATTTTTTTTAATATTTAGGAGTTTGAAATCAACTAAAACTTTATATATTAAATTTTTCATATTTAAACTATTATACAAAAGTCCTAATATTTAGGACATTAAATTAACTAAAGAATTTCCTTGTTAAATCAAAGTCCTAATATTTAGGACCAAATAAAAGAAATAATTTTGGCGTTGAAATAGTATTTCATCACAAACTATTAGATTTGGATTCAAGTCACAAAAGGAAAAAAAAAATGAAAAACGACTACTATTTCTTTTTAATTTGACGGAAAGAACTACTAATGTTGATTTTTTTAAAAGTGAAGCTAGACGTGGAATTGGGGTTAAAATAGGCCAATATATGACAAATGTAAGGGACTTAATTTCTGGTGAAAAAGAAAGGGACTTAACATTTATTTATTAATAATCAAGAGTCCATTAATTTATATTTATATTTATATTTATATATATTTTTATATTTATATGGATATCAATATCAATATCGATATCGATATCTATCTATACTATATTAAAAGCACGAAGGCTCTTAGTGAAATGTCGTTCGCCTTTTTTACCCTTTAAAACTAGAGTTCATACTAGACAAAATAGTCATTTGATTTTTTTTCTAATATTTAGGACTCCAAAATCAACTAAAATTTTAATTGTTAAAATATTTTCGTATGTAAATTATATAAAAAGTCCTAATATTTAAGATTTTAAAATCAATCAAACTTTTATCTCTTATAAATCCTTTCCTTATTCAACCCATGTAATGTATAAAATTACTTTGTGAATAAGGAAGTTTTCTATTAGTCAAAAACAACAAACTCTCTTTGCCAATTCAAGCCTTAATTCATGTAGAAATTGAGCTCGAGAAGTTCAGGAATCTCCATCTTAATATAAGACGTATGTTATGTATTATTTTCGTGGAAAAATCATTCATATCAAGGCAGCACATATACCCTAAGCACGAAGCTCCTTAGTGAAATGTCGTTCGCTTTTTTTACTCTTTAAAAATAGATTTTACATTAGATAAAATAGTCATTTACTTATTTTTAAAATATTTAAAATTCTAAATTAATTAAGATTTACTTATTAATTTATTTTTCCTTATTTGAACTATATAGAATTTTCTAATAATTTGGATTTAGGAATACAAATTCAACTAAAATTTTATTTTTATAAAATTTCCATATTTGACCAACTTTTACAGAGCATATGAACTTCAGAAGTGCTTTTGGAGTTAAATACGTGGCTATGAAAAAATTCTTATTCTTAGCCTCTGACGTATATGAATTAGTATTTTTCTCTCCAAGTATTACCAATAACTGATTACCTACAAATCATGATACATCAACACAGCGTTCATTTTTCTTTTAACTTTTAAGAGTTTGATTAAATTTAAGTATCAATATGTATAAGTTTCAACTAACACGGCAATATTAGTTTAAAGAATAAATTCAGCTACAATGATACTATATAAAATTGTAACTATGTTACCCCTATGATGTATCTATTTTAACAATTTAGTTTATTAATAAAATCAATCCTCTTTAACCAAAAAATACTTAATAATTTACTTGAAACTGTAAAATAAATATAATTTTTTTTTCTTTTCCATAGTTTGAAAAATTATCCTTAGCACTGTAAACTCTTTAAATTTCAGAGTCCTCACTAGAACTCTTGAACGTGTCAACAAGGGAATTTAGATTTAAACCATTGCTTCCATTTGAAAAGACTGACTTGCGCCCATAAGTACTAGACATATGAATATAGGCTTCTTCTTTTTTTTACTCAAGAAAATGTCCAATTAGCTTATAACCTATTATGTGATGAACTTTTAATGAGCACATAAAAATACTTAAGTTGCAAAAATAAATTTTATACCATGTTAAAACTAGACATATAAAGATGATTTTATAAAGAGATGTTAGATAAAATGCAATACATAACATATTTGTATCTTATATAGTAAGATATTTATAACTACAAATACTATATGACTAACTCAACTAAATTCATCAGTCAGAAATATTGAATTTAGCTATTGTTAAATGTAATAACATTCATTTGCATCATTTAGACAAGTATTACATTTAGTTTAATGTCACAACTATTTTCCAATAATATGTTCGTCTTGTATACGTTTTATACTGGTTGACGCAATGAACACGTGCAACACACGTACACTAAATCTAGTTATATTAAAAGCACGAAGACCCTTAGCGAAATGTCGTTCGTCTTTTTTACCCCTTAAAAATAGAGTGGAAAAATGACATTGTATAGCCGCTGTAAAAATAATAGCCGAAAAAATGTATATTTTTTGTATATATATACATTCTATATGTTATGTACAAAACTTATCAAGTTTTATATATTTTTTCGGCTACCAGATGTAAATAGTTCCTGGCACGGGCTAAAAGTGATAATACCCCAAATAGAGTTCATACTGAACACAATAGTCATTTCATTATTTTTTATATTAGAACTTTGAAATTAACTAAAATGTGAATTATTATATTTTTCCTTATTAGAAGTATGTAATATACCAAATTTATAAATGGTAAGTATTATCTTAGCAAATCACGTTAGGAAGCTTTCGAGCACTTTTGTTTTACCCGAAAAATGGATAGAGTTGAATTTGTACGTAGTTCTAAGGGTATGTGGTATACCTTGATACAAATCGTAAAGAGAAATAGGAATATCCAATCTTGACTATAAGAACGAAAGATAAAAACTGTTGAATTAAGGAAATAAATGAAGTAAAAGAGCTCAAAGTATTGATCTTTTCAATATAAGGAATAATCTTTTGTTACAATGTGTGAATGTGTCCTCACAGAAATAACAATCATTTCTTTTATAGTGGAGGAATCCTACTTTAGATATAATAAAAAATACATAGTGGGGAACCCATGAGGAACTAGCTTTTCCCTAATTCCTGTCAGGATTCTCTCTCCTAGTGTGGTTGCAACAACTCTTGTCTGTGAGCTCGATATTGACTCGAGCTCGATTTTGACTCAGAGTCTGGTACTGATTCGGGGTCGGTGTCGGTCGATCTATGCATCTTAGGTTCGATAATTTCGCATCGCCCCGTAGTTCGATTTGGATACGAGCTCGATAATGATACCGAGCTTGTCATTGATCGGTCCTAGAACTCGAAGTTTAATGACCTGACTTCGAACTTCGGCCTGGTATTACAAATCCGCCCTTTGATCAAAATATTATCATACCGACCAGTCCGTATAATAGACTAATCAGTTTTGACTGTATACAGATAGTCCCCGTATTTCTCGGAAAAAATGTAACGAGAAACGATATGATTTTCTACCGGTACGATTAGATACATACTGATGTGTGCATCAAATCCGATCGTGCAGTACACGATAGTTGTCCCATCGGTTCAGTTTACTGAGGCATTTGATGCGTGTCAGACGGTAGTCGGCCATTACCGATATTGGACCGCCACTGCTCAGCCTATAAATATCCCCTTCTTTCACCATTAATCACTTTTACATCTTCTAATCTCAAAATTTCCAAAGCATTTTCTCATACCTTCTAAATTAAGTGAGAGATTTTTCTTATGTGATTTTTACTGCAAAACCTTTCTTTGAAACACCACATCTTCTTTATTTATTTCTTCCAAATTCAAAAAATGGTGAAAACATAAAAAATAGTCCCTCAAAAAGAAGAGGCTTCTTCTTCACAGCCCGTCGCCGATAAAACGCCGGTGGAGCCACAGCCTGAGGAGTTTGTTCCTGGGAACATATCTCGTTGGTTCCCGATCGGTGTGAGTCGGTATCGAGGTATTTGTGCTCGATAACCAAAAAGCAACTTGCTCTGTTAAAGACAGATTGCAACTGGGATAACAAGGAAGTGGTAATTCCGGCTCCCGATTAAGATATTACCACTCACGTGGAAGGGTTCCTTAGTGTGTATACTTACCCTTTTACGTTAGGACCTCTCGACCCTGTTATCATCAATTTTTGCCGTCAATACCGAATAACTCTAGGTCAGATTCATCCTTCCTTTTGGCGGATCGTTATCCTGATCCGTTTCTTTGCAAACAAGATCGAGGGGATGCCTTTCACCCTTGATCATCTTATTAGATTGTATAGTCCCCGCCTCTTTCGAGGTGGATTAATAAAACTTCAATGTCGGGCTACCAAGGTACTATTCTCAAGCATAGATGAGGACAAGGATCGAGGTTGGATGGGCAGGTTCGTTCGAGTGAAGATTTCGGACCTGATCCCAGCCGAAAAGATGTCATTCCCCGAAGAATGGAATGTGAAGCGTAAGTGTAATTCTGCTGCTTATTCCCTATCGCCTTGTCTCTTTGTTTATTTCTTGCTGATATATCTTTTGTGATGCAGCGGTTCCTTGGATGTCCGGTGCCATTCCCGATCTTAAGTGTTGGGTACGGGCCCTGGATTCGACCTCTACATACACCGAACGTTCGAGGCGCGATTTGGCAAAGGGCCGATGGGAGGCCAAAAATCATGGTAAGCCTATTTCTCATGTTTTGAGAGTTCGAATGAAATATTTTCCACATATTCAACCGAATTTCTTGTGTGCAGGCCTGGGCATAGATGCGATTTTGAGGCCCCTACCCGGCGAGGAAGAAGCCTCGGACCCGGTTTCTAAACCGGCAGAAGGAAATAAGAGAAAAAGGGCCTCTACTTCCGAAAATCCAAAACCTAATGCAAGGTCGATTCGTAAGTCGAGGAAGAATACCATCCCTTTGACCTTAGAATCGGTTCAGCATCTAAGGGATGAAGATGAGGAAGAGGAAGACGACGGGTCCGTACTGGTGGCCCGATCAAAGAAGACCACCAACGTTCCACATGCAGATGGATCGATGGTTGTTTATAAGGCTCCGCCTCAAACTGAGGATTCATCGGAGAAATATTCGGGCAGAGTCCCCGAGTCGTTGGAGATCGAGGATGCTTCCCATCGAAGCCAACGGATGGGGGATATGTGTGAAGGGGCTCTCCCCAAATCTCTTTGAATCGAAGAGAATGCCTCAAGTGACTTACTTTGGGCAGTAGCAATCGAAGACTAGCCCACCTTCCCTGCTTTTTCCGAAGGGGCGATTTGGGAATCCCAAGCTTTGGGGGCCCTCAAACTTGACAGGACTCATGAGGGAGAGGATCCTTTTTATGACCTATTTACTGGTGTCGAGGACGCTGCCGGCACTAGTGATGCATCAGATCTTTTTCACAGAGTGCAACAGGCTTTGAATCAGGTAAGCCTTAAATTATTTTGTTGGTACTATCTCTTATGTCTGTTTTTCTTTTCTTACTTTGCTTCTTCTTTCTTCGTAGGCCGTGGTAGCTCATCGAGAAGCATGTTCTCGATCCCGAGCCGAGCTGCGTCGATACGAGGCTGATCTCCAATGGGCCACGGAGGAGAGGAAGGCCCTTAAACTCCTCTTAGGGCAAAGGGGAAAAGAAATCAACGACCTCCGAGCTGAGTTGGCCAAAGCTCACCAAGATCAGACCGATCTATCCAAGCAGGTAATGATACTATTAAAAGCCAATGGACTTGATACCGGAGTGATGGCTAATCTTTTGGTCTCGCAGCTGCAGCAAAAGCTTGAGATGATCGGGAAGCTCCGTGAGGAGGTCGATGTGATAAAGGCGGAGTCCTTGAAATGGAAAGGAAATATAGACCGCTTTGCTGCAGAGAAAGAGGCTGCTCGAGCCTAATTATCATCGGCCGAAAATCAGCTTCAGATTCTGAAGGAGAAAAGCTTGGTTCAAGCAAGGAAAACAGAGGAGCTCGAGGCTCGGTTGGCTTCTGAACTTGACAAGGCTGAAAAGACAAAGGCCGATGCAGACACATTTGTGGTTGTTTATCGGGCCGATGCTGAGGCCACTCAGTCGCATGCGAGAGAAGTAGTTGAGACCACTCGAACTCGAGCACATTGGATTGTCGAATTTGCCAAATGCCAATCTCAGAGGGAAACCCTTGAGGCGATCCATGCTCGAAGCTTAGATCTTACTGAAGAGGTAATAAAGGCAAAAGAGCTTGAAGCCGATGCTGGGGCCTTGGCCTCCGATGATGATGATAACGATGATGGTGATGACGATGATGATGACGGTGATGGGAGCAAGAGCGGGTCTCAGAGTGGGGAGGAGCCCGATGGAGAAAAAGACTGCACCCATAGATAATTAGGGTTTTTCTTATTTTGATCTTTACATGTAACGTCCTGATCGGACGTTTTGTAAACATATATATAAAGGTCTTTTATTTTCCCAACTTGTCTCTGTTTTCTTTTCTTCCTAGTGAATATTTTGTTTTACTTGTGTCTTATGAAAATGTTCATAAAGTTTGAGGATTTAGTTGAGTGAGTGTTTGCTCAAACTTTTAGTAAAGTAGCCCCTAGGCTTAATAGTCAAGTGAGTGATTGCTCAAACTTGAAGTATTACAGCCCGTGGGGTTAATGGTCGAGTGAGTGATTACTCGAACTCGAAGTAAGATAGCACTTAGGCTTAATAGTCAAGTGAGTGTTTACTTGAATTCGAACTCGAAGTATTGCAGCCCGTAGGCTTTATGGTCGAGTGAGTGATTGCTCGAACTCGAAGTAAGATAGCCCTTAGGCTTAATAGTCGAGTGAGTGATTGCTTGAACTCGAACTCGAAGTATTGCAGCCTGTAGGCTTTATGGTTGAGTGAGTAATTTCTCGAACTCGAAGTAAGATAGCCCTTAGGCTTAATAGTCGAGTGAGTGTTTGCTTGAACTCGAACTTGATGTATTGTAGCCTGTAGGCTTTATGGTCGAGTGAGTGATTGCTCGAACTCGAAGAAAGATAGCCCTTAGGCTTAATAGTCGAGTGAGTGATTACTCGACCTCAAAGTATTGCATCCCGTAGGCTTTATGGTCGAGTGAGTGATTGCTCGAACTCGAAGTAAGATAGCCCTTAGGCTTAATAGTCGAGTGAGTGTTTGCTTGAACTCGAACTTGAAGTATTGTAGCCCGTAGGCTTTATGGTCGAGTGAGTGATTGCTCGAACTCGATAGTGGTCGGCGTTTAAGCCTGTTTGAATCATGAAGTAGAACGAACTTTTCAAAGTATGAGATATCGGTAAAGAAGAAGTTTTTCCTTTACAAGTCATTATACATGTGTTCATATTTTTCGTCAGGCTCGAGCTAAACTATGCAGGCATGGTTTGATTTGACCATTTGGCCCTTACACTTTTCTCTATCGAGACCCTGTCTGACATGAATTTGATATGAAATAACTTTCTTGTATCGAACTTGATTTATTTGATGGTAAAGCCCCCCAGTATTCGAGGTTGACTGTAAGGAGGCCTTGGATACTATCGAATTGTCCTCAGGTTGCACATAGTTGTTGCCTCATTAAAACCCTCATTGGAAAAACCCAGTTGGGATAAAAACCGATCTAAGTAAAAAAGAGTGTAACGCGTACTTTAAAACCTGAGGTCTCAATGTCTTTGGTCGAACTCCTGCAATGTGTTAGCGTCGAACATATATGGACGAAAGGAGGGAGAAAATCATACCTTAACAATAATATAGTTTGAGAAGTAATATGTTCTAGATGTTTGGTAATGGTTTGTCATCCATCGTTCCGAGTTTATAAGACCCTTTTTCTGACTATATCGAGGACTTAATAGAGTCCTTCCAAATTCGGGCCGAGCTTTCCTTTAGTAGGATCTCGAGTGTTGATGGTGACCCTCCTTAGGACTAAGTTTCCTACCTTGAAGTGGCGGAGGTTGGTTCTTCTATTATAGTACCTTTCGATTCGTTCCTTTTGTGCATCCATTCGAACAAGTGCCGCTTCTCGTTTTTCATCCAATAATTCGAGGCTAGTATTCATAGCCTCGTGGTTTGATTCCTCCGATGTATGTCGAAACCTTGGGTTGGGTTCTCCGACTAGAATTAAGGCCTCGGAGCCATACACTAAGTAAAACGGAGTTGCCCCCGTACTGGACTTCGATGTTGTTCGATATGCCCAAAGGACCTCGGGCAGAATTTCTCTCCATTTCCCTTTAGCTTCATTCAACCTTTTCTTCAAGTTTTGGATGCTAGTCTTGTTCGTCGATTCGGTATGTTCGTTCCCACTAGGATGGTACGGTGTTGACAATATCCTTTTTATTTTATGGTCTTTGAGAAATTTTGTTACTTTACTGCCGATAAATTGCTTACCATTGTCGCATGCTATTTCTGAGGGTATCCCAAATCAACACACGATGTGATCCCAGATGAAGTCTATAACCTCTTTTTCTCTCACTTTCTCAAATGCTTGTGCTTCAACCCATTTAGAGAAATAGTCAGTCATAAATAAAATGAACTTAGCTTTACCTGGGGCCGATGGCAGAGGGCCGGCGATATCCATTCCCCATTTCATGAATGGCCATGGGGATAGGACCGAGTGAAGTTTCTCTCCGGGCTGATGGATCATCGGTGCAAACCTTTGACATTTGTCACATTTTTGAACAAACTCCTTTGCATCTTTGTCCATATCGATCCAATAATATCTTGCTTTGATTATTTTTCGGATTAATGAATTGGTACCGGAATGATTTCCACAAGTACCCTCGTGAATGTCACGTAGGACGTAATCAGTGTCCCCTGGTCCTAAGCATACTGCAAATGGTCCATCGAATGTCCTTCTGTATAATGTTCCATCTGCAGTCAATATGAATCGAGCAGCTTTGGTTTGTAGGGCCCTCAAATTTTTAGGGTCCGATGGGAGCTTTCCGTTCTTCAAGTATTCAATATACTTATTCCTCCAATCCTAGGTTAAGCTTGTAGAGTTTATCTCAGCGTGAACTTCCTCAATCACGGATCTCGAGAGTTGAACGACAGTCCCCGAGCTGATCTCATCTTCCTCGACCGATGATCTCAAATTTGCTAGTGCATCGGCCTCACTGTTTTGTTCTCGAGGTACATGCTGTAAGGTCCACTCTTTGAAACGGTGCAAAGTTACCTGCAGTTTGTCTAAATACCTTTGCATTCTATCTTCTCGAACTTCCATGGTTTTGTTTACTTGATTTACCCCCAGCAAAGAGTCACACTTGGCTTCAATGACTTCTGCTCCCAAGCTTTTAGCTAGCTCGAGACCTGTAATCATGGCCTCATACTCGGCCTCGTTGTTAGTCAACCTAGTAGTTTTGATAGATTGTCTAGTAGTGTTACCCGTGGGCGGCTTTAAAACGATGCCTAATTCGGAGCCCTTCACGTTCGAAGCCCCGTCTGTGAAAAGGGTCCATAGCCCCGATGATATACCCGATTTCAATAAGAGTTCTTTTTCAACTTCGGGTATGAGGGTCACGTGAAATCGGCCACGAAGTCCGCTAAAATTTGAGACTTGATGGTCGTACGGGGTTGATATTCTATATCGTACCCACTGAGTTCGACGACCCATTTTTCCAATCGGCCTGATGGTTCAGGCTTGTGCAAAATATTACGAAGCGGGTTAGTGGTTAATACGCATATGGGGTAACATTGAAAGTACGGTCTTAACTTTCTAGAGGCGCTTATCAGTGCAAGTACCAATTTTTCTAGGTGTGGATATCTAGTTTCTGCTTCTCCTAAGGTTCGACTTACATAATAAACGGGAAACTGCATACCTTGCTCTTCTTGATATCGCTTTAATTCCTCTAATGCATGTTGGCATTCCGGGGTCCAAGCGAAATCGTTCTACTTTTTTAGTAGAGAGAAAAATCTGTGACTTCGATCTGACGACCTTGAAATGAATCGGCCTAAGGCAGCAATCCTTCCCGTTAGCCTCTGCACAACTTTTACACTGTCCACGATGGCGATGTCTTCGATGACCTTGATTTTATCGGGGTTAATCTCGATCCCCCGATTTGATACCATGAAGCCAAGGAACTTTCCAGAACCGACCCCGAAAGCACATTTCTCGGGGTTAAGCTTCATGTTGTATTTCCTTAAAATCTCGAATATTTCCTGCAAATGAGCCAAATGGTCCTATGCGCGCAAGGACTTAAATAGCATGTCATCAATATAAACCTCCATTGATTTATCTATTTGTTCCTCGAATATTTTATTTACTAGGCGTTGGTAAGTAGCTCCTGCATTTTTAGCCCGAAGCGCATCACATTATAACAATATGTTCCATACTTGGTGACAAATGAAGTCTTTTCCTGATCTTCCGCATTCATTTGGATTTGATTATACCCTGAATAGGCATCGAGAAATGTAAGTACCTCGTGGCCGGCCGTTGCATCGATCATGCGATCGATGTTGGGCAGTGGAGAAGAATCTTTAGGGCATGCCTTGTTTAAATCCTTATAATCTGCACACATTCTAAGTTTGTTCCCTTTTTAGGGACTACAACTACATTGGCTAACCATTCGGGATATTTCACCTCCCGAATACACCCTATTTTGAGAAGTTTAGTTACCCCGTCCTTTATGAATGCGTGCTTTATCTCGGACTGGGGTCTCCTTTTTTGCTTCACCGGTTTGAACCTAGGGTCCAAGCTTAGCCGATGCGTCGTTATATCTAGTGGGATCCCTGTTATATCTAAATCGGACCAAGCAAAAAAAACTATGTTATCGATAAGAAATTGAATAAGCCTTTTCTTGAGTTCAGGGGTTAATCCCGTTCCTAGGTATACCTTTCGTTCGGGCAAATGCTCGATTAGTATGACTTGCTCCAATTCTTCAATCGTTGATTGGGTAGCTTGAGAATCATCGGGAATTACGAAGGATCGGGGGATCCTTTGATCATCATCTTCATCGATCTTCTGATTTCCTGGTTGGGTTAGAGATGATGTCTATGATTGCTATTTGGAATCTCGATCCCCTTTTGATCCCGATCCCTTTATTGAAAAAGGTGAGGATATCAGATTCACTTCCTCGACGGCAAACATTTCTCTTGTGGCCGGTTGTTCTCCGTACACTGTTTTGACTCCCCTCGATGTTGGGAATTTAAGAACCTGGTGTAGGGTCGAAGGTACAACTCTCATGTTGTGGATCCATGGCCTTCCAAAAAGGGCGTTGTACCTCATGTCACCTTCGATTACGTAGAACTTCGTTTCCTGGATAGTCCAGGCCATGTTTTTCAACAGAATTATCTCGCCTTTGGTGGTTTCACATACGATATTGAATCCGTTTAGAACCAGGATTGCGGGTACGACCTGGTCTTGTAGACCAAGCTGTTCTACAACCTTCGATCTAATGATATTGGCCGAGCTACCTGGATCAATTAACACACGCTTAACTTTAGTTTTATTCATAAGTACGGATATTACCAGTGCATCGTTATGAGGTTATATGACTCCTTCTGCATCTTCATCATTGAAGGAAAAAGTTCCTATGGGTGCGTAATCCTGAGCTTGAGGTCATTTTTCTCTCATAATCGATGTCTTAGTACGTTTAAGCACCGGCCCTTGAGGGGTGTCGACACCGCTGATGATCATGTGGATGACGTGTTGTGGTTCTTCTTGTTCATTTTATTTGCTGATATCCCTGTTTTTGAAATGGTTCTTCGCCCTGTTGCTTAAAAATTCTCGAAGGTGCCCTTTACTGAATAACCGGGCTACCTCCTCTCTTAGTTGCCTGCAATCTTCCATTCCGTGGCCATGAGTGCCATGATATTCGCACATTTGATTGGGATTCCTCTGGGCAGGATCGGTCTGCATGGGTCAAGGCCATTGATTGTCTTTGATACGTCGGATAGCCGACACAATGGTGGATGCATCAATGCTGAAGTTATACTCCGATAATTGTGGTGCTTCCTTAGATCCGGTAGGCCTGTTGAATCCACTTTTTTTCCTTAGCCCCCGAAACCCTTGACCTCAATCACTTTTTTTGTTGCTTTTTTCGGGGTTACGTCTCGATTTATTGATTCTGCGGTTTCCACTATACGGTCGGTATCGGTCCCTGATCGGACCTTGTTCTCGATTGATATCCCTTCGAGCAGCGGGTTCAGCCCCCAACTGATCATCTTCAACTCTAATTTTTGATTGGTACCGATTGTGCACGTCGGCCGAAGTGATAGCTGGGTACTCGATCAGGTTATGCTTTAACCGTCGTGAAGCCGTCGAACTTCGTTCGTTCAAACCTTGAGTGAAAGCCTGAATAGCCCAATCGTCTGTGACTGGTGGAAGATCCATTCGTTCCATTTGAAAACGAGATTCGAACTCCCTTAGCATCTCGTTATCCTTTTGTCTTACCTTGAAAAGCTCTGATTTCCTTGCTGCGACTTTTATGGCACCGGCGTGTGCCTTTATAAAAGAATATGCTAACATGGCAAATGAGTCGATGGAATTCAGTGGTAGGTTGTGATACCAAATCATTGCTCCCTTCGAGAGGATCGCTCAGAATTTTTTTAACAACACAGATTCGATTTCGTCATCTTCTAAATCATTACCCTTGATGGCACACGTGTAAGAGGTGACATGTTCGTTGGGGTCGGTTGTTCCGTTATATTTGGGAATTTCGGGCATAAGGAATTTTTTAGGGATTGGTTTTGGGGCTGCGCTCTAGGGAAAAGGCTTTTCCATGAATATTTTGGAATCCAACCCTTTTATCATTGGTGGAGCCCCCGGGATCTGATAGACCCTGGAGTTATATATTTCTACTTTTTTATCGTTGGCTTCGACTCACTTTGTGAGCTCCTTGAGTATTTTAGCAATTTCGGGAGTAGTCCCTGATTCTTGTTCATTTGACCTCACTATGGCTGGCTCCGTTCTGTGGGAAATTTCTCTAGGTAGACTGGGCTCCGGCCTGCTTGGTAGCTGGGTTTGGCTCTGCAACTGAGCTATCGCTACCTGTTGGGCTTGCAACATTCCAAAAATCATACGCAAGCTGATGCCGTTTTCCTTAATGTTATAGGTGTCTCGGGCTACAGATCGAGTACCACCATGAATGCTATGTTCAGGTTCAGAACGTTGGTTTGCCTCAAGGGCCATATGCGAATTAATGTCTAGTGGTACTTCGACTCGAGCCTCAACGACATCGACGAGCAGCCTTCCCGCCCTGGGCGTCAACTTGTTGGTTTCATCTTGAAGACCAGCTTCGTTCTCGATCGGTAAGGCCATTTAATTGGTAGTTTAGTCGTTGCTAATCCGAAATCAATGACACTTCCGGAAACAAGCGCAAAATGGCATGTTTTTGCAGATTTGTATCAAATAACCACTGTTATCCTTAGCCCCACGGTGGGCGCCAAACTGTTTTACCCGAAACACGGATAGAATTAAATTTGTACGTAGTTCTAAGGGTATGTGGTATAGCTTGATACAAATCGTAAAGAGAAATAGGAATATTCAATCTTGACTATAAGAACGAAAGATAAAATCTGTTGAAATAAGGAAATAAATGAAGTAAGAGAGCTCAAAGGATTGATCTTTTCAATATAAGGAATAATCTTTTGTTACAATGTGTGAATGTGTCCTCACAGAAACAACAATCATCCCCTTTATAGTGGAGGGATCCTACTTTAGATATAATAAAAAATACATAGTGGGGAACCCATGAGGAACTAACTTTTCCCTAATTTCTGCCAGGATTCTCTCTCCTAGTGTGGTTGCAACGGTTCTTGTCTGTGAGCTCGATATTGACTCGAGCTCTCGATCTTGACTTGAGCTCGATTCTGACTCGGAGTCTGGTACTGATTCGGGGTCGGTGTCGGTCGATCTATGCATCTTACGCTCGATAATTTCGCATCGCTCCGTAGTTCGATTTGGATACGAGCTCGATAATGATACCGAGCTTGTCATTGATCGGTCCTAGAACTCGAAGTTTGATGACCTGACTTCGCACCTCGACCCGGTATTACAAAGCCGCCCTTTGATCAAAATATTATCATACCGACCAGTCCGTACGATGGACTAATCGGATTTGACCATATACAACTTTGAACTTTCTTTAGGTTTAGGAGTTTTTTTGTTTGTTATTAAATTTTTATCAATTAATTATTCATAAATATTTTAGGTGAAACTTTCGACCACTTTCAACTCCAAAATTTCACTGCAAGTAGGTTTCAGTAGTAATATAATATTACCGTGAATAAAAAACGTATAAGAATCAAATTCGACAATTTGATGTAACAATATTTTCGTTGGATAAAAAGGAAAAGTAGAATAGATTTGGGATTCAATAATTAATATAATATTTTCGTTGTTGAAATATATCGAATAGGTTTAGGATTCAACACTTAACATCACTTTCGGTATTTATTTATTCTTGATAGCAATTGCATATTAAAAAAATTTCAATTGCGATTTCAGTTTACAGATTAACGTATTTACAAATTTTGTAGAGATTGTTAGGGTATATGCATTCCATAACAGAAAGTTGATTAAGCGTGTTAACTCATATCTATTAAAGTTCCTATTAGTTCAAGATTATTTGGGGCTTTTGCATCTATACCCGATTTTGGGATCACAATTGAACCTATACCCACTTTGCAAAAAAGTTTGCAAGCGTATCCACTTTACGATCGACTTCAAACTTATCGGGTCTGAAGTTAAAAAAAATTAGTTTGAAGTGAAAAAATTGCACATCAAATGCACTTAAGGCCAAATAGGTCTGAAGTGCAACCAATGGTTTCATGCACTTAAGGCTAATAAGTCTGAAGTGAAAAATTGCACTTCAAATACACTTAAGGCCAATAAGTCTGAAGTGAAAAATTGCACTTCAGATGCACTTAAGGCCAAAAAGTCTGAAGTGCAACAAATGTTTTCATTCACTTAAGGCCAATGAGTCTGAAGTGAAAAATTGTACTTCATATGTACTTAAGGCCAAAAAGTTTGAAGTGCAACAAACGTTTTCATTCACTTAAGGCCAATAAGTCTGAAGTGAAAATTTACACTTCAGATGCACTTAAGGCCAAATAGGTATGAAGTGTAACCAATGGTTTGATGCACTTAAGGCCAATAAGTCTGAAGTAAAAAATTGCACTTTAGATGTACTTAAGGCCAAAAGGTCTAAAGTGCAACAAACGTTTTGCTACACTTAAGGCCAATAAGTCTGAAGTGAAAAATTACACTTCAGATGCACTTAAGGCCAAAAGGTCTGAAGTGCAACAAACGTTTTGCTACACTTAAGGCCAATAAGTCTGAAGTGAAAAATTACACTTCAGATGTACTTAAGGCCAAAAGGTCTAAAGTGCAACCAACGTTTTTATGCACTTAAAGCCAAATAGGCCTGAAGTGCAAATTGCCCAGAAACAGAAATTTGTTATTTGAATTATAACAATCCAATATACGATTTAATACCTAAATCTACTCTAATTGAGTTCAAATTTAAAACATAACCTCCAAATATTATCAGGAACAAACCCCAACCATCGGTTTGTCAAAACAACAATAAATCTAATGAACCCATTTTGCAATTAAGAAAAAGAAGAAGAAGAAACCTTAAGCAATAGTAAAAAATAAAGCGTCATAACAACTCACCATTGTGAAATATCATAAACTACATTAAAATATGTTCACAACCACCATATAAAATCATTGTCACACGAAGAAGAAGAAGAAGAAGAAGAAGAAGAAGAAGAAGAAGAAAACGAAGGAGGAGAAGGAGGAGGGGAAAGAGGCGTGAAGTTGTTTAAAAAGTGGGTACAAGTTAAAACTTTTTTAAAAAGTAGGTATAAATTAAATGGGGGCGACCAAATAGAGCGCCCCGTGCAATTTTTACAGATTAGTTTTTGCCCAATATTTTAACTTATATTTCAGTTACTATGTAAATTTGTAAATAAACATTTATTTGATATTATAAAAAATTATAAATATATTACACTTAAATTCTAGGCAAATTTGAAGAATTATGGTCTATGTGTTGTTCAACTCATGTAAACTAATTATTGTATAATTTGGTGTTAGTGCGTCTTCTAATATATAGTCTATATAATCCTTATTTTCGATTCAAGTTATATTTTTGAATCTATATATTTTGTTTTAATATGTAAATCTGTAAATAATTTTTTGTTGATATTACAAAAAAGAATCTGTAAATAAATTACACTTAGATAGTAGACAAAATTGAAGAATGATCGTGTGTGTTACTCAACTCATATAAACTAATATAAGAAAATATATTTTCCTAATCTAATCATTCCTTATTCTTGGTTCAAGTCTTCTTTAAATCTATATTTAATATTAATGTGTAAATCTATAAATAAATGTATTATAAATAAATTACACTTAAATATTGGCCGGGCAAACTTGAAGAATGATGCATAAGGTAATAATCTTCCTAATTTGCTTAATCCTTATTATGAGCTCAAGTTTATATTCATAATTCATTTATATAATACACTCTATATGCTTTAATTGACAAATGCAAAATTTCACGTGCAACGCACGTATGCTAAAACTAATATATATAAATAATTTAGAAAAAAACTTCATTTATGGCCATCCATTAGAAACTAATACCAGCCGCTAGCCATTAATTGCAATATACATTTTATAGCCCAAAATTAATTATAACGGCTAGCCACCGAATTATACATCTGACCCACAAACACAAACACAGGTTCATTGGAGAAATAATTTCCGGCCCAAAGTGGTTTAGCCGAAAAACTTCACCGGTCACAACAATGGCCGAAAAATTCACGGTCGCCGGAATTCAAATAGCAAGCAAACCATCTTTTAGATCAAGATTTTCATAATATCAAAAGCCAACGAGATCGAGCGCAGATCTAAAGCCAACGAGTCGCCAGATTTAATATAAAAAATTCACAAGTCGTCGGATTTAATGAAGGGTCGCCGAATTTAACGAGATCTAGCATAGATTTATTGCCATTTCCTCTTTGTAATATGTTTCAGAGGGTTGGCTCCCATTGGCCCCCCAAGTATCAATTACTCTCCATATTCTCTGTTGCAACTCATGCATATCAAACATGAATATTTTATCAATCTCTTTTTTGGACCAACTTTTTCATAAAAAATTGTATATGAGGCTAATATTTAAAAGTCATTTTAGATTATGTATTAGATTGGAGAGCATTTCTTTTGAATATTGGTATATTACAAAATATATATATACAAAATAGACTGTCACTATACAAAAATTATATAAAATAGACTGTCACTATACAATTTATATACAATAGTGTAACGAAGGTTGAATTTTTGATAACGAGGTCGGATTTTGATTTCGAAAATTGGAACAGCTCCGTTATGTCATTTATGACTTGTGTGCAAAATTTGAGGTCAATCGGACTTGATTCGATAAGTTTAGGCATCGGATGTAGAAGTTAGAATTTTTTTAGTTTTATTAAGCTTGAATTGGGGCATGATTCGTGGTTTTAGCATTGTTTGATGTGATTTGAGACTTCGACTAAGTTCGTATAATGTTCTAGGACTTGTTGGTATAATTGGTTGAAGTCCCGAGGGGCTCGGATGAGTTTCAGGGTGATTTCGGACTATTTCTAGGCCTTTTTAAATTGCTGGTTTTTGTCCACAAAGGTGTGCATCGCGATCACGAACATTAGGTCGCGTTCGCGAAGAGTAAACAGCAGTTTGGGGCCTTGTGAATCGCGATCGCGGAACCTATTTCGCGATCGCGTAGAACAAACCTCTGCTGCACTAACCCGATTTTGAAAGATTATATCTTGCAATCTATAAGAAATTTGGACATGATCCAAAGATTAAAGTTGTAGCCCTTTCTGTCTAGTATTCAGAATAGTAAACCATTTATAATTTGGAGTTGTGTGCAAAACGTTATGATAGATACACTATAGGCTATCTGGGAAGAGTTTGAAAATTTCTATTGCATAGGGCTAACTTTGAAAGCTTATATATCGCAATCTATAAGGAATTGCAAGATAAACAACACATAAAAGTTATAGCCCTTGGAGTCTAGTTTTTAGAAAGTCAAACCATTCATCATTTGGAGTTTTGTACAAAATGTTATGACCATGTAATAGAGGTTGTCTGGAAGAGCTAGGCACTTGTTCTTCGCGATCGTGAAAGGCAAATTTTGGGCTGAGAAAAAGCATTTTCCGTGATCGCGAAGAGTAAATACCTGGGTAGTAGCTATATTTCGAGGTTTCAGTCAGTTTTAACATATTAGGAGCTATAGAGCTCGGATTGAAGCGATTTTTAGGCGCTTTTCATCATATGGATTGGGGTAAATGTTCTATATCCGAAAGTGATTATACTTCATGATTCTATGGTTATACTCATCATTTATTTCGGATTTAAATGGAAAAAATCAAGATTTTTGTAAAATCTTTCAAAAATGAAAATTTAAGATTTAGTGGTTGAGTTGTTATCGGAATTTGATAAAATTGGTATGGTTGAACTCGAATCTAAATGGGTGTTCGGATTTTGTGAAAATTATATTGGGTTTCGAGAGGCGGGCCCCGCGTTGACTTTAGTTGACTTTTTAGAATAAAATTTTAAGTCGACGTTTTATTATCGGAATTATTTTTGATGAATTTTAATGAAGTTATACAATTAATTTGGATTGATTTGAGCTGTCCAGAGGTCAATTCAAGAAAGAAATCAATTTTAAAATATCCGTATAACTTCAAAAAGGTAAGTATCTTGCCTAACCTTGAGTGGGGAATTACCCCTTAGGCATTGAGTCTTATGTGAAAATTGTGTAATTGAATACTATGTATGCGAGGTGATGAGTACGCACTTGGTTTATATATCCAAATTTCATTGGTTAAAATCCTTAGACGCCCTAATGTATTAAATTGGAAATTATTGGCACTTATTAAATCCTCTATTTGTCATAACTAGATCATTGTTTGTTGAAATTATTTTTATACGATGATTTGTTGTGATTGCCACCTTGATTTATTTTTTTGTAAAATATTATTTTGTTGAGTTGTTCACTTCCGGATATTTTGTTATAATTGTGTGCCCATTATCGTCGAGCCATGGGCTCCTTATTGTGGAAAATAATATATTGTTGATTTTTGTGGCAAGTTATAATATTTGAGCACTTGATGTGCAATCTGTGATATGATGTGCAATCTGTGATATGTTGTAATATTTGAGCACTTGAGGTGCAATTTATGAGATGTGATATTGGCACGTTATATTGTTGGGAGGTTTGTTCGGGTGTTTGCACGAGGTTTCTGTCGTGCTGTTTTTACTATTTATTTATGCACATGCGGCGTGACAAGGCTGGCTATATATATATGTATGTGGGTTTGCCCATATGGCGAGACAAGGTGGGAATATTATTATGCGCGTGCGGCGAGACAAGGCGGGCATTTATTTTATTATTGCGCATGTGGCGAGACAAGGTGGGCTAGGTCGGGAATTGGGCTATGCCTGGGAGAATTGTTATTTGTTGCATATTTACTTTGGGACTACGAGGCGGTACCTCGGGAGATCCCCATGTCTTGCATATTTACTTTTGGGACTACGAGACGGTATCTCGGGAGATCCCCTGTTGAGCATTTACTTTTGGGACTACGAGGCGGTACCTCAGGAGATCCCCCTGTCTTGCATATTTACTTTTGGGATGACGAGACAGTATCTCGGGAGATCCCCTGTTGAGCATTTACTTTTGGGACTACGAGACGGTATCTCGGGAGATCCCTTGTTGACATCTCTCTATGGTTGCACTTGTCTTTGCTTATTTTGTATTTTCGTGATAGGTCAACCCTTGTGGTCTACCGTGATGTATTATTTGATTTTTACTATGTGTTTGCATTCCTTGTTATTTTGTGTTGGCTTGGGCTGTTTAGTACGAGACTCTGAAGATTTATATTCCTGATTTTTACCGCTTTTCGATGACTGAGTTATTTTAAATAAAAGAAGTTACTATTATGTTTTGAATTAATAAGTTTTTACATCCGAAGCAATAGAATATATGATGTTTTATTTAAATTAAAATGTCATTTTTCTTTACTCAAATTATTTCTAAAATAAACTCATTCCTTTGTTGAATTCTTACTTGGTTTAACAAATTTAACCTTACTTTATTGAAAATAAATTAATCATGCGGATATTATGTATTAAAATATTTGGCACGAGAGTTGGTCGTGCGGTTGTGATTAGAGATATGGGCACGAGGTGCCGTGAGAATACAAAAGGGGATCGAGAACCATATTTTATGATTATGCTATGAGATATTTATTTGGAAGAGTTTTATACAACAACAACAACAACCCAGTATAATCCCACTAGTGGGGTCTGGGGAGGGTAGTGTGTACGCAGACTTTACCCCTATCCTGGGGTAGAGAGGCTGTTTCCGATAGACCCTCAGCTCCCTCCCTCCAAGAACTTCCCACCTTGCTCTTGGGGTGACTCGAACTCACAACCTCTTGGTTGGAAGTGGAGGGTGCTCACCACTAGAGCAACCCCCTCTTGTTTATGGAAGAGTTTTATATTCTAAGGATACTTATTTGAAGAGATTATATGTGAAAGAATTGTTTAATTGGTTGTTCTTGTGTTTCTTATTCGTCCGAGTAATAATTATCGTGCTTTTGCTGCCTTACTATTTATAGCACTAGTAGATTATTGTTGCTATCACTGCTATTTTTTTCCGATTATTTTGGTATGACACATGTTATTTGACTAGTGAGTATTTTGACTGTACCTCGTCACTACTCCACTGAGGTTAGTCTTGATACTTACTGGATATCGATTGTGGTGTACTCATACTACACTTTTGCATATTTTTTTGCAGAGCCAGGTAATGTGGAGTCAGTTGACCGATCGCTATCAGTAAACGGATCTTGCTGTGGAGACTCAAGATAAACATGTTGCTGCGTTCGCAGGCTTCGGAGTCATCTTCTGATATTGTACTTGCACTATTTATCTCTATTTCAAAACAGTTGTATTTATAAGCCTTTCCAGTAACTCAGTAGAGTTTATGACTTGTACTACCGGTTTTGGGATTGTAAGTATTGTATAGAGATTTCTATTTCGTATTTAT
The DNA here is from genome assembly GCF_000390325.3 of Nicotiana tomentosiformis. Lineage (NCBI taxonomy): Eukaryota > Viridiplantae > Streptophyta > Magnoliopsida > Solanales > Solanaceae > Nicotiana > Nicotiana tomentosiformis. The sequence goes on along the minus strand of NC_090813.1, from coordinate 190,066,773 downwards.
CAGTCGTTAATTAATATTGTTATTATTTTAGTAAATGTTAGGCTTACCTAGTCCCTAAGACTAGGTGCCATCACGACATCCTACAGAGGGAGATTTGGGTCGTGACAAGTTGATATCGGAGATCTAGGTTCATAGGTGCTACGAGTCATAAGCGAGTTTAGTAGAGTCTTGCGGATCGGTACAGAGACGTCTGTACTTATCTTCGAGAGGCTACAGAACTGTTAGGTAATTTTCACTTCTTTCATTCCTGTCGTGCGGAATTTGTTGAATTTGGAATTTGAGCCTTTGTATCTCTGTTCTCTCACTCATGGTGAGGACACGTGCTACCGGGTCAGCTAAGCAGGCACCCGCACATTCTGTTAGGGGCAGAGGTAGAGGCCGAGGAAGGGCACGTGCCGCGACTAAAGCACCTGTCAGAGCAGCAGTTGAGGAGCCGCCAGTAGCTCCAGTTGGGGGACAGGTAGCAGAAGCACTTGTTATTACCCCGGACTTCAGGAGACTTTAGCACAGTTCTTGAATATGTTTGGTACATTAACTCAGGCGGGATTGGTCTCTATTGCACCAAATAATTCACAGATTGGGAGAGTAACTCAGACTCCTACCGCCGGTACTCCAGAGCAACAGGTTCATATTGATCAGGTTCCGGGTATAGTACCGGTACAACCTATTATTCCGGTTCAGCCTGAGATTAGGCCAGAGGCATCAGAAGAAGAACAAAAGAGACTTGAGAGGTTTAAAAGGTATAGTCCACCTACTTTCAGCGGCACAACTTCAGAGGATGCCCAAGGATTTCTAGAAAAGTGTCACCGTATTCTCTGCACCATGGGTATTGTGGAAGTGAGCGGAGTAGCCTTTACTACATTTCCGTTGTCAGGCGCAGTGTATCAGTGGTGGCAAGTTTATGAAGAAGGTAGACCAGCCGATGCAACACCACCAACTTGGGCTAAAATTTCAGAAATATTTTTGAAAGAGTTTGTTCCCCAAACTCTCCGAAATGCGTTGCACACAGAGTTTGAACGGTTGCGTCAGGGCACTATAACAGTGTTAGAATATGCTATCAGGTTTAGTGAGTTGGCCCGCCATGCACCTATCTTGGTTCCTACAGTCAGAGAGCAGGTTCGCAGATTCATTGAGGGGCTTGATTATGATCTTAAAATATGCATGGCTCGAGAGTTGCAAACTGATACTCTATTTCAACAAGTAGTGGAGATTGCGAGGAGGATTGAGAGTGTTCTAGGTGAGGAAATGGAGTTTAAGGAGGCCAAAAGGTCTCGAAGCTCTGGAGGGTTCAGTGGATTTTACTCATCAGCGATGACCCATTATGGTGGAGGCTCGAGCAGTCGGCCAGCTCAGATTTCTCGGGGTGCTCCAGTAAGTTCTTATAGTGCACCACCGACACGAGATTCTTACAACGATTATTTCAGTTATCCGGCATAGACTCAGTACGAGCAGTCGCGACCTCAGCGGGGTTGTTATGAGTGTGGTGATACTAGACATGTTATGAGAGATTGTCCCAGACTTAGGAGGGGTGAATTTTATCAGAACACTCAGGCTATGGGCCCCAATACAGTTACTACCCCCACGTGCACAGCCAGTTAGGGGTAAGGACAGGCGGGTAGAGTGTGCCCTAGAGGGGGAGACCCAGCTCGTTGATATATTTGCTATGGTATGGCTGAGGCCACTACACCAGATGGTGTCATTACAGGTATGATCCCGATTTGATATAAAAGGATTTTTGTTCCTTAATTTGATTCGGTTATGAATATTGAGGCAGGTCCTCCTATTATGCTCTGCTTATGGGTGAGTTTTGTAATTTTGTAACTCACTTATATGTTTATCCCTGTTGGGAGATTTGAAGATGTTAGCTCGTGTCTATCATTTTTATTTTGTACACTACTGAGGGCTATAAGTCCAAAAGTGACTTTATATTACTCACTACAGTGGATTTTGATGTGATTTCGGAATAATTGATCTCAATTTTATGAATTATATGCCCCATTGGTATCCGGGTTCATTATGTGTTGTGAAAAAAAATTATTTACGAAATTTATTAAAAAGAAGAAAGAAAGGAAATTAAAAATTTCAGTTGGCACAATGCGCAAAATACTTATGATTCGGAGTTGAGGACGAGATTCTCACATTTTTATATGAGATGAAATATTTAAACTGAGCTACGAGACGTAGTGAAAGTTATGTAAGGACGAGGTCATTGTGGTGAAAATTTTATGAGTTTAAATTTTGTCAAATTTAATTTTTACTATAATATTAATAGGGAGTCATGCCCGTTAGGCTTATTTGATAATTCTTGTATATATTTTTGTGCATATTTAGCCATTTTCGTGCTGTAAATATTGCGTTTTACCCTATGAGGTGAGTACCCAGGTGGCGTTAAATGCGACTCGTTAATCTGAGTAAATAACTATGAGGTCTTCATGCCTCGCGTGTTGCTGTCAGTGTTGCGAAAATTTGAAATGAGATTTTAGTTAATATGAGGTTAATTGAGGATGCTGGAATTTATAAACAACTATTATGACCAGAGATGTGGTTATGGTCATACGTATAATGTGTGTGTAGGCACGAAATTGCTACCGCCGGTTGAGACTAACACAGTGTGTTAATATGAAAATCAGGCCTTTTTGAAATTTATTGGAGTGTACAAAAATTGGCTTCAAAGTTTATAAATGTGTATAAAAGAAATAATCTCAACTGAGATGGCATTGTTGGATCCATGTTACATTTGAGGTGAAGTAGAATCACCCACGAGTATGTGTGTAAGAACACACTCAGTAATTTAATGTCCTCAGAATAATTCTTAGCACGTTCGAGGACGAACGTATGTTTAAGAGGGGGAGAATATAATGACCCAACTTATCGTTTTAAGAATTAACGCCCCATTCAGCTCGAGCAACTTCGTAATATGTATTATGACCCGCGTGTGTGGTCGAGTTTGATTTTCGGAAGATTCGGAATTTAATTAAAAGAACAATTCACATTTTGAAGCTTAAATTGAAAAGAGTTGGCCGGACTTTGACTTTTGAGGAAAACGACTCCGGAATGGAATTTTGATGATGTCAATAGTTTCGTATGGTGATTTCGGACTTAGGCGTGTGTCAGGATTTGGATTTGGAAGTCCATAGACAATTCGATGCATTTTGGCGAAAGTTGGAAAATAGAAGATTTTTGGAGAGTTCGACCGAAGGTTGAATTTTTGATAACGAGGTTGGATTTCGATTCCGAAAATTGGAACAACTTCGTTATGTCATTTATGACTTGTGTGCAAAATTTGAGGTCAATCGGACTTGATTCGATAGGTTTTGGCATCAGATGTAGAAGTTGGAATTTCTTAGTTTCATTAAGCTTGAATTGGGGCATGATTCGTGGTTTTAGCGTTGTTTGATGTGATTTAAGGCTTTGACTAAGTTCATATGATGTTCTAAGACTTGTTGGTATATTTGGTTGAGGTCCAGAGGGGCTCGGGTGAGTTTCAGAGTGGTTTCGGACCATTTCTAGCCCATTTTAAATTGTTGGTTTTTGTCCACAGAGGTGTGCATCGCGATCGCGAACATTAGGTCGCGTTCGCGAAGAGTAAAAAGCAATTTGGGGCCTTGTGAATCGCGATCGCGGAAGCTATTTTGCGATCGCGTAGAACAAACCTCTGCTGCACTGTCCCGACTTTGAAAGCTTATATCTTGCAATCTATAAGTAATTTGGAGATAATCCAGAAATTAAAGTTGTAGCCCTTTGTGTCTAGTATTCAGAAAAGTAAACCATTTGTAATTTAGAGGTGTGTACAAAATGTTATGGTAGATACATTACAGGCTGTTTGGGAAGAGTTTGGAAATCTATATTACACAGGGCTAACTTTGGAAGCTTATATATCGCAATCTCTTGAACAACGCATGAAAGTTATAGCCCTTGGAGTCTAGTTTTCAGAAAGTCAAACCTTTCATTATTTTAGTTTTGTACAAAACGTTATGATCATTATACTAGAGGCTGTCTGGAAGAGCTGGGCACTTATTCTGCGCGATCGCGAGAGGAAAATTTTGGGCTGAGAAAAATTGTGCTTCGCGAACGCGAAGAGTAAATACCTGGGCAGTAGCTATATTTCGAGGTTTCAGCCATTTAAAACATATTTGAAGTTATGAAGCTCGGATTGAAGCGATTTTTGAGGAGATATTCACCATATGGATTGGGGTAAGTGTTCTATATCCGAAAGTGATTATACGTCATGATTCTATGGTTATATTCATCATTTATTTCGAATTTAAATGGAAGAAATCAAGATTTTTGCAAGATCTTCCAAAAACGAAAATTTAAAATTTGGAGGTCGACTTGTTATCAGAATTTGATAAAATTGGTATGGTTGAACTCTTATCGGAATGAGTGTTCAGATTTTATAAAAATTATGTCGGGTTCCGAGAGGCACTTTGGTTGACTTTTTAGAATAAAATTTTAAGTCGACGTTTTATTATCCAGAATTATTTTCGATGAATTTTAATGAAGTTATACAATTAATTTGGATAGATTTGAGCTGTCCGGAGGTCAATTCAAGTAAGAAGGCGATTTTAAAATATCGGCATAACTTCAAAAAAGTAAGTATCTTGCCTAACCTTGAGTGGGAGAATTACCCCTTAGGCATTGAGTCTTATGTGGAAATTATGTAATTGAAAACTACATACGCGAGGTGACGAGTACGTACTTGGTTTATATGTACAAATTTTATTGGTTAAAATCCTTAGATGCCCTTATGTATTAAATTGGAAATTATTGGCGCTTATTAAATCCTCAATTTTTCATACCTAGATCCTTATTTGTTGAAATTGTTTTTATACGATGATTTGGTGTGATTGCCACTTTAATGTTTTTTTTGTGAAATATTATTTTGTTGAGTTGTTCACTCCAGGATATTTTGTTATAATTTTGTGCACATTATGGTCGAGCCATGGGCTCCTTATTATGAAAAATAATGTATTGTTGATTTTTGTAGCAAGTTGTAATATTTGAGCACTTGATGTGCAATCTGTGATAAGTTATAATATTTGAGTACTTGATGTGTAATTTGTGATATGTTGTAATATTTGAGCACTTGAGTTGCAATTTATGAGATGTGATATTGTCACGTTATATTGTTGGGAGGTTTGTTCGGGTTTTTGCACGAGGTTTCTGTCGTGCTATTGTTACTATTGATTTATGCACATGCGGCGTGACAAGACGGGCTATATATATATATATATATATATATATATATATATATATATATATATATATATATATATATATATATATATGTATGTGGGTTTGCCCATATGGCGAGACAAGGTGGGAATATTATTATGCGCGTGCGGCGAGACTAGGTGGGCATTTATTTTATTATTGCGCACGTGGCGAGACAAGGTGGGCTATGTCGGGAATTGAATTGTGATGATTTGTGATAGCCTGGGAGAATTGTTATTTGTTGCATATTTACTTTGGGACTATGAGGCGGTACCTCGGGAGATCCCCCTATCCTGCATATTTACTTTTGGGACTACGAGACGGTATCTCGGGAGATCCCCTGTTGAGCATTTACTTTTGGGACTACGAGGCGGTACCTCGGTAGATCCCCCTATCTTGCATATTTACTTTTGGGACTACGAGACGGTATCTCGGGAGATCCCCTGTTGAGCATTTACTTTTGGGACTACGAGACGGTATCTCGGGAGTGCCCTTTGTTGACATCTCTCTATGGTTGCACTTGTCTTTGCTTATTTTGTATTTTCGTGATAGGTCAATCCTTGTGATCTGCCGTGATGTATTATTTGATTTTTACTATGTGTTTGTATTCCTTGTTGTTTTGTGTTGGCTTGGGCTTTTTAGTACGAGACTCTGAAGATTTATATTCCTGATTTTTACTGCTTTTCGATGACTGAGTTATTTTAAATAAAAGAAGTTACTATTATGTTTTGAATTAATAAGTTTTTACATTCGAAGCAATAGAATATATGATGTTTTATTTAAATTAAAATGTCATTTTTCTTTACTCAAACTATTTCTAAAATAAACTCATTCCTTTGTTGAATTCTTACTTGGTTTAACAAATTTAACCTTACTTTATTGAAAATAAATTAATCATGCGGATATTATGTATTAAAATATTTGGCACGAGAGTTGGTCGTGCGGTTGTGATTAGAGATATGGGCACGAGGTGCCGTGAGAATATAAAAGGGGATCGAGAACCGTATTTTATGATTATGCTATGAGATATTTATTTGGAAGAGTTATATATTCGAAGGATACTTATTTGAAGAGATTATATGTGAAAAACTTGTTTAATTGGTTATTCTTGTGTTTCTTATTCGTCTGAGTAATAATTATCGTATTTTTGCTGCCTTACTGTTTATAGCACTAGTGGATTATTGGTGCTATCACTGCTATTTATTTTCGATTATTTTGGTATGACACATGTTATTTGACTAGTGAGTGTCTTGATTGTACCTCATCACTACTCCACTAAGGTTAGTCTTGATACTTACTGGGTACTGATTGTGGTGTACTCATACTACACTTTTGCATATTTTTGTGCAGAGCCAGATAATATGGAGTCAGTTGACTGATCGCTAGCAGTACGGATCTTGCTGTGGAGACTCAAGGTAAACCTGTTGCTGCGTTCACAGGCTTCGGAGTCATCTTCTGATATTATACTTGCACTGTTTTATCTCTATTTCAAAACAGTTGTATTTATAGGCCTTTCTAGTAACTCAGTAGAGCTTATGACTTGTATTACCGATTTTGGGATTGTAAGTATTGTATAGAGATTCCTATTTCGTATTTGTCAGTTATTAATTAATATTGTTATTATTTCAGTAAATGTTAGGCTTACCTAGTCCCTAAGACTAGGTGCCATCACGACATCCTACGGAGGGAGATTTGGGTCGTAACAAATATGCTGTCACTATACAAAATATATACAATAATAGACTGTCATTATACAAAAAATATACTAAATAGACTGCCACTATACAAAAATATACTAAATAGACTGTCACTATACAATTTATATATAATAGACTGTCACTAGATAAAATATATACAAAATAGACTGTCACTATATAAAATATATACTAAATAGATTATCACTATACAAAAATAATATACAAAATAGACTGTCACCATAAAAAAAATATACAAAATAGATATTTCGGGCTATTAGATATAATATGTTTGTGCCGAAGGGCTATTGTGTGTCAATGAGCAAAAATATGGGCTATTAAAATTTTGAGGGGTTATGGAGGTTAGTTTTCTCTAATTTACAAGTGAGAGTTTGGACGTAGGAACACTGGGTGTACAAAATGCATTGTGAATTGTACTTTATACTTGGGCCTATCGGATTGGGAAATTAACACGTGTATACACTTTATACTAGAAATTCAGCAACAACCGACCAACTTTGGTCGGTTTTCTTTGGCGCAAAAATGCGGAAAACTATTTTTATGTCCTGCGAAATTTATGTTTCAAGAAACCGACCAACTTTGGTCGGTTTTTCAATTAAAATAAATAAAAATTAATATTAAAAAAACGACCAAAATTGGTCGGTTAATTCGGCCGGTCATTTAAAAAACCGACCAACTTTGGTCGGTAATTTTACTTTTTAATAAAATCGACCAACTTTGGTCGGTTATTTTCGTGCGAAAATACAATTAAAGAGTATAAATCAAATAAAAGACACTCTTAAAACAAAATGTATCAATGGTCTAGTGGTAGAATAGTATCCTGCCACAGTACAGATCCCGGTTCGATTCCCAGATGGTGAATCTTTTTATTACATAATTAAAATACCGACCAACTTTGGTCGGAAAAAATCAACCAACTTTGGTCGGTTTTTTTTGTAATATTTTTTTTTTAAATTTAATTGACCGACCAAAGTTGGTCGGTAAAAATTATCGTTCACACGTAAATGGTCGTGTTTTGGTCGGTTTTTGGTCATTACCGACCAACGTTAGTCGGTTCTTTTGGTCGATTTTTACCGGATTTCTAGTAGTGATATTTCACTTCTATTTCGAATGTTTTGTCTTCTTTCTTTCAGACTTAGCCATCGGTTCTCACTGCTATTGTTCTACTTCTCTTTCGCATTCCCCCCCCCCCCCCCCCCAACCCCCCCACCCTTTTTTTTTTTTTTAACTTTTTCCAATTGGATCTTAACATCAGTTGGGCACACAAAGGTACCTTAGACGACCGTCGTGAGAATATTAATCCAAAATCATGATTCGGCACTTCTTTTTCGCTTTCACTTGTGTTCTGTTGCTGTATTTTCTCTGCAAATTTAATTTGAAATAGGTAACCACACAACCAACAAATTTCTGAGGTAGGTCACACCGTTTATGTAAATTTGTGCTTAAACTAACTCCAATCTTAGGTAAGAGGATATGTAGTTTTAAAATAACAATAGACTCGAACATTGATATTTGAGGGAGGTCTTTGTCTAAAAAACATGCATGTCAGTTTTTTTTACCAAATTTGATTCCCCTTTAGAAATCTATGTTTTATGTCAAAATATTTATTTGCAACAAAAGAAAGTAAATTGTTGTATGTGAATATTTGTTTGTTATAGTTTGTTCTATTTATACATTCAACATGTAGACTTTGTTGGTGAGAATTTATTACTTTAGATTTTTGCCATCTAGTGTGATTTGTTTCTAGGTGATGGATTGCATTATCACCTAGGAAGAGTTGAGTCGCTTTTTGGTTACAGAAAATAGTTCATTGACATTCATAATATGTAGGTAAAGTTAAGTTATTTTTGGTTACAAAAATAGTTATTCTTCACTCTATAAACATAGAAAATAAACAAAATTATCCATTTACTATAATTATCTAATCTTCACTGACATTCGTAATACTTAGGTAAAGTTAAGTGATTTTTTATTGAAAAAAAAATTACGTTCATGTAATAAAGTAAAAATTAGGTGACCATTCATGAAATTAACCCCACAAAATGCTGTAAACAAACCAGCTAAAAGGAAGTCGAGAATATCGATCATTGCTTCGAACACATAATAAATTTAAGAAATACTTCAATACAACCATCAAGTATGATTACAAATCTTTATTTCATAAATCACTTAACACCGAGAGACATACAAAATGTAAATCACTTATCATCATGATACACCGAAACATTTGGCCTAGGCTCAAACTCTTCGGCAAAAGACTTTTCTTGTTTGAGACCGGCATCATCATGATGATAACTAGATACATTAGGCCTTGGCTCGAACTCTTTCGAGAATAATGATTTCTCAGCTTCTTTCAGCTTGGCGTCATCGTGGTATACAGATACATTAGGCCTTGGTTCAAAGGCTTCACCTCCAACAGAAGATGATGTGTAACAATCCGTTTTCTCTTTGGAGAGAGGAACTGAATGCCGAGGCATAAGATGTTTGATTGCTTCAGGCATTGGTTCATTTTTCATCACATCTCTCCAATATTCTCCGGGGTCTTTTCTTGCATCACTGTTGCTTGTGTACTACCCAAGAAAGAGAAACCATAAAAAGACTATTGGATATGTGCTATATGAACTTCTTTACGATCGAGTACATAATCTATATACACAGATATGTTCAAATATTTGGTACATGAAAGGGGTGGGGGGGTGGGGTGGGGGTGTATAGGCTTTAATATATGGGTTCGATATAACCCAATAATTTTGACTAAAGTCTTGTATATGTATCAAGAAATTCACTACGTATATGTATAAATTAAATTCAGAACACATTTATTAACACTTGAGAACGTCCTAAATCAAGAACCCACAAAATTCTAATATTAGATCTACCTTTGTAGGTACTGCACATGTAAATATTGGGGTATTATCACTTCTATCCCATGCCAGACACTATTTAAATCTGGTAGCCGAAAAAGTGTAAAATTTGTATAATTTTTATATATACCATACAGAATATATATATACAAAATATACAAATGTTATATATTTTTTTGGCTATTATTTTTACAGCGGCTATAAAGTGTCATTTTTTCGTAAATATTTAGTGTGAGCACATAAAGTTCTACGTAAAATTCTAGTGCATTTTGAAGAGTACTTTGCAGAAAATATTTATTCCTATTTTTACACTTCCGATAAGAAGTCCTGCTCCGACCGCCCGATGAGTCATCTGCTTAAAAGGACCCTCCCGCGAGGGATATACCAAGACAAATGAATGATCCGTTTAAATAGGTTAAGCTGCTCACTAGCTAGATGGTTTAAACGACAAGGATTGTGCAAAAATCAAATGTTAGTTATGCTCAAGAAGAAAACATTCTTTTTAGATGGTAAAAAATATATACTATTCCATCCGTTTCAATTTTACGTAAACCTATCTCCTCTTGATTCAGTATGAACCCATTTCTATTAGGGAAACTCTTTTAATTTTAGAATTTCAATATTAACTTTAATAAAAAGCTCTTTAAACTATACAAATGATATGACATATTTAAGGACCACAGGTTTCAACAATCTTATAGCCACACAAATAATTTGGTATGTTTAGTATCATAAATTTCAAAAGTTTTCATCTTTTTAGAAAACCTTTATGCCCAATCAAATAAGTTCACATAAATTAAAAGAGATAAAGTATAAGTTACATAATTCAATTGTTAAAATCTGATATAAAAAGACGTTGTAATACGAAAGGCAAGTCAATTGAGAAAGAAGTGCATGATAGTGCACCAAGAAAGTAATTAACACTCCCATCTGTCCATAATAAGTGACTTTATAGTCTTTGGCATACCCCATAAGAAAATATGAACTTCTAAACAAAAAAAAGTATTCACTAAATTACCCTTAATTAATTATTACTTTGACACATTGGGATATGTAAATAAGGGTAAATTTTGGAAAAATAAAATTAATTCCTTCTTGATTATGTAAAATGACATTTATTTTGGACCAAAATAAAAAGGCTAAAAAGTCACTTATTATGGACCCGAGGGAGTAATAAATACTCCATCTGTCTCATATTATGTGTCGTGTTTCTCTTTTACACGCCCCTTAAGAAATATTTATTAGGAAAGGGATTGGACTATTCTACCCTTATTTATGTCTTAAGATATAATCTCTCTTCATTAAATATTTATTCTATTTATGTGTTATCTCCATCTTCAAGAACAATTATTACTAAGGATAAAAAAGGAAAAAAGCAATCAATGTTGTCTTGAATTTTGAAAATGACAAATAATTTGAGACAACTATTTTTAATAACCACGATGGTTAATATGAGACGGAGGGAGTAACCAAAAAGGAGGCCTAGAATTAATCATCTGTGAAAACTTACCAGGACAAGTGAAAAGAGCAGGATAAGAGCAACAAACGATTTCATTTGTCAGTTCAATAGGACTATCAAGTTATATATTGATCTTTGCTATATGTATGAGCTTATATAGACAGGCTAGGCTATTATAAAATCATATTGCAGGTAACAAGTTATTGTCAAGTTTCAACATGATTCACGCACTTCTGTAGGACCAAAAGATTTTGTAATATCTAATATGATACAAGACTCTATATTATCAATAAAAATACATATATCTACGTAAAATGAGAGACATGCAGTAAATATAAACAAATGGAAGGAGGTCCAATTAGCTTCTTTGACACAAATATTATTGGCGACCAAATCTTTCATCCATTTCTGTTTGATATGGTTTGTTATAAATAAATCATTTAAGTAGGCTCAATTTGCTCATAAATAATGCTGTTGGGTATTCACGTTTTAGTGTTTGTAAATATCTGGCGATCAGTATTTGCGATATTGCTTTTTTGTATCTAAGATAGTGGTGAAATATTGAAAATATTTGTTCAACTGATGCTAGATCATTTCTAAGATAGCCATATGAGTTCTGCTTCTTTTTTTTTTTTTTTTTTTTTCTGTCTTTAACTTTTGCAGTCTAAATATTTTGCTTCAAATAAAAGAAAAAGAGAGATGATTTAAATGAAATAAATTTGCTATATATTGAAAGCAATTATGTTGCAATTTAGGCATATGAATAGAGGATGCCTATCTCGGAAAATCCCATAAACGTTTAGGATATTCACAAAGAGATCAAAACATTAAATATTGTCTTTCTCAAGTTGAAGCAATCAAAAGACGCTCTTCCTCGAAATTACCTCAAAATGTGGTTAGACGTTTTTCGACAATCAAATAATTCAAGAAGATCTACATTTGACCCTCAATTGTTGCAGTCAATTAAGGAAACAAGAAGGAGATATCAATAGAAGTGTTTCCTCGTGATCGATCCGGAGTATTGTCCGACTTTCTTGGAGATCAAATACATTATAAAGAGGTCTGCATCATTCTATGTTCGAGAAATATGCTGCTTAAGTCTTCAAATCATGGAAAACAGTTCAGAGAGGAGAATAAAGAGAACAAATAAAATTATACTCACAATTGATTAATAAAATTACTTTTCTTTTCATTTTTAATTAAAAAAAAACAGGATGGCTTATGATGCCCATGAATTAAGTAACAGTTCACCTGCTCTTCAGCTTCATTTTCTCAAACAATAACCTTTCCCATTTTGAACGGGCAAGAAACTCTTGGTAACTCAAACAATCGACACAAAGTTTGGAAATTATTTTTAAAATGCAAAAGGCACCCACTAATTATTTCTAAATATCTTTATGACGTGGGAAATTTTTTTAGCTCTTAAGTCAAAAAAGTACAATAAGTTTCTTTCACTAAATTGTCTCCTGCCGGGATTAAATATATAATTTAACATTTACAATTTCACCATAGGAAGTCGAGCAGAGTTTCAATACAATTTAAATCTTCCTTTCTGATTTTTCCTTCTCCCACTATTTACAGACATATTTCTATCCGATCAGCTAGGTAACACACGTACTATTTAACCTAAAAATTGAATATTAGGATAAAATAATTGAATTTATAAAAGTAGGGCACATGCAATTGATTCGATAAATAGCTAAATAATTAAGATAAATATGAAATAGAGTAATAAATTGACAATAAAGAGAGAAAAAGAGAAATGTTTACTATTTGATAGTCGATGGAAGCTTGATTGCCCACAGCTTGGATATAAAGCGAATGATCAATTGCCAAAAGTGAAGAAAATAATTTGCCAAGCACAATAAGATTTCTTATGTTGATTGAGACTGAAAAGATCTCAGATGATCTGCAAAATGAACAAATATTGGATTTTGCAGTAACAAATACAATTTGTTGTTTTCTTAAGTCCGCTACCATATTTATTCTGGCCATTTGGATGATTTGTAATAGTTGATTTAATGCTGGATCATATAACTATGTAACGACCCGACTGATCGTTTTGAGCATTTGCATTCAGTTCGGCGGTTTGAGGTCACAAATAGCTTCACATGGTATATTATGACTTGTGCGTATCATTAGTTTTGATTTTCGAGTGGTTCGAGATTGATTTGGATGAATGATTCTCATTTTAGAAGTTTAAGTTGGAAGAGTAGAGCAAGTTTGACATTTGCGTATTTGATCTCGGATCGGAGTTTTGATGATTCTGTTAGGTTTGTACGATGATTTTGAACTTGGGCATATGCACGAAATTGAATTCGGAGGTCCCTAGATTGATTTGACTTGTTATGCCGAAAGTTGGCAATTTAAAGGTTTAGAATTTTTCTAAATTTGACCATGGTTTGACTTTATGGTTATCGGGTTCTGATTTTAGTTTTGGGACTTGAAATAGGTCCGTTTTGCTATTTGGATATTGTTTGCAAAGTTTAAGGTCATTTCGAGTTGATTTAATAGGAATCAGACGTGCATTTGTTTTTTTAGAAGTTCTTGTCACGACCCAAAATCCAACTAATCGTGATGGCACCTAACCCAACCCGTTAGGTAAGCCAATTAACAACTATCCAAATTAATGAGATTGATTAAGAGAAGAAATGATAAAACAATTGCTTTTATACAAGAATTTTCCAAGGACTGGCAATACAAATCATGAGCTTCTAAGATTTAGTTTTTTTACAAAACTGAATTGAAATATTTATAACATATGTTTGAAATGTAGATGAACATAATTCGAATCTAATGCTACCAAGGACAAGTGATAGCCATAACTGGAATGCAGGTACATCTTCAAATACAGCTCCCATCGTACGCAGTAACATCAACATCCAACATCTGCACATAAGGTGCAGAAGTGTAGTATGAGTACAACCGACCACATGTACTCAATAAGTAACAAACCTAACTTTAGGTTGAAAGTAGTGACGAGCTGGGACAAGGGTCAGAGTCCAACTCCAATAACCAGCCACAGTTCATAACAATATAATAAAAATAGTACAAGAAAATAACTCAGAGATAAGATGCTTAACTCGTTCACAGTTAAGAAAAATAGGCATGCTTTTCAAGCATAACAGTATATCCCAAATCTTTTATTGAAAGCACCAAAATATGAGTAAGTTTGTAAAACCGTAATTTTTCCAAAACTTTTCAACAGGTAAATGTTTCATTATCAAATAGCACGAGGAAAGTACATCTCTATGCCTACATGTCAATGTGTATGAGAAGTCATGAATGACGTGATACCGTACAACATGAGGAAAATGCATCTCCATTCCTGTATGTTAAATGTGCATGTCCAATGTAATACAACACAGTGAATAAACCATATGCATACTCTCAGAGTATCAATTCACTCAGTCCTCCCAGTCACTCAGTCCTCACAGTCACTTAGTCCTCACAATCACTCAGTCTTCCCAATCACTTGGCACTCTCTCTCGGCATCACGCTCGACACTCGCACTCACACTCACACTCACTAGGTACATGCGCTAACTGTGGATGTGCATACTCCGGATGGGCAATTCCAGCCCAAGCGCTATAATAAGTTAATCATGGCATGAATCAAATAAACATGCTGCGGCATGCAGCCGGATCCCATGAATATCCTCACAATCGGGCCCTCGACCTGACTCAGTCATCAATTTCTTCAGTCTCTCGGGCTCAAAAGAATCCTGATAATCAGTCCAACAATGATGATATGATGTAAAAATAAAGCACAACAGAGACTAAGATATGATATGCAAATAATAGTTATGACTGAGTATAAAATTCACCATGTAACACGACCTCTGAGGGTCCCAACAGTACCAGTATGTGGACTAAACATGATTTCTAGCATAAATTATAACTCAGGTGCTCTAACACATTGAGTACAGTAAAAATATTCAGATAAGATAGCTACATAGTTCCATGGAATCGACTAAATCACAATTCACATGGTGCACGCCCACATGCCCTTCACCTAGCATGTGCGTCATCTTAACATCGATCATATAACACGTAATTCAGGGTTTCCTACCCTCAACACCAAGTTTAAAAGTGTTACTTACCTGGAACAAGCCAAATCTAGTACCGAGCAAGCCAAACAATGCTCCAAAAATGCCATCCTGTGCGTATCAACCTCCGAACGGCTCGAAACTAGCCAAAAACAACTCGAATACATCAAATAATGCCTAACGAAATAATTCCAAACGATAAAGGTCGAATCTTTAATCAAAACCCCAAAGTCAACCAAAAAGTGAAGCCCGGGCCCACACATCGAAACCCGACAAAACTCATAAAATCCTATAACCCATTCAACTACGAGTCCAACCATACTAGTTTCACTCAAATCCGACTCCGAATCGATGCTCAAAACATAAAAATTCACTTTATGAAAATTTAGAAAAAAACTCCCAATTTCTCTCTTGAAATCTTCAATCAAATGCCAAAAACGAAGATTGATTCATGAAATTAAATAAAAATCAGGTAGAGAACACTTACCCCAATCCATATGGTGAAAATCTCCTCAAACATTGCTTCAATCCGGCTCCATAGTTCCAAATATGAATAAAATAGCCAAGCCCTCGATATATAGCTTCTGCCCAGGCATCGTCGCATCTGCAACACCATTAGCTGGTTCTGCGGCGTCGCTTTTGCGACCAAAGTTCCGCTTCTATGGAGAAGCATTAAAGAAATGGCCCTCGCACCTGCGGAAAAACATCCACTCCTGCGATATCGCAAGTGCGGCACTAGAACGCGCCTCTGCCCCAACGCCTGCTCATGCGCTCACAAATCTGGCTTCTGCGCTACAAATTCCACTTATGTGGAGGGAGCCTAACTCAACCTTCATAGCAGGTGCGACAATACTACAGCTTCTGCGACTATCGCACCTGCGCAAAACCAGTCGCAGGTGCGAGCACACCAGATCCCACCACCAGCAGCCTTAACCAAAATTGATCCAAACGATCTGAACCTCGTTCGAAACTCTTTCGAGCAACACGGAACCTCGTCCGAATATACCAACTAGTACCCTAACATAACACGGACCTACTCGAGGCCACAAATCACACATCGAAATGACAAATCGCTCAATTCGAACTTAAATGAACTTTGAACTTTCAACTTCCAAAACTCGTGCCGAAACATATCAAATCAACTCGGAATGTACTCAGATGTTGCACACAAGTCCCAAATGACATAACAAAGCTTTTCCTATTCCAAGAACCACAATCCGAATCCGATATCATTAAAATCAACTTCCGGTCAAACTTATGAACATTCCAAATGTTTAAATTTCCAACATTTGCCAATTAGTGCTGAATCCTTCTAGAAATATCCAATTGCAAATCCGGGCATACGCCCGAGTCAAAATCACCATCTGGACCTAATAGAACCATCAAATCTTCGTTCCGGGGTCAAATACACAAACGTCAAACTTGGTCAACTCTTCCAACTTAAAGCTTTAAACATGAAATTCATTCTTCCAAATCACTTCCGTAGAACCTGAAAACCAAAACCAACGATTCACACAAGTCATAATACATCATACGGAGCTACTCATGCCCTCAAACTACTGAGAGAAGTGCAAATTCTCAAAATGACCGGTCGGGTCGTTACATTCTCCCCCACTTAAACATACGTTCATCCTCGAACGTACCAAGAGTTGTTCCAAAGCCATCAATCACTATGTAACCTTACCATGTACATACCCGGGGGTGATCCCATTTCACCCTAACCCATATAAGCCGGATGACACAACCTAACTGAAGATATTTAATTCAACCTTAGCCCATAAACCTTAGAATCTAATTTCCAACATTCAGAATTACCTATAAGACCCGAATCTCACATCCACACACTGTATAAGTCTGAACAAGCTGGATCAAGCCATAACCATAACCCAAGACACAATCACAAGATATACCACATAACTCAAATACTCATAGCAATAACTTCCGACCGCAATAGCTGTTTGATAACCAACTCGACACCGGTAACAAACCTCATATTAACTAAAATCTTGTTCTGAACCTTTGTACACTGCCAATGATAAAAGAAACATGCAAAAACTCTTAACCACTCATTATATCAACAAGTCATGGAGCTCTCTCACCTAACTAGAATCATAGCCCAAATTCTAAGCTGACTTCCGATATTACTCTCTCGAACACACCATAATCAAATTTGATAGCAATCACTTCAAGCCCAAAGGCTTCATCTCATCAAATACAAGCTACTCTACTGACATTCCACACCAATACTACCTAGAGCCACAAACTGTGCAATCCGTGCACCAATAAGCAACAATTCAAATGTATTCAAACATGGAAAATGACTCAAATGATAGTACCGTCTTACAAGTTCAATAGATACCACCACAAGCGCAATGCTACGAACCCATCACACATAGTAGAATCAAGATACACGAATATAACACAAGGGATCATGTCCCAACATAACCCAGCTACAATGCGTGACCCCTTCCAAACACGGGTCCATATGAAATACCTCAAGACACCATGATCAAAATCAACAACTACACGCAATTTGACATCAAATACATGAAGTGTATGACCATAACCATGGAGAAGAAATTAGCACAATATACCATAGCCCAGAGAAAACATAACCAAGGCGTAATCAACCATTCGACACGCCAATAACCATCTCGCTCAAATCCCGCTACAAGACCCAAATAGAACTGCACCATGTGTACTTATAACCAACAAAGCACAACCCCTCGTAGCATAGATGAGTAACACATAGATCATATTAGAACACGAATAAGCTTAAATCTACCGAATGACACATCGCTCAACAATAGCAGTACAAAGTCAACCAATCCGACCAGGTGTAGAATACACATCCTCATTGGGTCTACTAATTGGGGCCCAAATCAACTCTGGTCATCCACAAATAGATAAATAACCCTCCGAAGGTCCACAATGACCTAACCATAACACATACTATCATCTGGCCAGCTTTAGCCACATCTTCATATTCCACAACCACGAAACAATATGCTTCTCAGAATTTCCGATCTCCAAATCCATAGAACACACGAATCACCATATTTGATCCAAACTCTACCGCCTGAATGTCTAACACATCTCTCATACATGAACATCCCACGAGGAATACTTCTAAAATTCTTTTGTGCCACATAGAAAAAATTTGAATATCAGCAATCAATCAACCAGGCGAGTACCGCAATACCAATAAAGCATCCGTAGGTCAACACATAGTGCGCCTCCTGAAATGTGCACCCTTCTTAGAAATTACCAAGTAGTTATAACATTCATCTAAATATCTGAAACTGTCCATGCTGTCCAAAATTCATGACCTCCCCTCCAAATCTGGACCGTGACCTTGCACATCCGAATCATAACCCCACACAACACACCGCATCTATCATGCCATCATATAAAACTATGAGAATTTCATAATAAACTCATAGTCACCATCAGAATACATACCCGATAGGTCAGGAACCTTCCATTTGATCCCATCCAGGAGAAAAATCACAATACGCAACATGCTTCTCATGCTAGTACGAAATATCCATCTCAAACCATGGTAAAAACCATCGAGAACTCTTCGAAACCCATTTGCACATAACCAAGCCATCAAAACTGAATATCTCTAACTCAACCAAGCCACGCAGGTCGCCATACCTAAAATTATTGCCACAAAACACCTGTAGAGACTAACCACATCATAGGTACCAAAGTAACCGATCATACCCATTACCGTGCTGATCCAACCTACTGCCAAGCTGTCCTATTTTCTCCTAGTTCCTTCTGAATCAACCTCAAGTTGACACTCTTCCTTTCCATAATACCATGATCCTCAACCAAAACTCACCCCACAAGATCCTAGAATAAAACCACACTGCCCTAAGGCTATAAGCCACTGCATTCCCTCTTAAGCATCCAAAAGTACCCCAACCGAGACACCCACTCTGAAGAGACCTTCTGTGAATCTAAAGTCATTTCTATCACCTTTCTGATGCTGAAATGTAGAATCCGTAATGATATAGAAATGCCACAAGTCTTGACACCATCCAACTTAAATCTCATATTCTATCCATATACAAATCCGCAAAACTCTCAATTGCTACATGTAAATCTTGAATCCATTAGAACCTTTTCGAGAGTCATCCACTCTGCTCAAACTTTAATTGCACCGACCAAACGACTTGTGCCCCACTAGCACAATAACACCCAAAGAAGTAATCTACACCTTTAAACAACCGAGCAATTTCCTACTTCATGCGCACTACATCCTTCACGAATAACAACTCAATCATCCCATGATTCCCATATACCCATAAAGTGTAACATAACCGTACCTAGAAATTCTTTTTCTCAAGTTATCCTCGATATTAACCTTTGCAAGTCACATTTAATTCACTAGTATGCCTTAACCCGAAACCAGCATAACACATAACCATGCAATCAAATCGGTGATAGCAGACTCTCCCACTTGGATCAAAGCCATAGATCAAAATACTCGATAACTCATAGTACCCATACTTTATTACTACCATAATACTGCAGGGAGATTCAACCTAATCCTTCATATGCTCACATAACACAAACTATATAGTACCTCAAATCATCTACTAAGCTCGCATACATCCACGTGACGATCCGGTCAACTATTACAACCGATCCAAACTCAAATCGCACAAATATAACCCACTGGTAGAAAAGAAAGCCCCCAAACAACATCATAAGGACCACATATCCGTAGATTATCCGCATGTGATAATCCACCTGGTTAGCTTCAAACTGACATCTCTCTATAACCTTTCAAAGCCACAACTACTACGCCATCACTTAATCTTCCTGAGTCTGAACTCACAACAAGACTTGAAAATATACATCGTTCCACAATTAAACAACATGAAAAATCTTTCGACACACTCATAACTTGAGACTATACGTCACACCAAGATAGAAATCAAGCACCCAATAGTCCTTCTCACATCCCAAGCAAACTCTTCCCGTCACTTTCAAACCATTTGAACACACCCCGCAGTCACATCATACTCATCATATGGTCATCCAACCACTCATCGACCTACAAATTCCATTAATAGGGACACTACCAGACTTATAAGTCCGAAAGCACGTGTTCGCACAACGAAAATCCCAGTGCTCAAGCTAGAGTCAAAACCCGACCTCAAGTCCTCTGCTCATCATCAGCACACCGAAATCACATCTCGTACCTCATCCATGGAATCACAAGACGTTGATGCACAGCTGATACCGAACGCTCACATGCGCATACGAATGCATGGAAGGGATTCAAAGGGTTACGCTTCAAGATGAATCAATGCCGCATGATAAGGAAAGAAATATGGGAAGTTTATCCTAAATGCCCTGTAGGCTCTCGAAGATAGGTATGGACGCCATCATACCGATCCGCAGCACTCTCCTAGACACTTGCTCAAGACTCGTAGAACCTATGAACCTAGAGCTCTGATATCAACTTGTCACGACCCAAAATCCAACTAGTCGTGATGTCAACTAACCCAACTCGTTAGGTAAGCCAATTAACTACTATCCAATTTAATGAGATTGATTAAGAGAAGAAATGATAAAATAACTGCTTTTATACAAGAAATTCCCAAGGACTGGTAGTACAAATCATGAGCTTCTAAGATTTAGATTTTTATAAAACTAAATTGAAATAATTACACATCTGTTTGAAATGTAAATGAACAAAATTCGAATCTAATGCTACCAAGGACAAGTAATAGACATAACTGGAATAGAGGTACATCTTCAAATCCAGCTTCCGCCGTACGCAGCAACATCATCATCAAACATTTGCACGCAAGGTGCATAAGTGTAGTATGAGTACAACCGACCCCATGTACTCAATAAGTAACAAACATAACCTTAGGTTGAAAGTAGTGACGAGCTGGGACAAGGGTCAGAGTCCAACTCCAATAACCAACCACAGTTCATAACAATATAATAAAAATGGTACAAGAAAATAACTCAGAGACAAGATGCTCAACTCATTCACAGTTACCGAAAATAAGCATTCTTGTCAAGTATAACAGTAAGTCCAAAATCTTTTACCGAAAGAACTAAAATATGAGTAAGTTTGTAAAACCGTGATTTTTCCCAAAATGTTTCAACAAGTAAATGTTTCATTATCAAATGGCATGAGGAAAGTACATCTCTATGCCTACATGTCAATGTGTATGAGAAGTCATGAATGACGTGATACCGTACAACATGAGAAAAATTCATCTCCATGCTTGTATGTCAAGTGTGCATGTCGAATGCAATATAACATAGTGAATAAACCATATGCATACTCCCAGAGTAACAATTCACTCAGTCTTCCTAGTCACTCAGTCCTTATAATCATTCAGTCATCCCAATCACTCGGCACTCGCTCTTGGCACTCGCGCTCGGTACTCGCACTCAGTAGGTACCCGCTCTCACTGTGGATGTACAGACAGAGGCAATTCCAGCCCAATCGCTATAATAAGCCAATCATGGCATGAATCAAACAGACATATTGCGGAGTGCAACCCGATCCCATAAATATCCTCATAATCAGGCCCTCGGCCTCACTCAGTCATCAATCCCTTCAATCTGTCGGGCTCACAAGAATCATGATAATCAGCCTAACTGTAATGATATGATGTAAAAATAAAGGACAACAGATACTGAGATATGATATGTAAATAATAGTTATGACTGAGTATAAATTTCAAATTAAGAAAATAATTCAACATATAACACGACCTCTGAGGGTCCCAATAGTACCAGCACGTGGCCTAAGCATGATTTCTAGCATAAATTACAACTCAGGTGCTCTAACACATAAAGTACAGTAAAAATGTTCAGATAAGATAGCTACACATTTCCATGGAATCGACTAAATCATAATTCACATGGTGCATTCCCGCACTCAAATCCGACTCCGAATCGATGCTCAAATCTCGAAAATTCACTTTATGAAATTTTAGACAAAAACTCCCAATTTCTCTATTGAAATTCTCAATCAAATGCCAAAAAAGAAGATTGATTCATGAAATAAAATAAAAACTAGGTAGAGAATACTTACCCCAATCCATATGGTGATAATATCCTCAAACATTGCTTCAATCCGCGCTCTATAGTTCCAAATATGAATAAAATAGCATAGCCCTCGATATATAGCTTCTTCCCAGGCATCGCCGCATCTGTAACACCATTACCCACTTCTGCGGTGTAGCTTTTGCGACCAAAGTTCCGCTTCTGTAGAGAAGCACTGGAGAAATGCCCTCGCACCTGCGGAAAAATATCCGCTCCTGTGATATCACAGGTGCGACACTAGAATACGCATTTGCGCCAACGCCCGCTCCTACGCTCACAAATCTCACTTCTGCGCGCACGCATATGCGCTACAAATTCTGCTTCTGTGGAGGCATCCCAACTCAACCTTTTTCTCATGTGTGACAATACTTCTTCTTCTATGACCATCGCACCTACGCAAAACTAGCCGCAGGTGCGATCACACCAGATCCTACCACTAGTAGCCTTAACCAAAATTGATCCAAACGATATGAACCTTGTCCGAAACTCTTTCGAGCCACTCGGGACCCCGTCCGAATATACCAACAAGTCCTCTAACATACCACGTACCTACTCGAGGCCTCAAATCACACATAACAACATCGAAAAGACAAATCACACCTCAATTTGAACTTAAATGAACTTTCAACTTTAAACTTTCAACTTCCAAAACTCGCGCTGAAATATATCAAATCAACCCGGAATGAACTCGCATTATGCACACAAGTCCCAAATGACATAAAGAAGCTATTCCAATTTCCCGAACCACAATCTGATTCTGATATCATCAAATTCAACTCCCAGTCAAAATTATGAACTTTCCAAACCTTCAAATTTCCAATTTTTGCCAATTAGTGCCGAATCCTTCTAGACATATCCAAATGCAAATTCGGCATACGCCCAAGTCTAAAATTACCATCCGAACCTAACGGAACCATCAAAACTCCGTTCCGTGATCAATTTTACAAAAATCAAACTTGGTCAACTCTTCCAACTTAAAGCTTCAAACATGAAATTCATTCTTCCAAATCACTTTCGAATGACCTGAAAACTAAAACTGATGATTCACACAAGTCATAATATATCAAACGGAGCTACTCATGCCCTCAAACTACGGAGAAAAGTGAAAATGCTTAAAATAACCGGTCGGGTCGTTACAGTTCTTGAGTTTCATATAAATTTCATGTGTTTTAGAGGTCTGATTTATTATTTCGGATGTTATCCTGATGGTTTGATCGCATGAACGAGTTTGTATTATGTCTTTAGAATTGTATTGATATTTGGTGTAGAGCCCCAAGGGCTCGGATGAGTTTTGAACGCATTTCAAGGTGTTAGAAAGTGTTTAGATTGCTGGTTATAGGTCTGGTGCAGCAGGTCTCGCACATGCGAGCTATGGTTCGCATTTGTGGACCTCGCATTTGTGAGGGGGGTTGCGAGGTCTCGGATGTTGGTTCTTTTCGCATTTTCGATAAGGGCTCTGTATTTGCGATATTGCTTTTGTAAAGCCCAATTCGCATTTGCGATAAAGGTTGGGCAGTGGTCTGTTCGTATGTACGAACTTCTTCTTTGATTTTGCGATTGTCCCTGCTTCACATTTGTGACTTCTGGGCGGACTTGACAGTGTTCGCTTTTTCAAACAATGGGTCGCATATGCGGTCATCATATTTGCAAACCCTGGGTCGCATATGCGACATTTGCAGCTGAATATAAGGGTGAATTATGGGACTTAACTTCATTGTTTTCCTATTTTAGAATCCTAGACTCGGTAGGAGGCGGTTTGGAGAGGGAATATTTACCTACAATCATTGGATAAGTAGCTTTAATCATTTTCAACTATATTTCATGATTATATATTAGATTTAACATCAAATTTTTGAGAATCATAGAGGAAATTTAGGGATTTTTGTCAAAGTTTTGAAAAATAAAAATTTAGGTTTTGAGAGTCGATTTTGACTTGAATTTTGAAACAAAATACATATATGGACTCATGGGTTATGGGCAGTCAAGATCTACCTTTGGACCTGGGTATTGACTGCACGAACCCGGGGTTGACTTTTATTGACTTTTGGAGAATTGTGTAAAGATCATAATTGGTTTCTCTTATATTGTTTGATGTTATTAAGTCGTTTTTGGCTAGATTTCAGCCGAGCGAAGGTGAATTCTAAAGGAAACGCTACTTTGATTATTTATTTGGTCAAATTGAAGTAAGTATCTTGCCTAATTTTGCGTGGAGAAAACTACTCCTTAGGTTTTGGGTTGACTTGTACTATTTGAATTATGTTTGTAACGACCCGGCGGGTCGTTTTGAGAGTACTAGCCTCGATCCCCTATTTATTGCTCCCTCTATTTCATTTTGTGGTTATTTGACTTGCCGGGGTGATTGGTGTCGGGTTCGGGAGAGTTTCGGAGTGAAATGGGACACATAGTCCCTACTTTGGAAGTTTAAGTTGTAGGAATTGACTGTAGTTTGACTAGTGTGAATATGAATACAAAATAGAGTTCTTGCAGTTCCAATAGCTATGTATGGTGATTTGAGTCTTAGGAGCGTGTCCGAATGTTGATTTCGAGGTCCGTAGGTTATTTCAGCATTAATTGGCGAACGTTGAAAAGTTGGAAGATTTTTGGAAAGTTTGATCGGGAGTGGACTTTTTGATGTCGAGGTCGGATTTTAATTCTGGAAGTTAGAATAGGTCCGTAATGTTATTTAGGACTTGTGTGTAAAATTTTAGGTCAATCGGACTTGATTTGATAGGTTTCGGCATCAGATGTGGATGTTAGAAGTTCAAAAGTTCATTAGGCTTTAATCGATGCGCAATTCGTGGCCTCTGAGGTGATTCAGACCATGTTCGGCGCATTTCGGAACTTGGAGACTGTTGGTGCTGGTTTCCTTATATGCGACCATGAAAGGGGGATCACGATCGTGAAGGGTTGTTGTGGAAGAAGGGGAAAATGTTCTTCGTGTTTGTGTTTGTGTGTTCGTGTTCGCATAGCTTCGCGAGGCTCATGTCATCGTGGACGCGATGTGCTCAGCGTGATCGTGTATGTGGAGTGGTAAGTTTGGCGTCAGGCTTTAAGCTTACTCGATCGCAGGGTTTGGAGCGCGTTAACATAGGTTCAAGTGTGGTGACCATTGCGTTCGTGGCTTGGTCTTCGCGTTCACGTAGGCCATTTTGTTGGGGCAGTTTATTTTGTTCTACGTGATCGCATGGGAATTTTAGCGATCGCGTAGTGAAAACATATGGGCAGCAGAACTTAAATTTCAAAATCGAGGGTTTATGTCATTTTCACTATTTGGACTTGAGAGCTCGGATTAAAGCGATCTTTTGAGAGATTTTCAGAGGGATTGTTGGGGTAAGAGTTCCTAACTCGTTTTTGATTAAATCCCACTAATCTATCTTTGATTTCTTCTTTTAATTAAGGATTTGGGTTGAAAAATTGGGGGAAAAGGTGGAAATGTTCTTAGACCGAATTCTTGAGTTTTGAAAGGAGAAATGAGATCGGATTTGAATAATTCTTATATGGTTGGACTCAATATCGAATGGGTGTTCGGATTTTATAATTTTGGTCGGGTTCCGAGACGTGGGCCCGGGTCTACTTTTTGAGGCGATTTTCAAATTCTTTGCAAAAATCATAATTTCTTAGATTAGTTTACTATATATATATATATATATATATATATATATATATATATATATATATATATATATAGTGTAATATATATAGTGTAATTAGTTTTGGCTAGATTTGAGCCGTTTGGAGTAGCAAAATTGAGAGAAAGGCCTTCTTATTGATTGATTGGCCATGGTTTGAGGTAAGTGACATGTCTAACCTTATGTGGGGGAAATTTTCCTTAGAATTTGGTACTGTTATGGTAATTTGCAATATGTGAAGGCCGTGTACGCAAGTTCACGAGTGCGTACACGGGCTAATTGTTGAAAATCCGGTTCTAGGTAAGTAGTTTCCTTTTTATGCCTTAATTGAGTTACTTTAGCATGTATAGTCATCATGTTTTGCCTAATCTCACATGTCTACTTGTCTTATATCTTATTTGCAACTTATACTACATGCTTAGTTGAATTACCCGCTTTCTTGATTTCGTATTCATTACATAACTGTGGAAGTCTTTACTTAAAACTGCTATCTTTGAAATATCATTGTTTCAGCTGTTATGTTTTGGTTTTCGTGATTACTGTTGAGGTGACTGTTGTTATTGTTTCACGAGGTTTCTTCCGTGCTATTGTTATTGTTGCACGAGGTTTCTGCCGTGCGTTTGCTGTTGTTTGCACAAGGTTATTGCCGTGCCGTTGTGATTAGTGATACGCATGCGGTGGTATAAGTTTTGGGTGTTGAAACTCATGCGGTGAGAAAAGGTGGGCTTGATACATGTGGCTAGTAGGGGAACTACTAGAAGCCATGCGGTTTGATTAGGTGGGCTAAAATGCGGGATGCTATTTCGGGAAAACGATTTTCAAAAGCCAAATAAAAAGGCTCCCGCGGTGATATACGGAAAGACTGTGATTTGTTTTTACTATTTGGGACTACGAGGCGGTACCTCGGGAGTGCCCTGTTGTTATTTTGCATTTGTTGTATTGTTTTGTTCTTGTTTTCTTTAACATGTAAAATTCTTGTTTTCCTTTCGTGTTGCATTAGCTTTCCTTGATTCTGTGTTGTTAATTCCCGTAAATTCTTTATTGCTCACTTCCCTATCATTTTCATTATATCATATTATCTCTGTCTTGTTTCTTATTATATCCAGTAGGACCTTGACCCGACCTCGTCACTACTCTACCGAGGTTAGGCTTAAAACTTACTGGGTACCCTTATGGGATACTCATACTACGCTTCTGCACATGTTTTGTGAAGATCCATGTACATCCTATCAACCTCGATATTAGTGCGCTGTATTGCTTCTTTGGAGATTTCTAGGTACACCTGTCCGCACCCACAGACCTCAGAGTCCCCTTCTATCTTATTCTTTTCATATCTCTGTAACACCCCAGAAAATTTTGAAGTATTTCAGTGTAAAGCCCAATAATTTTCGCAAGTGAATTCAACGTTTCGTGGTGCCGGAGTAGGCTTACGTGTTTTAGGATGGTATAAGATCTTCGTGGCGAGCTTCCGAGCCGCGGTTCGGACTTTTTGGGTTGAACAAGGCACCAGAAGGTAAAGGAAAATTTTTGGCGGAAAAGCACGTTTATGCGGCCCATTATGCGGCCGCATAATCACTCTGCGGACCGCATAATGGCCGCAGAGTGAAGCAGTAAGTTTGGCCAACTTAAGGTCCGTTTTGCGGTCGATTATGCGACTGCATAATCGATATGCGTACCGCATATCGGTCGCATAATCCCTCTTGTATTTTTGCGGAGGGAGTTCTGCGGTGCATTATGCGACCGCAGAACGAGTATGCGGACCGCATACTGGTCGCATACTTGGGCCGAAAGTTCAGGCCCCTGAGGGCCATTTCTGCGGTCACTTTGCGGACCGCATAACCATTATGCGGTCGCATATGTGACCGTAGACCTATGTCGGGGAACTATTTTTCTTAATTTAAAATCGGACCCCCATTCCATTAAAACACCCATTTAGTCCATTTTGAAGCTCATTTCTCATATTTCGAGTGTGAGAGAGAGAGGGTTCTAGAGGGAGGGCTTAATTCCCACCAAGTAATCTTCAACCATCACTCAAAGCTCGAAAATATTCAAGTAGAGTACCAAATTCTTCATCCAAAAAGGTAAGACTTCATCACCCCGGCTCTTAATTTCAAACATAGCTATAATGGGGTATTAATAAGATGGTCCATGGGTGTGAGGGTTGTTTATCTTGCATGCATGTGATAAAGAGTGTGGGAAAAATAAGAAGTGAACTAGAACCATGAACGTTTTCCTAATTTTGGGTTCAATTTGTATATTGTTAAAATAGATTGAGGTTGCTAAGGGTTCCGGAAAATTGTAGAGTCTAAAGAAGCTCAATTGAGGTATGTTGGCTAAACTTTCTCTCTTGGAATTGAATTCCATAATGTTTCTGTAAGTTTCAAAGTGTGGGTTACGTATTAAAAGGTTATGGCTTTGAGTCGTGTTTCGATGAAAGATAGAATTGTCTAAAAGCTTTTGTACTAAATTCATGCCCATTAGTGGTTGCTTTAACTAATGATTTGATTTATAAATATATCTAGTGTGATTCGAGTCCTATATACTCATGTGTTGAAATTGTACATTGTCATTTCTGGGGAAGAGTATTGCAAGAGTAAATGGTGTATTGACTGTTTATGATTCTCATGTGTGTTTCTATTGCTGGTTGGTATGCTTCATTCTTTGGGAAGAAACCATTTGTGTCTGAAGTTTGCATTTCAAATGGATTTGAAGTATATGATTTTTAGAATATACTATATGTTGATACTTGATGGTGATCTTTGAAATTGAAAGAGGTGAAAGTGTGAAATATGAAATACGGCCATTGTGCCAGGAATAAAGAATCTTGTGAATGGCCTAATGATCCAAGGAAATATTGTCGTTATGAATGACTGAAAATACTAATGAGAATTCATATATTGTGAAATATGTTGAGGTGAGTACAATTGTATTTTTGATATTTCTATTTGCAAATTAAATCAAAACTATTTTTGGGAGCATCATTAGCAATACCGAGGAAGGGTGGGTCATAAGGCCCACACCTAAAACTATACTTGCCGGTGTAGGGGTGGATTGTGATATTATTCCCCTTAATTGGAATGAAACTGGAACCTTTGTGGATTGGAAAAGTCAACCCGCACGGCATATGTGGGAAGGTAGCCCAGCTGATCGGGTGGAGATCAGATGCCATATTGCACATATGGTGGTACTAATCTTGGTAACAACTTTCTTTCGCATCACATGTCAAACCACATTGTTCGAGGGGAGATGGCCTAGCCGATCGGGCATGATCGGACTCCGTGCTAACAAAGACGGTGGTATATCAGTGCTAATGATCTTCTAACCAAAATTATATATGAAGTTTGTATTTTGAAAATTATTTTGTTTTAACTGGACATTTGGATATTGTTGATTGTGACTTGCTGTTTCTATGTGTTGCCTTTTATTATATGGGCATTCTATTTTGAAAGAGGATTTTTAGCTATACATACTAGTGCTATTCGACAGTACTAACGTCCCTTTTGCCAGGGGCGCTTCATCTTTAATGGATGCAGGTGGTTCTTCAGCAGGCGGCATTGATCATTGATAGCAGTACACTCTTTTCAGCTGATTTGGTGAGCCCCACTTCGTTTCGGGGTCATGTATCTTTTGTTTCTCATGTAAAGTGTTTTGAGGTATAGCCGAGGCCTTGTTGCCGGCATTTCCATATTACTCTTCTATTGTATTTAGAGGCTCCGTAGACAGGTTGTGGGTTATGGTTGATGTTGGGAATTGAACTAGAAATGTTGGTACTTGGAAATTATATTTTTCATTAATTCTATAAACTCATAATGTTTTGGAAATTATGAATGAAGCTACTAATAGGAATGAAAAGGAAGTTGTTAATAAAATCTTTTCAGTGATTGATTAATAATGGAGTACATCTCCTCTTTATTCATGGATGAGTTTGGGTAAAAGTAAATCTAATAGGCTTGCTCGGCCGGGTTCTCTCGGTTGAGCGCCAGTCGCGCTTCCTGAGTTTGGGGCGTGACAATCTCTTTACATTTTGATAGACAATGATGCATAAGATTAATCGGTACTGTATCCAAAGCTTGTGACTTATATCTCACCAGGTTTTGGGATTGTACGTATTGAGTTTTGGTAGAATCTATTTATTAAATGTTGGGATATTCAAGTTTTAATCTCTTATTTAATGTTTCCGCATATTGTTAGGCTTACCTAGTCTTAGAGACTAGGTGCCATCATGATGTCCTACAGAGGGAATTTGGGGTCGTGTCAAGTTGGTATCAGAGCTCTAGGTTTATAGGTGTTATGATTCACAACCAAGTTCAGTAGAGTCTCGCAGATTGGTTTGGATACGTCTACACTTATCTTCGGGAGGCTACGGAACTATTAGGAAATGCTTCATTTCTTTGATTCCTTATTGAGCGAAATCTTTGACTTCTGACTCTAAATTTCTATTTTTCTAATCTCTCACAGATGGTGAGGACACTTACAGCTGGATCAGATGACCAGACACCCGCGCCCTCTGCTAGAGCCGCGAGAGGCCGGGGTCAGGGTAGAGGTAGAGGACGTTCACATGGTGTAGCCAGAGCACCCACATGAGCTGCTATAGAGGAGACACCAGTAGCTCCAATTGGAGGGAAGGCACCTGAGACGCCTATTACTTCACCAGCTCTCCAGGAGACTCTCGCCCAGTTTCTGAGCATGCACTTTTGCTCAGGCAGGGTTGATCCCACTTGCTCCTTCTACATCTCAGGCCGGGGGAAGAGCACAGAATACTGCTGCCCGTACCCTAAAGCAGCGGGTCCAGGTTGACCAGGTCCCAGAGGTCATACCAGTGCAGCCGGTAGCCCCAGTTCAACCCGAGGTTAGGGCAACAACTTCTGAGGAGGAGGAGCTCAGGCTTGAGAGGTACAAGAAGCACCACCCTCCTACTTTCAGTGGCTTGGCATCGGAGGATGCCCAGGGTTTTCTTGAGGAGTGCTATCGTATCCTCCGTACCATGGGTATTGCGGAGTCTAGTGGGGTTGTTTTCACTATGTTACAGCTTAGGGGAGCGGCCTATCAGTGGTGGCGGGCATATAAGTTGGGTAGTCCGACCGAGGCAGCTTCACTTACTTGAACTCAGTTCTCAGATATGTTCTTAAGGGAGTATGTTCTCCAAAGTCTCAGAGATGCATGGCGTACACAGTTTGAGCAGTTGCGCCAGGGCTCTATGACCGTGTCGGAGTACGGTCCGATTCAGTAATTTGAATAGGCATGCACCAGCCTTGGTTGTTACTGTTAGAGAGCGAGTCCATCGATTTATCGAGGGGCTCAACCCTAGTATCAGGTTTAGCATGGCCCGAGAGTTGGAGATGGACATCACATACCAGCAGGTAGTGGGGATAGCTAGGAGATTGGAGGGGGTGTTGACTCGGGAGAGAGAGAGAGAGAGGAGATGGAGGCTTGAGGTCTCGCGAGTTTGGCACATATAGTGGTATCCGTGCCCCAGCTGCAGCTCGTCATGGTAGGGGCTATGTGAGTCGCCCTGTTCATTCAGCACTTCTAGCTTCCAGCAGTATTCCGGCCACTCCTAGGCCTCAGGCTCCCTATTATGCACCACCATTATCTAGTGCACCTCTTGCACGGGGTGCTTTCAGTGGTCAGTCTAGCCGTTCAGCCCCGAGACAGCCACAACAACCAAGTCCTCCGAGAGCTTGTTTTGAGTGTGGTGACAATCATCATATGGTGAGGGATTGCCCCATACTCAGGAGGGGTGCACCTCCAGACTACTCAGGCTCCATGTATTCCATCGGGCCCTCAGACTTTTCAGTCCATGGTCGCCGCACCAGCTGCTTCCCCACCTGTACAGCCAGCTAGGGGTGGAGGTCGAGCAGGAAGAGGTAGCCCTAGAGGGGGAGGCCAGGCCAGGCCAGATATTATGCTCTTCCTGCTACGACAGAGGCAGCTGCATCTGACTATGTCATCACAGATATTGTTCCGGTCTATCATAGAGATGCATCAGACTTATTTGATCCAGGCTCTACTTATTCATTTGTGTCATCCTATTCTGCTCCGTATTTGGGCGTATCCCGTTATTCTTTGAGTTCGCCTGTCTATGTTTCTACACTTGTGTGTGATTCTATTATTGTTGACTGTGGGTATCGGTCGTGTTTAGTTATTCTTGGTGGTTTTGAGACCAGAGATGATTTATTATTGCTCAGTATAGTAGACTTTATATTGTTTTGGGCATGGACTGGTTGTCGCCCTATCATGCTATTATTGATTGTCATGCCAAGACCATGATGCGGGCTATGCCAGGATTACCACGGATAGAGTAGAGAGGTGATTTAGATTATGTTCCTAGCTGAGTTATCTCATTTCAGAAGGCTCGGTGGATGGTTGAGAAGAGGTGTAATGCTTATTTAGCTTTCGTGAGGAATGTTAGTGTTGATACTCCTACCATGGAGTCAATTCCGGTAGTGAGAGATTATCTAGATGTATTTTCGGTGGACCTTCCGGGCATGCTGCCCGACAGAGATATCGACTTTAGTATTTATTTGTTACCGGGCACTCAGCCCATTTCTATTCCACCCTATCATATGGCCCCAACAGTATGGAAGGAGTTAAAGGAAGAATTGTAAGAGTTGCTTGATAAGGGCTTAATTCGGCCCAGTGTGTCGCCTTAGGGTGCTCCAGTCTTATTTGTAAAGAAGAATGATGGTTCTATGCGAATATGTATTGATTATCGACAGTTGAACAATGTTACATTGAAGAACATGTATCCATTGCCACGTATTGATGAACTATTTGATCAGCTTCAGGGTGCTAGAGTGTTCTCTAAGTTCGACTATCGTTCAAGCTATCATCAGTTGAAGATTCGGGAGCCAGATATCATGAAGACTGCCTTCATGACTCGGTATGGACATTACGAGTTCCTTGTGATGTCTTTTGGGCTGACCAATGCCCCAGGAGCATTCATGCACTTAATGAACAATGTATTTCAGCCCTATCTTGACTCTTTCATCATTGTGTTTATTGACGACATTCTGGTATATTCCTGGAGTCGGGAGGATCATGAGCAGCACCTGAGGACTGTGCTTCAGGACTTGAGAGAAGAAGTTATATGCAAAATTTTCGAAGTGTGAATTCCGGCTAGATTCAGTGGCATTTTTGGGTTATGTGGTGACGAGTGAGGGGATCAAGGTAGATCCGAAGAAGATTGAAGTAATGTAAAGTTAGCCCAGACCGTCCTCAGCTATGAAGATCCGGAGTTTTCTTGGTTAGATGGTGTATTACCATCGATTTGTAGAGGGATTCTCATCTATTACAACACCTATGACCAGATTGACCCAGATGGGTGCTCCGTTTAGGTGGACCGAGGAGTGTGAGAAGAGCTTTCAAAAGCTCAAGACTGCTTTGACTACAGCCGTAGTGTTGGTATTGCCTATAGGTTCGGGGTCTTATACTGTATATTGTGATGCGTCGTGCATTGGTCTCAGTACGGTGTTGATGCAGAACGGTAGGGTGATTGCCTACGTGTCTAGAAAATTGAAGGTGCATGAGAAGAACTATCCTGTCCACGACATCGAGTTAGCAGCTATTGTTCATGACTTGAAGATCTGGTGGTACTATTTGTACGGTGTCCCTTGTGAGGTCTACAATGATCACCGGAGTCTATAACATCTGTTCAAATAGAAGGATCTTAACTTGCTATAGCAGAGGTGGTTAAAGTTGCTTGAGGACTATGATATCACAATTCTATATCATCCCGAAAAGGCCAATGTGGTGGCCGATGCCTTGAGTCGCAAGGCGGAGAGTTTGGGTAGCTTAGCATATGTACCGGTAGCAGAGAGGCCATTAGCCTTGGATGTTCAGGCCTTGGCCAACCAGTTTGTTAGATTGGATATTTCTGAGCCGAGTTGAGTTTTGGCTTGTGTGGTTTCTCGGTCTTCTCTTTATGATCGTATCAGAGAGCGTTAGTATGACGACCCCTATCTGTTTGTCCTCAAGGACACGATTCAGCACAGCAATGCCAAGGATGTCACGATTGGAGATGATGGTGTGTTACAGATGAAGGGCAGGCTATGTGTGCCCAATGTAGACGGCTTACGTGAGTTGATTCCATAGGAGGCTCACAATTCACAGTACTCCATTCATCCAGGTGTCGCGAAGATGTATCAGGACCTGAGGCAGCATTATTGGTGGAGGAGAATGAAGAAGGACATAGTAGAGTATGTATCTTGGTGCCTATAAGGTTGTTACAAGGTTAGGGAAGAATATCAGACCTTTTGAGATTCTCGAGAGGGTTGGAGAAGTGGCATAGAAGCTTGCACTACCACCTAGTCCAACTGCAGTTCATCTAGTGCTCCATGTTTCTATGTTCCGGAAGTATCACGGTGATCCATCTCATGTATTAGACTTCAGATCAGTCCAGTTGGACAAGGATCTATCTTTTGTTGAGGAGCCGGTAGCCATTTTGGATAGGCAGGTCTGAAAGTTAAGGTCAAAGAATATTGCTTCAATGAAGGTTCACTGGAGGGGTCAGCCAGTCGAGGAGGCGACTTGGGAGACCGAACATGATATGCGTAGCCGTTATCCTCATCTTTTCACCACTTCAGGTATGCCTCTATACTCGTTCGAGGATGAATGTTTGTTTTAAGAGGAGGAGGATGTAATGACCCGGCCGGTCATTTTGAGAGTACTAGACTCGATCCCCTATTTATTGCTCCCTCTATTTCATTTTGTGGTTATTTAACTTGCTGGGGCACTTGGTGTTGGTTTCGGGAGAGTTTTAGAGTGGAATGGGACACGTAGTCCATAATTTGGAAGTTTAAGTCGTAGGAGTTGACCATAGTTTGACTTGTGTGAAGACGACTGCAGAATGGAGTTCTGGCAGTTCCAATAGCTCCGTATGGTGATTTGAGTCTTAGGAGCATGTCCGGATGTTGATTTAGAAAGTTCGACCGGGAGTGGACTTTCTGATATCAGGGTCTGATTTTGATTCCGGAAGTTGGAATAGGTCTGTAATGTCAGTTAGGACTTATGTGCAAAATTTCAGGTCAATCGAACTTGATTTGATAGGTTTTGGCATCAGATATGGAAGTTAGAAGTTTAAAAGTTCAATAGGCTTGAATCGATGCGCAATTCGTGGTTTTAGCATTGTTTGATGTTATTTGAAGGCTCGACTAAGTTCGTATGATGTTTAAGGACTTGTTGGTATAATTGGTTGAGGTCCCGGGGGCCTCGGGGGTGATTCAGACCATGTTAGGCGCATTTTAGAACTTGGAGAATGCTAGTTTTTGCTGGTGCTGGTTTTCTTATATGCGACCGTGAGAGGGGGATTGCGATCGTGAAGGGCTGTTGTGGCAGCTGGTGAAAATGTTCTTCGCATTTGCGTTTGTGTGTTCGCATTTGCATAGCTTTGTGAGGCTCAGGTCATCGCGGACGTGGTGTGCTCAACGTGATCGCGTAGTGGAGTGGTCAGTTGGGCATCAGGCTTTAAGATTACGCGATCGCATAGTTTGGAGCGCCTTTGTGTAGGTTCAGGTGTGGTGACCATCGCGTTTGTGGCTTGGTCTTCGCGTTCGCATAGGCCACTTTGTTGGGGCAACTTATTTTATTCTACGCGATCGCATGGGAATTTCCACGATCGCGTAGTGTAAACATCTGGGCAGCAGAACTTAAATTTCAAAATCGAGGGTTTATGTCATTTTTCACCATTTGGACTTGAGAGCTCGGATTAAGGCGATATTTTGAGAGAATTTCAGAGGGATTGTTGGGGTAAGAGGTCCTAACTCATTTTTCATTAAATCCCACTAATTTATCTTCGATTTCTTCTTTTAATTAAGGATTTGGGTTGAAAAATTGGGGAAAAAGGTGTAAAAGTTCTTAGACCAAATTCTTGCATTTTGAAAGGCGAAATGGGATTGGATTTGAATTATTATTATATGGTTGGACTCGATATCTAATAGGTGTTCGGATTTTATAATTTTGGTCGGGTTCCGAGATGTGGGTCAGGGTCGGCTTTTTGGGGCGATTTTCCAATTCTTTGTAAAAATCATAATTGCATTATTTAGATTAGTTTCCTATAGTTATATTTATAGTATATAATTATTTTTGGCTAGATTTGAGCCATTCGGAGTCAGAAAATCGAGGGAAAGACCTTATTGATTGATTGAGCATGGTTTGAGGTAAGTGACTTGTCTAACCTTGTGTGGGGGAAATTCCCCTAAGGATTTGGTACTATTATGGTAATTTACAATATATGAAGGTCGTGTACACAAGGTGACGAGTGCGTACACAGGCTAATTGTTGAAAATCCGTTTCAAGCTAAGTAGTTTCCTTTTTATGCATTAATTGAGTTACTTTAGCATGTATAGTCAACATGTTTAACCTAATCTCACATGTCTACTTGTCTTATCTCTTAGTTGCAACTTGTACTACATGCGTAGTTGAATTACCTGCTTTCTTGATTCCGTATTCATTACTTAACTGTGGAAGTCTTTACTTAAAACTGCTATCCTTGAAATATCATTGTTTCAGTTGTTATGTTTTGGTTTTCGTGATTATTATTGAGGTGACTGTTGTTATTGTTGCACGAGGTTTTTGCCGTGCGAATGTTATTGTTGCACGAGATTTTTGTAGTGCGGTTGTTGTTGTTTGCCGTTATGATTATTGATACACATGCGGTGGTATAAGGTCTGGGTGTTGAAATACATGTGGTGAGAAAAGGCGGGCTTGATACGCGTGACTAGTAGGGGAACTACTAGAATCCATGAGTTGTGATAAGGTGGGCTAAAACGCGGGATGCTATTTCGGGAAAACGATTTTCAAATACCAAATATAAAGGCTCCCGTTGTGATATAAGGTAAGACTGATTTTTTTTACGATTTGGGACTACGAGGCGGTACCTTGGGAGTGCCCTGTTGTTATTCTGTATTTGCTTTATTGTTTGGTTCCTTATTTCTTTAACATGTAAAATTCTTGTTTTCCTTACGTGTTGCATTAACTTTACTTGGTTCTGTGTTGTTAATTCCCGTAAATTCTTTATTGCTCACTTCCCTGTCATTTTCATTATATCATATTATCTGTGTCTTATTTCTTATTATCTCTAGTAGGGCCTTGACCCGGCCTCATCACTACTCTATCGAGGTTAGGCTTGTAACTTACTGGGTACCGTTGTGGGGTACTCATACTACGCTTCTGCACATGTTTTGTGCATATCCAGGTACATCATATCAGATTCGCTATTAGTGCATTGTGTCGCTGCTTTGGAGACTTCAAGGTACACCTATCTGCGCCCGTAGGCCTCAGAGTCCCATTCTACCCCGTTCTTTTCTTATCTCTTTACATTTTGATAGACAGTGATGTATAGGATTGTTCGATACTGTATCTAAAGCTTGTGAGTTATATCTCACCAGGTTTTGGGATTGTAGGTATTGAGTTCTGGTAGATTCTATTTATTAAATGTTGGGATGTTTAAGTTTTAATCTCTTATTTAATGTTTACGCATATTGTTAGGCTTATCTAGTCTTAGAGACTAGGTGCCGTCACGATGTCCTACAGAGAAAATTTGGGGCCGTGACAATGTGGAAGATATGTACACGAGGTGACGAGTGTGTACATTGGCTTATATGTGGTATTTGACCGGTTTAGATTATTAGGCTTCTTTTATGCATTTAATTAAAGTAATTATTTCATGTTATATCTTATGTTGTTAGGCTTGCTCTTACGTGCTTTACTTGAAGTTGTTAGTACATGTTCTATCTTTTATTGTCATGTTCACTCTTATATTGTTTATTTGTTAATTCTAATTACTTGTTGAATTCATGCCTTATACGTACATGCCTTAACTGTTAATTGATTCTTGGTAACCGTGTCTTTATTTATGAATTGGCATCACTTGCTATTTGATTTGGAGAGTTATCATGTAACTATTACATCCATTTGTGACTTCTTTGGGTAGCTTCATTATTGTGTTTAATTTTTGATATACCATAGTTTGTTGTGTAATGCCTATTGTTTGGGAATCGAGTTGCACGCCGCAACGGTATTGAAATGATATGAAAAGATATGATACCGAGCAATAAGGACGGATGATATGATATAGCTGGGATCGGCTTACACGCCGCAACAGATTGATATGTTGTAATTTTTGTGACAGTAAAGTTATCCTCGATTGTGATTTTCATAGTCCGTTATATGTTGGAACGATTTATCAGTTGAGTGGTCATTTTTTTTCCTCAAATCATTTCACTTGTATTTTTCATCATATTTGGCCGACCGTTGTTAATTTGATTTTTGGACGATAGTGACTTCTTGTGCGAGTGGTGAATTTTACGTGATTTATTGTGTTACTTTAATGTGCTAATATGTG
Source organism: Nicotiana tomentosiformis (assembly GCF_000390325.3). Taxonomy (NCBI): domain Eukaryota; kingdom Viridiplantae; phylum Streptophyta; class Magnoliopsida; order Solanales; family Solanaceae; genus Nicotiana; species Nicotiana tomentosiformis. Next base: position 190,028,409 of record NC_090813.1, on the reverse strand, counting down.
CCTCCGTTATTATTTGGTAAATTGAATGTCAAGGTGAATTTATTTGCGTAGGGGTGTTATCTCATATTCTGTTGAGTTGTTGGAAACATAATGGTTTTAAATAAAATAATTATTAACATGCCGTATTCTATGTGTCTCCTAAGATAGAATTTGTTACCTCACTCGGTGCTTTACTATTTTAAATGGTTATCACATTGTTACTTTAATTGGGTTCTCAAATTTTCCTCATCACCCTATTGATGTTTACTTTACTTAAAATTGTTATCATATTTTACTTTTAACAAATTCTATATTTAATTAGTTAATTTAACTTATATTTAACTTTGTTTGAATACGATATTTTTACTTTATCTTATTAATTTATGATCTAAATCCATTTTATACTCTATTTGCACAACTTGTCCTTTATTTTAATTTATTTGAATTCTAAAATAAACTTATTATCTCATTTGGCGCCTTACTTTATTCAAGATTGTTATTATGCTTATTTGTGTTAAATATATCTCTCGATCATCTTAAATGATATTGATACTGATACAATATACATGGTAGCACGTGGGCTTTGCCATGCGAATGTGATTATTATTGTGGGCACGAGGTGCCAGACGTGTAAGATTTGTAAATTGTGGCTCATAATTTGTGGTTACGAGGAGTGGTGCTTCGGGGTAACTCTTATTGCAAGTTCATGCATTGGGAACGATTTGATCAATTGAGTTGTTATCTGTTTCCTTATTGAGTTCATCATATCTCATCTGCATTTGTTTATGTCGATGTTATATTACCTGTCTACTTCTTGCTGCCATTTGAGTTTCTATTATTTTCGTTGTTGGTTGTAAATTAATAATCCACCTGTTGTTAGACATACATTGATGTTATTTCCATTGTTAACTTTATGTTATATCTTGCACATGTTTCTCTATCTATTAGGTGTCTTGACCTGGCCTCGTCATTATTCTACCGAGGTTAGGCTCGATACTTACTGGGTACCGCTGTGCTGTACTCATGCTACGCTTCTGCATATTTTGTGCAGATCCATGTACTTTTGATCGTGTTGTCGAGAGTTGCGTAGGAGACTTCAAGGTATACCATCTTGACATTTGTGAGCCTCGGAATCTCCTTCAGATATTATCTTTACTGTTGTTTATGTTCAATTCAGAACAGTATTGTATTTTAAAATTCTAGGTATACTCACAAATATGTCATTTGCTGGTTTATGTTTAAGGATAAAATAGTTCAACTCTGTTATTAACTCAGCATGTGTTAAGTTTACCTAGTCTTAGGAACCAAGTGCCATCACGACATCCTAAGGTGCGAATTTGGGGTCGTGACAAACCGTCGAGCAAATGATGAATCCCAATATCTAGAACCTGATGATATGTTCCTCTTCTCATCTAGGAACTCTACGAACACTCATTAGTTATTCGGATACTCATCCTTCTTTTCAAGTACTTGAATTGATCCTCCGAGGAGTCTTTTATCTACCTTCAGTTTTCCATCTTCCTGGTATACATATCGACTTACTTGTGAGCTGACTAGATATTACTTGCCACATGTCTTCACCAAAATAGTATACATATTAAGTCTATTTTTTACCAATACAGATAGTGTCATGACCCAAATCCCACCATAGGGGTTGTCACGACCCGGAATCCCATCCTTAGGAGCATGATGTCGTATAACATTTCACTTGCTAGGCAAGCCAACATTAGCTAGATTATTTAACCAATTTTATCAATTTAATATAAAACATTAATAAAGATAAATCAAAATAGTCTAAAATGGAGTAAACAAAATATATATGACGATATCCAAACATCTCCGAGAATCCAGAGTCACGAAGACATAAGTAACTAGAGTATTACATATATGGTCTGAAACAAAGTACAACTATCTGAAACTAGATACATAGTAAAATGGAGAAAGAATGGGACTTCAGGGCAGCGGATGTCGTGCAGCTATACCTCAAGTCTTCAAATGTAGCCGTGTCTGAGCAGAACACCTCTAAATGCCGTTAGGATCAACACCAGTATCTGCACAAGAAGTACAGAAGTTTAGCGTGAGTATAACCGACCCAATGTACTCCGTAAGTGTCGAGCCTAACCTCGACAAGGTAGTGACGAGGCTTTGACAAGACACCTACTCGAAAACTATATGATTTATATATATATATATATATATATATATATATATATATATATAAAATATAGCGTTAGTACAACGTACCTAATGTACTTCGTAAGTATCAAGCCTAACCTCGACGAGGTAGTGACGAAGCTTTGACAAGACACCTACTCGAAAACTATATGAATATATATATTATGTCATGCAAGAAGGAGAGTAAAAGCATGAAGGGTGATGTTGTGCCATTATATTTATGAAATTACATAGTGAGAATGAGAGTAAAAGTATGAAGGGTGATGTCGTGCCATTTTTTATCTCCTTGCCTTATTTCATTTCTAGATTGGTGAATTACTTGGTTACATTGTTGCTTATTTCGAAAGATATTAATCAGTCTCTCTCAGAGGCACTCAGATGTTACAGGTTGTATATTCTTTATCCCTTTTCTTATTTATGCTTCTTGACTTACATACTCAGTAATTTATTCGTACTGATAATCCCTTTTATTTGTGGATGCTACATGTCCTGCTGTAAGGCCTGATAGACAGGTAGACATAGCTTCCCCACCACAGTAGGCTGCCCAGTTCAACGGTTATTGGCGAGATCCCTTCTTCGGACTTGCCGTGGTCTTGGTATGTATTTTTATTATACACATTATGGGTATTTAGGGGACATGTTAGATAAAATGTACGTTGGTGCTCGGCAGGTATGACCCGGGTGGTAGTCATGGACCTCCATTTTGGGTTGTGACTTTAACGACCCGGCCGGTCGTTTTGAGTGTTGTAGCTTCATTTTCCCATTTACTGCTTATTTTATGCGTAATTGTCGTTATGTGACTTGCCGGGGTAGTTGGTTCAGTTCCGGGGGTATTTCAGAATGAGTTGAGACTCTTAGTCTCATAGTTGGAAACTTAAGTTGAAAAGGTTGACCGGATATTGACTTATGTGTAACAGCTTGGGAATAGAGTTTTGATGGTTTCGCTAGCTCTGTAAGGTGATTTTTGACTTAAGAGTGTGTCCGGATAGTGATGTGGAGGTCCGTAGTGGAATTTGGCTTGAAATGGCGAAAGTTGGAAAATTAGAAGTTTGGAAAGTTGAGAAGTTTGACCGAGAGTTGATTTTGTTGTTATCGGGCTCAGATTTTAGTTCCGGAAGTTGGAGTAGCTCTGTTACGTCATTTATGACTTGTGTGCAAAATTTGAGGTCAATCGGAGTTGATTTGATGGGTTTCGGCATCGATAGTAGAAGTTGGAATTTGTTAGTTTTTGTTAGGATTGAATTGGGGTGCGATTTGTGTTTGTGATGTTGTTTGATGTTATTTGAGGCCTCGACTAAGTTCCTATCATGTTTTTGGACTTATTGGTATATTTGGTTGAGGCTCCGGGGACCTCGGGTTTGTTTTGGATTGTTAACAGATTGAATTTGGCTTTAGTGTTATGCTGAGGTGCTTCAGATCTGGTTTCATCACACTTGCGGTGGGATTGGCCGCAGGTGCGAAGCCGCATAAGCGGCTAAGTTAGCGCAGCTGAGAAGAGGAGGAAGGTCACTGGGGGTCACAGCCGCGGAAAGGTTTCCGCAGATGCGGATGTGCATATGCGCATGGTCGACCGCAGAAGCGAATTTGGGCAGACTGTGTTGGAGTCGCAGAAGCGAGGAATGGTTTGCAGGTGCAAGACTGGGACTGCAGGTGTGCGAGGTCAGTTTTTAAGTGAGTTCTGTAGAAGCAAAATTTTCTCCGCAAAAGCGGGAGTGCAGGTGTGAGCCCAGGCTCCGCAGGTGCGCAAATGCCTGGGCAGTGTTTAAATTCGAGTGTTTCCGAAATTAACGCGATTTGTGAGAAGAATTTTGAGGGGTTTCTTGAGGTAAGTCACTCTTGATCATTTTTATGCAATAATATTGTTTCCCCATTGAATTTCCCATGTAGTTTGAGTGATTTTTAGGTGAAATTTTGGGTGTTTTAGGCTAGGGATTGAAGAGTTAAATTTGGGGATTTGAGTGACGATTTGGTGTCGGAATTTGGTAAATTTGATATAGTTGGACTCGTGGTTGAATGTGCTTCCGGATTTTGTAACTTTTGTTGGGTTCCGAGGTGTGGGCTCGGGGGTTGCCTTTTGAGTTGACTTTTTGACTTTTGATTAAGGATTTAGCATTTTCATATGGAATTAATTCCAATAGCTTGAGTTGATTGTATCGAATTGTTTATTGCTAGATTCGAGGTATTCAGAGGCCGATTCGCAAGGCAAGGGCTTGCTAGCGGAATGATTCGATTTTCTTGAGGTAAGTACATATTTAAACTCGATTGAGGCACAAGTTTCTTGAATTATTGTGATAGTCACGTGGTTTTGTGTATGCACATGCATGGGGATGAGCCCATGTGCAGGCACCAGGGTTATATATTCATGTTCGGGTTGTGTTCAGGCTCTTATAAGCTTAGAATTGACTGTTAAGCTTTAAGCTATGATATCTCACATGTTGTAACAGTTTATGTGGTCCATATATTGACATTATTGGCACGTGAGTTGTCCGTGCAGCACAGATCATTGGAGTTTTCAGGACTTGTTCAAAAAAGGATCTAAATTTGAGGCAACGAAGATGGTTGGAGCTGCTAAAGGACTATGAAATTACCATTTTGTATCATCCCGGAAAGACCAATGTGGTGGCCGACACTTTTAGTAGGAAGCCGGTGAGTATGGGTAGCCTTGCATTCGTTCCTATTGACGAGAGGCCGCTTGTCAGATGTCCAGGCCTTGGACAATCAGTTTGTGAGATTAGATTTTTCGGAGCCTAGTCGAGTTCTAGCTTGTGTGGTTTCTCGGTCTTCCTTATATGATCGCATCAGAGAGCGTCAGTATGATGATCCCTATTTTCTTGTCCTTAAGGACATGGTTCAGCACGGTGATGCCAAGGAAGTTACTATTGGGGATGATGGGGTGTTACGGATGCAGGGTCAGATTTATGTGCCCAATGTGGATGGGCTACGTGAGTTTATTCTTGAGGAGGCCCACAGTTCGCGGTATTCCATTCATCCGGGAGTCGCAAAGATGTCTCAGAACTTGAGGCAACACTATTGGTGGAGGAGAATGAAGAAAGACCTAGTGAGATTTATAGCTCTGTGCCTAAACTATCAATAGGTGAAGTATGAGCATTAGAGACCGGGCGGAATTTTTTAGAGGCATGAGATTCCGGAGTGGAAATGGGTAGCGTATCACCATGGATTTTGTAGTTGGGCTCCCACAGACTTCTAGGAAGTTTGATGCTATTTGGGTGATTATGGACTGGTTGACTATGTCTGCGCATTTTATTCCAATTAGGACTACCTATTCTTTGGAGTGGTTGGCTGAGATCTACATCCGCGAGATTGTTCGCCTTCACAGTGTGTCGGTGTCCAGCATTTCAGATCGGGGCACACAGTTTACATCGCAGTTTTGGAGAGCAGTGTAGCGAGAGTTAGGCACATAGGTTGAGTTGAGTACAACATTCCACCCTCAGACGGACGGACAGTCTGACGATACTATTTAGATATTGGAGGATATACTACGCGCTTACGTCATAGATTTCGGGGGTCCTTGGGATCAATTTCTACCGCTTGCCGAGTTTGCCAACAACAACAACTACCAATCGAGCATTTAGATGGCTCCATATGAGGCTTTGTATGGGAGACGGTGTCGGTCTCCAGTGGGTTGGTTTGAGCCGGGCAAGGCTAGGCTATTGGGTAATGACTTAGTTTAAGATGCTTTGGACAAGGTTAAATTGATTTAGGATCAGCTTTGCATAGCGCAATCTAGACACAAGAGTTATGCCGATCGAAAGGTTCGCAATGTTGCTTGCATGGTGGGGGAGAAGGTACTACTAAAGGTTTCACCCTTGAAGGGTGTTATGAGGTTCGGGAAGAAGGGCAAGTTGAGCTCTCGGTATATTGGGCCTTTTGAGGTGCTTTAGAGGATTGGAGAGATGGCTTACAAGATCTCCTTGCCTCCTAGTCTGTCGAGTGTTCATCCAGTGTTTCATGTTTCTATGCACCGGAAGTATGTTGGCGATCCGTCTCATGTTGTGGACTTCAGCACGATTCCGTTGGATGGTGATTTGACTTATGATGTGGAGCCGATGGCCATTTTGGATAGGCAAGTTCAAAATTTGAGGTCAAAGACCATAGCTTCAGTGAAGGTGCGGTGGAGAGGTTAGCCAGTCGATGAGGTTACTTTGGAGACCAAGCGGGAGATGCGGAGCAGATATCCATGCCTGTTTGAAACTCCAGGTATGATTCTAGACCCGTTCGAGGATGAACGTTTGTTTAAGAGGGGGAGGATGTAACGACCGGGCCGGTCGTTTTGAGTGTTATAGCCCCATTTCCCCATTTACTGCATATTTTATGATCAATTGTCGTTATGTGACTTGTCGGGGTAGTTGGTTTAGTTCCAGGGGTGTTTCAGAATGAGTTGAGACACTTAGGCTCAAGATTGGAAGCTTACGTTGAAAAGGTTGATCGGATGTTGACTTATGTGTAATGGCTCCAGAATAGAGTTTTGATGGTTCTGATAGCTCTGTATGGACTTAGGAGTGTGTGTGGATAGTGATTTGGAGGTCCATAGTGGAATTTGGATCGAAATGTCAAAAATTGGAAAATTAGAGGTTTGGAAAATTGAGAAGTTTGACCGTGAGTTAACTTTGTGGTTACCGGGATCAGATTTTCGTTCCGAAAATTTGAGTAGGTCCGTTATGTCATGTATGACTTGTGTGCAATATTTGAGGTCAATTGGAGCTGATTTGATGGGTTTTGGCATCAATTGTTGAAGTTGGAATTTCTTAGTTTTCGTTAGGCTTGAATTGGGGTGCGATTCGTGTTTGTGATGTTGTCTAATGTGATTTGAGGCCTCGACTAAGTTCAGGGCGTGTTTTTGGACTTATTGGTATATTTGGTTTAGGTCCCAGGGGCCTCGGGTTCGTTTCAGATGGTTAACAGATTAAATTTGGCTTAAGTTTTATGCTGAGGTGCTTCAGATCTGGTGTCATCGCACCTGCGTGGGATTGACTGTAGGTGCAGAGCCGTAGAAGAGGCTAAGTTAGCGCAACTGCGAAGAGGATGAAGGTCATGGGGGGTCGCTGGTGTGGAAAGGTTTCCGCGGATGCGTATGCGCATTTGCGCATGGTCGATTGCAAAAGCGAATTTGGGCAGGCTGTGTTGGAGTCGCAAAAGCGAGGAATGGTTTGCAGATGCGGTCCCCTAGGGATTGGAGAGTTTAATTTGGGGATTTGAGTGACGATTTGATGTCAGGATTTGGTAAATTTGGTATGGTTGGACTTGTGGTTGAATGGGCTTCATGATTTTGTAACTTTTGTTGAGTTCCGATGTGTGGGCCCGGGGGTTGACTTTTGAGTTGACTTTTTGACTTTTAATTTAGAATTTAGCATTTTCATATGGAATTGATTCCAATAGCTAGAGTGGATTGTATCAAATTGTTTGTGGCTACATTCGAGGCTTCGGAGTCCGATTCGCGAGGCAAGGGCTTCCGAGTCCGATTCGCGAGGCAAGGGCTTCCTAGCAGAGTGATTCAATTTTGTGATGACCCGATAGGTCATCTTATATTTTAGAACCTAATTCTATATTTCGAGGTCTCAAAAACCTCATTTTAGCCTTCCTCGATTTGCATGCTCTGTCCGGGTGTTCTTCCGGAAGGCTAATATGTTAAAAATTGATAAAAATAAAAATTTTGGCCTTAAAAATTAATTGAGTTGACTTCGGTCAATGTTTTGAGTAAACGAACCCAGATCCATATTTTGACGGTCCCGGTGGGTCCGTATCGTAATTTGGGACCTGAGCGTATGCCCGGAATCAAATTCGGAGGTACCTAGCTCGAGTTATTAATTTTTGTTGAAAATTGAAAGTTTGAAAGATTAATTATATTTAAGAATCGACTGATGTTTGGATTTATTGATAACGGATCCGTATTTTAGTTCTGGAGCCCGGTACAGGTCCACTATTATATTTATGACTTGTCTGTCAAATTTGGTAAGAAATGGAGTTGGTTTGGCGTGATTCAGACGTTTAGTTGTGAAAATAGAAGTTTTAAAGTTTTCTTGAAAATTTCATTTGAATGGGTGTCCGATTCGTAGTTCTAGGCGTTATTTTGGTGTCTAGTTCACGCAAGCGAGTTTGTATGAGGTTTTTGGACTTGTGTACATAATTTCTTTGGAGCCCGAGGGCTCAGGCGAGTTTCAGATAGGCTACGAGTGTTTTGAAACTTAGAAAATCTGCTTTTTGTGCTTCAGCTGTTATTTGGTGTCTTATTCTTCCCGTTCACAAAGGTACTCTCGCGAATACGAAGAGTAAACTGGGACAGAGTGATTTTCTTAATCGCGAACATGAAGCAATGGGGGCCTTACCCTTCGCGAACGCGACCAGCTTCTCGGGAACGCGAAGCTTAAGGGACATGGGGAAGGGGTCAGTCATTCTACTACGCGAACGCGAGCACTGGCTCGCGAACGCGAAGTCCAGGGGGTGCAACCTTCGCGAACGCGAAATCCATTTAGGCTGCTGCACATCGCGAACGCGGCAGTCCCTTCGCGAACACGAAGAAGGCCTGAAGCCCAGACCTTAAAACATTTCAAAAACGAGATTTTACCCAATTTTTATAAACTCTCTATTAGAGCTCGGTCTAGGTGCGATTTTGAAGGGAAAACTCAACACCAATTTATATGTTTGTACTCTTTAACTCATTTTCTTCCATTTCTAACATCACCCATTTAATTCCTAGCCTTAATCTTTGTTCTTTTATGGTAGAAGACTAGGGATTTAGGAAGAATTGGGGAGTTTGTGCAAATTGGGGATTTAGACCTCAATTTGGGGTCGGAACCTCGGGTTTTGACTAAGCGAGCCCGAGTGTTAACTTTTGTTGACTTTTTCAATAATGGCCTAAATTGAATTCTTTGCAATCGTGGGTAGTTCCTAAGGCTTAATTTGAATCGTTTGGTTGGTAAATTGCTAGATTCTAAACTTGTTTGTCTAATTGCTACATGTTTAACTGTTGGGGAACAATGTATATGTGAGGTGACGAGTACTTATGTGTTGTAGTCGGGTTAAAGCATGCGGGGTGGGGTTTGGTTTCTTGCAATTATAGTTTCCTTTGTTCATGTTATCCATGTTTAAACTAGTATTGTTAAATTGATCTCTCTTATCATGCTTACAGATCTTCTGGTGATAAATGAGTATTGATTCCGAAGTTAAGGTTGATATTGTGGAACCAAATGTTGAAGTAAGGCTTGTACTTGTTATTCTATCTCCCTGTTGTTATTTGTTTATTGCATTATGGTAAGGCAGAGTGTTAATGCGCGAAGGGTGATGTCGTGCCATATTGTGAGTGTTAATGCAAAATGGGTGATACCGTGCCATATTGTGAGTGTTAATGCAGGAAGGGTGATGTCGTGCCATGTTATGAGAGTTAATGCACGAAGGGTGATACCGTGCCGTTTCTATTGATTTTATGGTGAGGTTGAGTGTAAAAGCACGAAGGGTGATGCCGTGCATTTTTCCTTTAATGTGTTTACTTGTTCTTATTGGTTCATAGTATATTGACTGTTCAAGTTACCATTCTGCTGTTGTTCTCTATCTCACATTCCCCTCAGCATGTTCCCCCTCCCAATAGTACATGTTTAGCTGTTATTTGTACATATACTGTTAAATTGCAAAGGTTTGTTATGTAGGTGTCTTGTCATAGCCTCGTTACTACTTCATCGAGGTTAGGCTAGACACTTACCAGTACATGGGGTCAGTTGTACTGATACTGCACTCTACACTTCCTGTGCAGATTTTGGTATTGGTCCAGCTGATCGAGAGGCGTAGCAGCTCGGATTGGTTCATCGGAGACTCAAGGTAGATCTATTGGCGTTCGCAGACCTTGAAGTCCCCGTCTATCTTTTCATTTTTTTTACTGTTTCTTTTGTTCAAACAGTTGTATTTCTTTCAGACTTCTACTTATAATAAATTCTAGAAGTTCGTGAATTATGACTCCAGTTCCGGGTGGTAGTAATTAATGAAGTTTTTTATATTATTCTGCACTCGTTATATTTCATTTTAGCTTATTTACTCTTATTTACTGAATTTAATAAGGATTGGCTTAATTATTCTCTAATGTTGGCTTGCCTAGCAAGTGAAATGTTAGGCGCGATCACGATCCCGACGGTAAACATTTTGGGTCGTGATAAGTTGTTATCAGAGCACTAGGTTGCCTAGGTCTCACAATTCACGAGCATGTTTAGTAGAGTCTAGAGGATCGATACAGAGACGTCTGTACTTATCTTCCAGAGGCTATGAAGTTTAGGAACAAATTTCACTTATATTCTTCTCTGTCGTGCGATTTTTGTTCTCCCAATGCTAATTGAACTCTTCTACTCTTATTCTCTCGCAGATGGCGAGAACACGTATCGCTTCTTCCGCTGAGCAGCAGCCAAAGCCTCCAGTAGAAGCTCCTACGAGGGGCAGAGGATGAGGCCGAGGCCATGCCAGAGGCCGAGGTAGGGGCAGGGCTCAGCCCAGAGCCCAAGCAGCAGCCCCAACAGCGGAGCCTCAGGTAGAGTTTGATGAGGAGGTTCCGGCCCATACTATTCCTGCCGGACCAACTCAGGTTCCGGGGGGGTTTATTGCCACCCCAGTGATTTAGGACGCTCTGGTCTGTTTGGTGGGCCTTATGTAGAGTGTGGCCCAGACTGGCACATTTCCCATGGTACCAGCCATCTCTCAGGCTGCAGGAGGAGCCCAAACTCCTGCTACTCACACTCCGGAGCAGATGGCTCCCCAGTATCAGACTTCAGCCGCACATCCAGTCGGAGTAGTTCAGCCGTTGTTTCGGCACAGGCCGGTGATGGGTCAGTTATGTCTTCTGAGGCTTTATGGAGATTGGACAGGTTTACCAAGCTCTTTCCAGTTCACTTCAGTGGTGCTTATTTAGAGGATCCCCAGGAGTATCTTGACAGCTGTCATGAGGTGCTATAGAACATGGGTATAGTGGAGACTAATGGGGTCGATTTTGCTGCATTTCAGATGACTTGTTCCGCCAAGAAATGGTGGAGAGATTATTTGTTGACCAGACCAGTTGGATCGCCTGATATTACGTGGGATCAGTTCTCTCAGCTCTTTCTATAGAATTTTCTACCTATCACATTGAGATAGGAGCACCGTCGTCAGTTCGAGCATCTCCAACAGGCCTGTATGGTTGTTACCCAGTATGAGACCCATTTTGTGGATTTGGCCCGTCATGCTCTTCTTCTACTTCCTACCAAGAGAGAGAGAGAGGGTGAGGAGGTTTATTGATGGACTTGCTCAGCCTATCAGATTGCAGATGGCTAAGGAGACTGTGAGTGATATTTATTTTTCAGGCGGCTGCCAATGTCACCAGGTGAGTCGAGATGGTTCTTGCTCAGGGAGGTCAGGTTTCTGACAAGAGACTATGTCATTCCGGGGGCTCAGTGGTGCCTCATCTGGAGGAAGGGGTACTTTTGGTAGAGGCCATCCTCTCAGGCCGTTTCATTCAGCGCCCCAAGCATCCCACTGTGCCTCAGGTGGTCGTGGCCCTCAAATGCCTCATTCCGACCAGCTAGTCTACAGTGCACCACCAGCTCCTATTAGTGCACCTCCGCTCCAGAGTTTTCAGGGTGGTTACTCAGGTCGACAGGGTCAGTTTCAGGGCCAGCAGTCACAGCAGCCAAGGTCCTGTTATACTTGTGGTGATCCGAGGCACATTGCTAGATTTTGCCCTCAGGCATCGGGCAAATCACAGCATCAGGGTTCTCGTGTCATGGTCCCGGCACCGGGTGCTTTACTGCCCGCTCAACCAGTTAGAGGTAGGGGTCAGGCAGATAGAGGTAGAGGTCAAGCCATTAGAGATGGAGGTCATGCCGCTAGATGTGGAGGCTAGCCAGCTAGGGCCCGTCCTAGAGATGTAGTTCAGAGTGGTGGGGCCCAGCCCCGATGTTATGCTTTTCTAGAGAGGCCTGAGGCTGAGTCATCTGATGGTATTATCATAGGTAGTGTTTCAGTTTGCAGTAGAGATGTTTCAGTTCTATTTGATCCAGGATCTACTTACTCCTATGTATCATCCTATTTTGCTTCATATTTGGTTGTGCCTCGTGATTCATTGAGTGCTCATGTGTATATGTGCACACCTATGGGAGATACTATTGTTGTAGATCGTGTTTATCGTTCGTGTGTGGTCACCATTGGGAGTCTTGAGACTAGTGTATATCTTCTACTTCTTGATATGATCAATTTTGATGTTATCTTGGGTATGGATTGGCTGTCACTTTATCATGTTATATTGGATTGTCACGCCAAGACGGTGACCTTAGCCTTGCTGGGGTTGCCTCGATTAGAGTGGAGAGGGCATTCTACCAGTATGGTTATCTCTTATATGAAGGCTCGGCGTATGGTCGAGAAAGGGTGTCTAGCTTATTTGGCTTATGTTCGTGATTCTAGTGCGGAGGTTCCTTCCGTGGATTCAGTGCCAGTTGTTGATTCTAGAGTTGTTTCCTGGAAACCTGCCGGGGATGCCACCCGATAGAGATATTCACTTCTGCATTGATTTGGCCCCGGGCACTCAGCCCATTTCTATTTCGCCATACCATATGGCCCCACCAGAGTTGAAAGAATTGAAGGAGCAGTTGTAGGATCTGCTTGATAAGGGCTTCATTAGACCTAGTGTCTCGCCCTGGGGTGCGCTTGTGTTGTTCATGTAGAAGAAGGATGGATCGATGAGGATGTTCATAGATTATCGGCAGTTGAACAAGGTCACCATCAAGAACAAGTATCCATTGCCGATGATTGATAACTTATTTGATCAGCTATAGGGTGACAAGGTATTTTTGAAGATTGATTTGAGGTATGGCTACCATCAGTTGAGGATTAAGGTGTCCGTTGTCCCTAAGATAACTTTTCGGACTCGGTACGGGCATTATGAGTTTCTAGTGATGTCCTTTGGTTGACAAATGCCCCCGCAACATTCATGGATTTGATGAACCGAGTGTTCAAGCCTTATTTGGAATCCTTTATGATTGTGTTTATTGACGATATCTTGATCTACTCCCGCAGTCGAGAGGAGCATGAGCAGCATCTTAGGATTGTACTTGAAACCCTAATAGATAGCCAGTTATATGCTAAGCTTTCAAAATGCGTGTTTTTCAAAGAACCTCGGGTTTTGACCAAGCGGGCTTGGGTGTTGACTTTTGTTGACTTTTTCAATAATGGCCTAAATTGAATTCTTTGCAATCGTGGGTTGTTCCTAAGGCTTAATTTTCATCGTTTGGTTGGTAAATTGCTAGATTCTATTGGTTTGGAGGCTTGTTTGAAAGGAAAAGCCGTGGTTGAGCTTTGAGTTTGGTCTTCGGAGCGAGGTAAGTGTCGTGGTTAACATTAACTTGAGGGAATATGACTTGTTTGTCTAATTGCTACATGTTTAAATGTTGGGGAACAACGTATATGTGAGGTGATAAGTACTTATGCGTTGTAGTCGGGTTAAAGCATGCAGGTGGGGCTTGGTTTCTTGCAATTATAGCTTCCTTTGTTCATGTTATCCATGTTTAGACTAGTATTGTTAAATTGATCGTTCTTATCATGTTTACGGATCTTCTGGTGATAATTGAGTCATGATTCCGAAGTTGAGGTTGATATTGTTGAACCAAATGTTAAAGTAAGGCTTGTACTGGTTATTCTATCTCCCTGTTGTTATTTGTTTAATACATTATGGTAAGGGAGAGTGTTAATGCACGAAGGGTGATGCCATGCCATATTATGAGTGTTAATGCACGAAGGGTGATGCCGTGCCATATTGTGAGTGTTAATGCACGAAGGGTGATGCCATGCCATATTGTGAGTGTTAATGCACGAAGGGTGATGCCGTTCCATGTTATGAGAGTTAATGCACGAAGGGTGATGCCGTGCCATTTCTATTGATTTTATGGTGAGGTTGAGAGTAAAAGCACGAAGGGTGATGTCGTGCATTTTTCCTTTACTGTGTTTACTTGTTCTTATTGGTTCATAGTATATTGACTGTTCAAGTTACCATTCTGCTGTAGTTCTCTATCTCATATTCCCCTCAGCATGTTCCCCCTCCCAATAGTACATGTTTAGTTGTTATTTGTACATATACTGTTAAATTGCACAGGTTTGTTATGTAGGTGTCTTGTCATAGCCTCGTCACTACTTCGTGAATGTTAGGCTCGACACTTACCAGTACATGGGGTCGGTTGTACTGATACTGCACTCTACACTTCCTGTGCAGATTATGGTATTGGTCCCAGCTGATCGAGAGGCGTAGCAGCTCGGACTGGTTCATCGCAGACTCAAGGTATATCCGTTGGCATTCGCAGACCTTCAAGTCCCCGTCTATCTTTTTAGTTTTTTTACTGTTTCTTTCGTTCAAATAGTTGTATTTCTTTCAGACTTCTACTTGTAGTCAATCCTAGAAGTTTGTGAATTGTGATTCCAGATCCGGGTGGTAGTAATTAATGAAGTTTTTTATATTATTCCACACTCGTTGTATTTCATTTTAACTTATTTGTTGTTATTTACTGAATTGAATAAGGATTGGCTTAATGATTCTCTAATGTTGGCTTGCCTAGCAAGTGAAATGTTAGACGCCAACACGATCCCGACAGTGGAAATTTCGGGTCGTGATATATTTTCTTGAGGTAAGTATCGTATTTAAACTCGGTTGAGGCACCAGTTGCATGAATTGTTATGATTGCCATATGCTTTTGGGTGTGCACATGCGTGGGCACCGGGGTTATATATTCATGTTCGGGTTATGCTCGGGCTCTTATAAGCCTAGATTTGACTGTTAAGCTTTAAGTTATGATATCTCGCATGTAGTAATAGTTTATGTGGTCTAACTTGTTAAATGTGTTTCAGTGATGAAATTACCGATTCGAGTTGCTATACACCTTGCACATGCCTACACTTATCATGTCATTTTTACCAGTCCAGGGACATGACAATCTTATTTCATTCATCATATACATGTATACTTACTTTATTGCTTATGTATGATATCTTTGGACTGAGGGCCTGTGACTATGTTGGGCGGATTATGTTATTGGCACGTGAGCTGTCCGTGCAGCGTGTGAGTTGTCCGTGCAGATCCATATATTGATATTATTGGCACGTGAGTTGTCCGTGCAGTATGTGAGTTCTCCGTGCGGGTACATATATTGATAATATTGGCACGTGAGTTGTTCGTGTCACACGTGAGTTATCCGTGCAAGTTCTATTATTAGCACGTGAGTTGTCCGTGCAACACGTGAGTTGTCCATGAGTGTGTCGAATTGTACCTCTTGATCATTTATCTGATTTACTTGTTTCTATCCTCTACATGCCATAATACTGTCAGAGCAGGGTATTTGACAACCTTTGCACATGCACACACGGATATTTTTCTCACGAAGCTTGATGAGTTAGTTTTAAATATTGTTTTTTGCTGGTTTAAAAAGGCAGAATTGCACCAGAATAACTAGTATCCTCAATAATTTAAGCTTCTCTTACATTGCCTTGTTTATTTACGATACTTATTGAGTTGGTTGTACTCACACTACACCCTGCACCTCGTGTTCAGATCCAGGTATTTTTGGGCATGGTGGTTGCTGATCGTGGAGTTTTACCTGTTTGGAGATTATCGAGGTAGCTGCTTTGGCATCCGCAGACCTTGACTCTCCTCCCCCATCTCTCAATTTTTACTTATTCTATTCTCCTTTCTTAGACAATGTATCGGGCTGTGTTATTGTATATATGCTCATGTACTCAGTGGTACCAAGGTTTTGGGAATTTCTATATTGAGTTGAGGCATTTTCATCCAGTTTTTATGAGATTTTTACTTACTTAAACCTGTTTCTGTATATTTTGAATTTAAAAATATTGGTATGTGTGAGTTGTTGGCTTCCCTAGTATCATGATAGGCGCCATCACGACATGTGGAGTTTTGGGTCGTGACAGTGACAAACTTGGTTTCAGAGAAAGTCTGTCATAGGGGTTATCTATGAGCTGTGTCTAGTAGAGTCTTGATTATGGATGTGTAGCGCGCATTATTTATAATCAGGAGGCTACATGAAATCTAGGGTTGTGACATTCCTTCTGAAACTAGATCGTGCGTAGAGTTGAGTCGTAAGTGTTCATCTCTAATATTCACCTTGTTTTCTTTCAGCGATGCCTTCAACTAGGAAGCAATCGATTAGTAGATGGCTTCATACAGCCATGAGAGAGGGTGTCACGCCCAATTTTCTCGCAAAAGCGGGCTTCGACGTGTGACAACTCTTTAAAATAGGTGTTAAAAGAGAAGAGTCTCCACCTAACTACTTTTATGGTGCGTTAGGGAACCTATTTGTGAATGACTTTGATTTAACTAGTCTATGTCACCAAAGATAGGGTAAGGGCTCAAATTACCTCAAAGAGAAGGTGTTAGGAACTCTTCGAGGTCCACAACTACGGGTCCCGACCGATGTTCACACTATGTGGATTACTAGATTATAACTATCCTATTTGATCATATAAGCGAGGGAAGACAAAGAATTTAAAGGTTCTTTTATGAACAAGTTTAAAGAAAATCGGACAACAATTAAGCTATATAGATAATCAGTACAAGTCCTTAGACGTTACATGGTACAACTTAATTGTTCTAAATTCAATGACTAAGTGTGAAAAAATTATCATATAAAGGAAGCGGGGGGGGGGGGGGGGAGTTCCTAAGTTGTTTAGCATAAATGATTACCCTGTGCAACATAAATAATACTTTGCAACTCCCTTAGGGTAGGGGTTACTCATATTATTCAGCGGGCACAAACTATCATCTCCTTCTACCCAATTATTATGTTAAAGTTATTTACCTGAAGCGTTCTAATTCAATTCTAAACCTTGTCTTATGCGTGCACTACTCGTCTCATGCCTATGGTCCAGGAGGCTTTAGACCTAGTATTTGGGTGGTTCTAAACTGGGTGCTCAAAATGATAAAAATAGGCGCACATTCAAAACATATAGGACTTCACATAAAGACAATTAAGGGCCCAAGTTAGCCTCCACACATAAACAAAAAATGCATACGGCAGATTAGACAGTAGGTAGTTTCAGCAGTTAAGCAGCATTATAGTCGTTAAGTCCTATAGGCATGGTTTTAGGTGATTATGATTTCAAGCATTATACAAGCAACACTGCAGCTTTAGGCTAACAGATTTGTAGATTAAGGCATTACAAACCTATAGGCATGATATCTATATATTGCGCAATGAGGCAGTAAAACAACTTCGAGAGCCCAGAATTAACAGTTTCTTATGCAAGTGACAATACCCTATAGGCAGGATTTCTAACAGTTGATAGTCACAATTACTGTTATAAGATTTTATCCTTATAGGCATGATTTCTATGTATGGTAACACAATGGAGTAACAAAGTAGTTGATTAATTAATTAAGACCATGTAATCATGATATCTAAGTTAACTGCATACCAAAATAATAGAAGTGACTGATTGATTAGTTGAAACCCAATAGACATGGTATCTAAATGAGCTTTAGCAAAACATATGTTACTGTTTCCTGTAGGCATGCTGTCTAAGTGTGCACAGTGATAGAAATAGAAAACAAGTATGGCGAGTACTAACATGCTTTGAATAGTGTATAAGGAAAGTTTGTGTGATCCCTATAGTCATGATTCTTTTAGTGTACAGAAATAAAGCACGCTAAACGAAATAACAAATATGGCATGCTAAACGAAATAGCAAATAAAACACATAGACCCTATAGACATGTTTTCTACCCTTTTTTGCAAGAGTAGAGTACACTCTTCCCCAATTTCACTAACTCCCCAATTGTTTGTTTACAGATAATTACATGCCCAACATGAGATAACACATACTTAAAGATGACCAAATACAGGCTGAAACAAATACATACCCACTAAGGCAATTACATGCCCAATAAAAAGTAACCTAGGGGTATCCCTAGGCCTTCAATAGCATTATTCCAAAGAGAAACAGCAGACCCAAACCACAGGCTCACGAGGACATTACAATATTCTTGAATCTAATGCCCAAGTCCAACAACATATATGGACCAACATCATGCCCAACGAATAACTTACTTACCCAAATAGATGTCAAACTTAGCCATATAGGTGACAAAATACACATAGAGTTAATTAAACAACTTTGAAGCTTAAACACTTAGTTCTTAAAGCTATGACTAATAGCAGCTCTCGGACATATAGACATGATCATACTAAATTGGAAGGCACATAAAGCACATATGAGGAAAGTTTATGGTTGTAATTCCAAACACAAAGTTAGAGTGATAGGATTGACCATCATAAGATAGTAAACCATTCTAAAGAGTTTCAAAATGAAACATGATTCAGGATCACCTAAAGAACTTTAGATGATGGTCTAGCAGAATCAATGAAAAGAAGCAAGTAGAGCACAACCTTTATATGAAAGTGTCTATCATGAAAAACCTAATGGAAATAGCATGACCACACAGGTTGATGGACATAGTCTACAAACAATACTTAATTGAGCATGAAAAGTCTTGAACATGCTAAATATCAGTCATAGCACAAACACTTAAGCAATACCAGAATTCATAGTAAGCAAGGATATGCCAAGATCTAGATTACACATAGAAGAAAAGCTGGATATTTCATTTTTACCTTGCAGGCTTTAGGTAGTACTAATTAGGCATGGAGCACACTTTAAAGTTCACGAAGCATATTAGGCTAAACATTGAGACAATATTGTCACATGAGAATAATCATGGGTCAATTTGCAGAGAAATAGTAGGTTATACATAAAGGATTCAACAGAAAGATACTCATTAAAGTAACATATGGGAAGGAACTAGTTCCCTAGGAGTTACAGTACAAAATTTCAAGATAAGGCATGAAAAAGGACTAATAACAAACAACCAATATAGGAATTCGAGCATACATAAACATGATAGTCTCAAACAAGCATAGCAGTAAGAAAATCTTCCAAATTGAATACACTAAATAAACATATATAGACTTATATAGTTTCTGATGAAGTAGTATAAAAGAATTTCAAAGCAAGGTCGACACAGTGTCATACTGGTTCGTACAAGTTCAAATAAAATTGATATTTATAAGCATGAACACAAGAAGGGAGAAAACATAATTGTGAGGGATTAAACACTTACCAATTTGCAGATTTAATAACAAATAGAGGAGAATCACTAAGTTCCAATAGCAAAGTAAGAACAACAACAAGAACTCCAAATCCTAGTGCGTCAGAGTTCACAGGAGCTTCGAATGAGCTCCAAGCAGTGCTCACACTAGCAAGGTAGATAGAAAAGATTCTGGTGGCCTTGGCTTTCAGTCGGCCAAGAGCTCAAGTTTCAGAATAGTATAGAACGAGTGAGAGTGAGAGAATAGCAATCATTAAGGTCTGTTTTAGGGGAAATGGGATGGGTTTATATAGCAGTAGAAACTGAAAGAACAAACATGGAAAACAATCAATTAAGCACAAATAAGGAAAGAAAATATCACATGCAAATCAAAATCAGTAAAGGAGATGGAGAGTCTCAAACCCTAATTAGGGTTCAATTGTCTGAAAATCGAACCAAGAGTGCAAATCACTCTTTATTGAGCGTATATAAATGAAATAACACCTAAAATCGAAGATTCGAATCATTCCAGTCCAATCTCGTAAGTGATACTTGCCAAACTTAGGCAAGTACCTAAGTAACACCATAAACAGACGACCAACAATGAGAGAAGATTAATAAGGTAAGTATATCATAGGTAGATTCCATCTCTAGGTTGGAATCGGAGAAGAACCAAGCAACGACGCTAGGGTTTCTTAGAGAAGAAGAGAGGATGAAAGGATTAGGTGGCGGCTGGTTGAGAGAAGTGGTCTCTAGGGTTAGGGTGAGGGGTTATAAGGAGAAAGAGCTGGTTTATTATGGGCCGTTGATCGGTTAAGATCAACAGCCAAGATCGAAATAGGAAATGAAATGGGCTAAATGAACGGGTTGCGACCGGGTTTAAAAGGGGTCGTTTGTTTGGGCGGGTTAAGTGTTTGGGCCTGTAATCTGGTCCGAAATTAGACTTGTATTGGGCTGTAAATTAAATATGCAAAATTTGTATACAATAATTTATAAAAGTAGTTTATAAATTATAAAAATACTACTGATGCAGTAAAACGATTAACAATAATATTTTAACATTATAAAACATAAAAAATGCTATTTTAGCATAAATAATATAATAAATGCAATTATGTATAATATATAGGCTATAATTGCAAAAATTGTGTAAATTGCTCGAAAATACAAATGTAATTGTATGAAATGAAGTAAAATATTATAAAATATATATGTGGGTGTAATAATAATTTTAGATGATTAATTCGTCACAAATATAATTTCAAAGTATTAATAATAACTATTTGAACAATTTAAATGCGAGAAAATCAATTTTAAAGCCTTAAAAATTATAGAAAATACTTATATGACTCTTGTAAATTGGTGATGATGTAAAAATTATATTTTGAAATTATATACGATATTTATAAAAATATGAGAGCAAAATTGGTGTCAACAGCTGCCCCTCTTTTCCCGGGAGTGATGAAAGAATTGTCGGATAAAGAAAATAATGACCACTTCTGACCGAAATAAGTAAGGATGATGCATTGTTTGGAAATAGGGGCCGAACCCTGGTTCCTGAGTTGCCTACATATCCGTGGTGTTACGGGAATCAGGCCGTGTGTAATTCTGGATCCAACGGCGAATGAAACCGATGGAGTTATTATAAGAATGGTCATATATTTTGAGGAAACATCATTTGTATAGGATGGTGTAATGAGTGACATATAATTTTAGGTGAAGCTATGAATGCAGATTTGAACGTTATGGATGTATAAGGCAAATATTTGAGCGGTTGTGGGATAAAGGGTAATCAATTGTTGATCATCGGTTACGTCTAAGATGGTCGAATGATGTGAACGTTGTGAATGGAAACCAGAGTGATAGTTGCTCTTGTTTGTAGAAAGTTTACTTCTCGAGTTACATGCAAAACTTAAAAACATGATGCGCGCGAATATAGATGGGGTTATGACGGAAATTTAAACATGATGCAAATTCCCTTCAGACCATGAGAATTGTCTTTGGACGATGAGGATGATGTCCTTAGACCATGACATCCTGGTCCATGAAGCGTATGATGAGGGATTTGCAGGCCATGAAATGGTGTCCTCGGGCCATGAAATGGTGTCGTCAGGCCATGGCATGATGTCTTCGGGCTATGAGGATGATGCCTTCAGACTATGACGCCTTCGGACAATGCGGCGATGTTTCAGCCCCTGAAATGCAGAGATGCGGTGATATCAACTGTTTGATAGAAGGAACAGGTGATGCTTAATCATATGCGAGGATGAAACAAGGCATCACTTAGCCTTGTATGTGATGAAGGCAGGGTTTAGCCCTATGAGGAGGAAGGTAGCGTTTAGCCATATACAATAATGGAGGCAATGCTTAGCCTCGTATGATGGAATGAAGATAGTTCTTAGTCTCATGCAAGGGAAAGTGGTGCTTAGCCTTGTGCAATAAAAGAGGCAATGCTTAACCTCGTATGATGTAATGGAGACAGTGCTTAGTCCCATGCAAGGGGAGACAATGCTTAGCCTTATGGAATAATGGAGGTAGTGCTTAGCCTCACGCAAAGAATGGAGACAGTGTTTAGTCTCATGCAAGGAAAGGTAGTGCTTAGCCTTATACAATAATGGAGGCAGTGCTTAGCCTCACACAAAGAATGAAGACAATGTTTAGTCTCGTGCAAGGAAAGACAATGCTTAGCCTTATACAATAATGGAGGCAATGCTTAGCCTCAGGAAAAAAATGGAGACAATGCTTAGTCTCATACAAGGAAAGGCAGTGCTTAGCCTTTGCAATGATGAGGGAAATGTTCAGCCCTATGCAAAGAATGGAGATAGTGCTTAGTCTCATGCAAGGAAAGAGAATGCTTAGCTATATGCAAAGAATGAGGGCAGTGCTTAGCCCTATGCAGAGAAAGACGGAGATTAAATATGAGAAAGAAAGCGATGCTTAGCTTGGCGCGTTTGCGCTTGGTGACTTCTGTCAGTAACAATAGCATTCTTGTTATGAATTTATGGGCATGCTTGTCATGTTTGTTATACCTGCACCTAAAGAAAAATCATGAGTTTTTTTGTGGGAAAGGTTGGTTTGTGCCTTTGATTCTTCATTTCTCCTTTGCTTCTTGTCTTGCTGCCTTGTTCGAGTCACCCTGGGTAACATCTTGCTATTACAAGTGAAATTTTCAAAAATATGCATTTGTGACAAATCATTTATAAAAATGCAGTTGTTCAAAATATGTGATAATGCCTAAAAGCAAAGAATTTTATTGAATCGACGACTATGACACGCTTTTGAGATATTTCAAACCTCCTTAACTCAGAATTTTGAGGACCCTCCTCAAAATTCTGCCCCAGTTTAAATGCATACTTCCGGTGATACACTTTTTGGTGATCCTTGAAATAGAGAGATTTGACAAACTCGAAATCTTGACCTAGTTTATGTCCATAGGGGGAATGAAGATTTTATTATGATGTGACCGAACCCATATGAATTCCTATGTATCCCATTTTAAACGGGAATCAGGTCAAGTGTAGTTCAGGTTCATCAAATAGAAAGTGCAAACATAGTCTTAAACGTAATATCTCTTGACTGCGTCTGAATCGATAGGTTTTGACCATATTTATCCATCCATCTCTGCAATAGCGCTCCTCCTATCAGTACTCGATGAACCATATAAGGGCCTTGCCAGTTAGGTGAGAATTTCCCTTTTGCCATATCCTGATGCAGGAAGATCAGTTTCAACACCAATTGCCCCGGTGTGGATTGCCTCGATCTAACCTTTTTGTTGAAAGCCCTTGCCATTCTATTCTAGTAGAGTTGACCGTGACACACTACGTTCATCCTTTTACCATCAATGAAAGCCAGCTGTTCATACCGGCTTCGTATCCATTCCGCGTCGCTGAGTTTGGCCTCTTGTAAGATTCTTAAGGAAGGAATCTCCACTTCGGCAGGAATAACGACTTCAGTACCGTAGACCAGTAGATAGGGGGTTGCCCCAGTTGACGTACGAACTGTGGTGTGGAACCCGAGCAAAGCAAATGGTAGCTTCTCATGCCATTTCTTGTAGTTGTCTACCATTTTCCTCAATATCTTCTTAATGTTCTTGTTGGCGGCTTCTACGGCTCCTTTCATCTGCGGTCTGTATGCTGTAGAATTTCGGTGCTTGATCTTGAATGTGTCACAACCCTAAAATCCTAACCTCTTGTGATGACGCCTAACGTGGTACTAGGCAAGCCGGCATTACGAAGTATTTCCAAAACTTTTAATAGAAAATAAATTTAAATAGTTTAAATAATAAACGTTATCATAAACAGGATAGAAACCCAAAACTCAACGCGGAAGTTCCTAAAACAATTGGGGTATCACATAGTACATGAGCATCTATAAATCACTAGTCTAGAAAATAATATCTATAATAGTCTAAAACTAAATACAATAAGAGGAAAGATAGGGAAGGAGAGACAAGGTCTGCAAAACGTCGGGTATCTACCTTGGAATCTCTAAAAGATCAACTGTGCGATGGAATCAACACTCACCGTGTCCGAAAACACCTCGATCTGCACACGAAGTGCAAGGTGTAGCATGAGTACAACCAACTTAGTAAGTAACAATACTAAATAAAGGACTAAAAGTAGTGACGAGATTCATAGTTAAAGTTCAATTACAGTAATTTCCACATAGGAAGGTAGGCATGCTTTCAAGTTCGACAAATAAAGCCAAAACAATTATTTCATGTCAAGTTCAATTGAAACAGAAGATAATATCTCTCAAAAATTTCAGGACCGTGATTATGATAGCAAAAGTGAAACAATAATGAAGTCAAATGCAACCTCACAGAGCAGTAGTCACTTAGTCATCCCATGCACTCTAACCTTACAATCACTCATTCTTCACAGTCACTCCATCCTCTCAGTCGCTCAGCACTCGACACTCGCACTCAGTATGTACATGCGCTCACTTGGGGCGTGTATAGACTCCGGAGGGGCTCTTTCAGCCCAAGCGCTATAATTAGCCAATCATGGCATATATCAATGAAACATGCTGCGACATGCAACGCGATCCCATAAATATCCTCACAATCAGGCCCTCGGCCTCACTCAGTCATCAACCTCTCCTGTCTCTCGGGCTCTTAAAAATCATGATAATCAGCCCAAACAACAATGATATAATGCAACAATAATGAATAGAGACTCAGATATAATATGCAAGTAAAACCGTGACTAAGTACAAAACAACAATTTAGCAGATAATTCAACATGTACATGACCTCTATGAGTCCCTACAGTGTCAACACATGGTCTAAATGTGATTTCTAACATGATTTGCAGTTTAATTTCTCTAATACGCGGAAAATGTATGGATAACAACAGATTATTCAACTACACAGTTCCATAAAATTGACCAAGTCACAATTCCTACGGTGCACGCCCACAAGCCCGTCACCTAGCATGTGTGTCACCTCAAAACCAAATTTACATGACACATAATACAGGCTTTCATATCCTCAGAACCAAATTTAGAACTGTTACATACCTCAATCCAAGCAAATCTCTACTCCAACACACTCTTACCTCGCGACACGGCCTTCAAATGCCTCGAATCTAGCTATTAATAATTCGATATAATCAACACGGTCTAAAGGAATCAATTTCATAAGAAAAATACTAAGTTATTAATCAAAAGTCAAAAATTACTCAAAAGTCGGCCCTCGGGCCCACGTCTCGAAATCCGTTAAAAGTCACAAAACACGAAAGACCATTCAACCTCGAGTCCAACCATACCAAAGTTACCAAAATCCGACACCAAATCATCACACAAAATCCCAAATTCAACTCTCCCAATCCCTAGCCTCAAACTCCCAAATTCTACCTTAAATACACATAAAATAGGTGGGAAACTCAATGGGGAAACAAGATTATTGATCAAAAATGAGAATAAGGGACTTACCTCAAGAAACCCCTCGAATATCCTCTTAAGGATTGCCAAAAGCCGAGCTTGAAATGTTGCAAATGAAGCAAAATTGCGAACCCACATTTTTAAATAATCTATCCAGCACTCTTCCTTCTGCGGTCACATACCCACTTATGTTGATTCCTTCGCTCTTGCGGCCCCTTACTTTGCTCCCGCGGACTCGCTTCTGCGAGCCACCAAGCCGCTTCTGCAGACCCAACTCCCATGCCTATTTCTGTTTCTGTGATCCCCCTGCCGCATCTGTGGTCACGTAGGTACGATAATTCTCTCGCGCTTGCCCCCCTACACACTCACCTCCAAAAGTTGCATCTGAGCAACACAGTCCGCACCTGCGATCAAAGCTCTGTAGGTGCAGTTACACCAGCTGAGTCCTTGCTTCAGCCATGCACCAAGTTCCATTTTTGATCCGTTAAATATTCGAAATCAATCCGACGCCCCCAGGACTTCAACCAAACAAACCAACAAGCCATACAATACTATACGAACTTAGTCGAGCCCTCAAATCACATCAAACAACATCAAAAACATGAATCACATCCCAATTCAAGCCTAATGAAACTAAAAAAATCCAACTTCTACAACCGATGCCGAAACCTATTAAATCACGTCCGATTGACCTCAAATTTTGTACACAAATCACAAATGACACCACAGACCTACTCCAATTTCTTAAATTGGAATCCGACCCCGATATCAAAAATTCCACTCCCGATCAAACTTCCCAAAAATCCAAATTTCTCCATTTCAAGCATAATTCCATTGCGGACCTCCAAATCACAATTCGGACATGCTTCTAAGTCCAAAATCACCCAACGGAGCTAACGAAACCATCAAAACTCCATTCCGGAGTCCTTTACATATAAGTCACCATTCGATCAACCATTTCAACCATGAGACTAAGTGTCTCAATTCATTTTGAAACCTCTACGGACCCAAAGCGATTACCCCGGCAAGTCACATAACAACTATAAAGTACAAAATGAGCAGTAAATGGGGGGACGAGGCTACAACTCTCAATATGACTGGTCGGGTCATTACAGAATGCTTCACACATAGCTTTCATCAGATCACTATTGAGATTGGCGGCATTGTCAGTAATGATTGACTCAGGCACTCCAAATTGACAAACGACATGATCCCGGACAAAATCTATGATGACCTTCTTAGTCATAGCCTTATAGGAAGCGACTTCAACCCATTTTGTGAAGTAATCTATAGCCACCAAAATGAACTTGTGTCCGTTTGAAGCAGCGAGTTCAATTAGTCTGATGGCATCCATGCCCTAAGCAGAGAAAGGCCAGGGTAAAGTCATTGCATTGAGTTCATTGGGTGGCACTCGTATCATACAACATGTATCTAGCATTGGTGACAATTTTGAACATATTTGATGCAGTCTGTCTCCATAGTCATCCAGAAATACCCAGCCCTTAATTTCTTCTTGGCCAGAATGAACCCATTTATGTGAGGTCCCAGGTTTCGACATGTGTTTATTCGAGCAATCTAGATGCCTCATTGGCATCGACACATCACAACAATCCCAAATCAGGAGTCCTTCTATACAGAATTCCTCCACATTTAAAGAAATGATTGGCCAATATTTGGAGCGTGTGCTTCTGAGTTTGTGTGGAATATTGAAGGTATTCTCCTTTCTCCAAATACTCCTTGATATCGTGGAACCATGGATTCACGTCAAACTCTTCTTCAACATGAACGCAATAAGCTGGATGTTTACGAATCTCTATCGGGATAGGATCGATTAAATTCTTGTCTGGATGTTGTATCATGGAAGACAAGATAGCCAATGCATATGTGAACTCATTATGAATCCTTGGAACATGTTTGAATTCTATCTTTGTGAACCGCTTGATCAACTCTTGTATGCAATGCAAGTATGTTAATATTTTAGTGTTCTTGGTAGCCCATTCTCCTAGTACCTGGTGTACTAGTAGATTAGAATATCCTATTACCAGAAAATATTGAACATTCATGTTGATGGCTAATCTGAGTCCCAAGATGCAGGCCTCAAATTCCGCCATATTGTTGGTGCACGGGAACCTGAGTTTTGCGAATACCGGATAATGTTGACTAGTTTTTGATACCAAGACAACCCCAATGCCCACTCCCTTAAAGTTGGCTGCTTTGTCGAAAAACATCCTTCAACCGTCATATGCTTCGGCAATATCTTCACCTACAAATGACACTTTTTCGTCCAAAAAATACGTCTTCTATGGTTCATATTCTCTATCTATGGGGTTCTCTGCTAAGTGATCGGCCAATGCTTGCCCTTTGACTGCATTCTGAGTCACATAGATGATAAAAACTCACTTAGAAATATCTACCACTTTGCTAACTTGCCCGCAGGCATAGGTTTCTGAAATATTTATTTTAGTGGATCCATCCTTGATTTAAGATATGTGGTGTATGCATAGAAATAATGTCTAAACTTTTGGGCTATCCATGTCGAAGAACAACAAGTGCGTTTCAGCAAAGAGTACTAGGCCTCGTAAGGCATGAACTTCTTACTCATATAATATATCGCCTCCTCTTTCCTCTCGGTTTCATCATGTTGTCCTAGGACGTAGCCGAAAAGCGCCATCCAACACGGACAGATACAGTAGCAAAGGTCTTCCTGGCTCTGGTGGGACCAACACGGGTGGTTTAGACAAGTACTCCTTGATTTTGTCGAATGCTTTCTAACATTCTTCGGTCCAACTTGTCGCAACATCTTTCCTCAACATCTTGAAGATCGGCTCACACATCACTGTCGATTGTGCTATAAAAGAGCTGATATAATTGAGACGTCATAGAAAACTCATCACATATTTCTTGTTCTTTGGTGGTGACGATTCCTAAATAACTTTGATTTTTGACGGGTCTAGCCTAATACCATGACGACTAACAATGAATCCTACCAACTTTCCAGTAGGGACTCCGAAAGCATATTTTGCAGGGTTTAACTTCAAATTATATTTTTGAAGTCGGTTGAAAAACTTCCTCAAGTCTGCTATGTGAACTTAACTTCTCTTAGATTTGATGATATCATCATCCACACATACCTCTATCTCATTGTGTATCATATCATGGTAAAGAGTCGTCATAGCCCTCATGTAGGTGGCTCAAGCATTCTTCAAACCAATGGCATCATTTTGTAAAAATATATGCCCCATGGTGTAATAAAGGCTGTCTTTTCGGCGTCCTATTCGTCCATCCAAATCTGGTGATATCATGCGAAGCAATCCACAAAGGATTGGAGTTCATGCTTGGCGCAATTGTCGATTAATATGTGTATGTTGGGCAGCAGGAAATCATCCTTAGGACTTGCTCTGTTCAGATCTCGATAGTCAACACACATTTTGACTTTCCCATCTTTCTTCCGAACCGGCACAATGTTGGCTAACCAGGTCGAGTATTCGGCCACTCGAAGGACCTGGGATTTGATTTTATTGGTAACGACCTCCTTTATCTTCAGACTAATATCTGGCTTGAATTGTCTAAGCTTATGCTTTAACGGAGGACACATGGGGTTGGTAGGTTGATTGTGAGCTACTATGGATGTGCTTAACCCAGTCATCTCATCGTAGGACCATGCGAAAGTATCCTCATATTCCTTTAGAAACCTAATATACTCTTCCTTCTCTGACGGTGATAGATGAATGTTTATGCAAGTTTCTTTGACTGTTTCAGAATCCCCTAAGTTAACTGCCTCACTTTCTTCCAAGTTGGACTTTGGTTTGTTCTTAAAATTCTCTACTTCTTTGACAATTTCCTCAGGTATTATATCATCTTCCAAATCCTCTGAATCACTTTTCTTATGTTGCTTTGTCTCATTACCTGTCACAGTCGTAGGTTCATCAGGATATGTAATAATTACGTTGAAAAAGATGTAGAAAAATAATGATAAATAAATGAAAAACAATAATGCATTAAAACTTAAAATTGTCAACAAGTACGACTCGATGGCCCAAGCAATTATTTAAAAACAAAATACTGAAAATGTCTTAAATGCCCAAAAACATTTTGAAAATAAAGCATGTTAATTTTGCCAAAGCTACCTAGGTATTCGTCGAGCCCGGGACGGTGCATCGGTCCAGTTTTTGAGAACAACTCCTTCTCCCACTTTCTGAATAGTAAGGTCTTCCTCCTTCCCCTCCTCTAAAATTGCACTGCAGTTTATGTCTTCCTTGTGTAGAAACAGCTTCCTCATGCCGGCCAAAATTTTTCCTTCCTCGGATCCCCAAATCATGTCAGTCTGGCGGAATGTCTGGTGCAGTGGTGTTATGGGTTTTGTGATCCCCTGAAGTTTTCGGCCAAGACCCTTGCCTGGTTCATATCCCAACCATATCAATATGCTTTCTATCTTATTTCCCCACCATCAATCCTTCTCAAATTCATTTACTTGCTCAATGCAGCGGTATGTTTCTCCTCCTAATTTCCTCTTATTTTCGATGACTGGCATGGTCTGGTTGGTGTAATAGGTTGCTTCCATCTCCATGAATGATCACCTCCTGATGATTCTACTCGAACATCACAACCTGGTGCACGGTAGAAGTGACTGATCCAGCTTTATGTATCCATGGTCGTCCCAACAACAGGTTGTAGGTGGCGGATATGTCTAGCACTTGGAATTCGACATCAAACCAGGTCGGGCACATTAGTAGATCAAGGTTGATTTCTCTGATAGTGGCTCTCTGAAATCCATCGAACGCTTTCACATTCATTCTTCCCATCTGTATTTCATGCAGGCCTTTATCTAATCTTTTCAGAGTGATGAGCGGTCATAAGTTCAGGCTCAAACCTCCATTTATTAGGACCCTGGCAATGAACTTGTCTTCAAATTGCATAGTGATGTGAAACGCTTTCTTGTGGCTCAACCCTTCTAGTGGTAACTCATCTTTGTGGAAAGTAATTTTGTGACTCTCCAGTACCTGTCCGACCATGTTAGCCATCTCCTCGCTAGTGATACCGGTGGGCACATAAGCTTCACTTAACACTTTCATCAAGGCGTTCTTGTGCGCGTCTGAATTTTGCAACAACGACAAAATAGATATCTTAGCGGGAGTCTTGTTCAGGTGATCAACAATAGAGTATTCCCTCGCATATACCTTCCTCCAAAGATCGTTAGCGCCCGTCTCAACTGCAGGTCATTTAGATGTAGTTTCTTTGCCCGTTCCATCAAGATTCTCAGGTGTGTAAACTATGTCAGTTCTAAGTCATACCTTGCGCAACACCCGTCTTTTCCATTTTTGCTTTTCCTTTTCTTCTTGCCTCTGTAACATAATCGCATGGGATGGCATCAGACTTATAAGACGATGTGGGAGCTACCATCACGGTGAAGGGCATAGCTACCTCAACCTTAAATGGTGCCTAGGTTCTTACCATAATCAGCGATAGGGTGACAGGGGATGTTTTGGGAGTATCCCCCTCTCGAATAAGTCCAATGGATCCTTCCTGATCCCATTCCTCATCAGTTTCTATCACATTCACTCCCTCGCCCCTATGATCCAAGAGAGGGTTATTACAAAAATTTGGTGCGACTTCCTTTACCTTTATAACCTTGGTGTCGATCAGAGAGGGTTCTTCTTGGCCTTCAACCTGTGGCATACTTCAATGGTATGACCCTTCATGCCTGAGTAATAGGAAAATGTTTTGTTGGGGTTAACCCAACTAGGAAAGGTTTTCAACAGCAACAACAGGAATAGGGGTGACGTAACCAGTAGCCTTTTGTCTCTCATATAGTTGGGCTATAGTTTCAGTGATTGGGGTGCATTGTCTGGGAGCTTTGCAGTCAAAGTTTAGTTGTGGATTTGGATAGTTTTGGCGGGCGGGTGGAGGTGAATGGTAATATGTAGGTTGGGTGTTATAGGTATGGTAGGTGGTGGCAGGGTATTGGTATTTTGGAGGTGAGGATTGATATGTGGGTGGAGGTGTTTGGTATGTAAGGGGAGACTTAGGGCCATGGGCTACCATCACGTCACCCACTTCTTTCTTCTTCAAAATACTTCCTGATTGCAAGGCTTTGTTTGTGGCTTGCAGTGCCTCAAAATTGTCACCATCCCGCTATTGATTCCTTCTTCTATCCTTTCTCCTAACTTGATGATGTCTAAGAACTTGCGATTCTCTATACCATAAACCTTTCATAGTACTGTGGATCTTGAGCTCTGACAAATAACTTGTTCATTTGTTCTTCTTCAAGTGGCGGCCTTACCTTGGTGGCCTCTAATCTCCAATGAGTAGCATACTTGCGGAAGGTTTCTGTCGGCTTCTTTTTGAGGTTTTGAATATAGAAATATCTGGCGTATTCTCTGTATTGAACCTGAATTTGTCCATATAATCCTATGCCAAGCTCAACCAATTCGCCCACTTCTTTGGATTCTGACTGATATACCGGGATAAGACACCTCCTGTAAGACTTTGCATGAACAATTTAATGCGGATTTGTTCATATTACCCACTCATACAAGCTTATCACAGTCAGTTCTTAGATGCACCTTTGGATCACCTGTGCCATCAAAGATCTCAAACTTGGGAGGTTTGTAACCCTTTGGTAGTTCTACATCTTGGTCGATACACAGATCTTGGTAGTTTAAACCTTCAA
Organism: Nicotiana tomentosiformis; assembly: GCF_000390325.3. Lineage (NCBI taxonomy): Eukaryota > Viridiplantae > Streptophyta > Magnoliopsida > Solanales > Solanaceae > Nicotiana > Nicotiana tomentosiformis. The sequence goes on along the minus strand of NC_090813.1, from coordinate 189,996,595 downwards.
CACCCTTCCCACCTTCAACACTCTGGACTCTGCCCATCAGTTTCTTGAGTTCTTCTGCCATGTTTCGAATGAGCAGGTCCTTCTTGGTTGGCTCAGGTATGTAAAAGGTTTGTTGCGAGGTATGGGGTAAGGTTTCCACGTATATCGGATTGCCTTGATGAGTTCCTAGAACTTAGGTATATGGGTGATCATTGGTTGAGGTTTGAGATGGATCAGGGGTTAGTTGTGGTGCATTTTTAGGAGTATGATAAGTGGTGGTTTGCGGATATTGGGTCGGGTGAGGATGGTGTTATTGCAGGTTTTGCACTGGTGGGGGATTAAGGTTTTGGGGAGGTGCGGAATTGTGATACTGGTGCGGTGCGGGAGGAATCGGAGCTATGGGTGGTGGATATTATTTTTGTGTATTTTGTGGTGGTGTTTGGTTCTGAGTGGTTGTGTTTTGCTGATTGATGTCAGGGACATTTAGGATAAGAGAGAGGTTTGCCAGATTTCGGACCTGCTCAAGCTCACCCTGTAACTCTAGGATTTTCTACTCCAAACGTAAGACCAACTCATTCTGTCCTGGCGTACTTCTTCCGTTTGAGGTTTCAACATTCTCTGCCATGGTAGCATTGTCTTTTCAAATACCGCTTAGATCATCCATCTTTCCTTTGCCTTTGACTTTACTTTTCGGGTCTCTAGGTGGAGGACCTATAAATCTGGTATGGTATGTTGATGATGCTAGAATACATAGAGTGGGAATAATCAAAAGAAATAAAAACCAAGGGTAACCAAGTCAGTAAGACGGAGTAAAAGAGTGTTTTCAATATTTAAGCATGTATCACATAAGGTCATGCAATAATTCGTGTCCTAATTTTGGGGACCTCATTGTGCCTGAGGTAGGCCTAAGAGACATATAGACTTGGGAAAAAATTCGTGCCAACCTTTGCCTTATTCCATTAGTGCGAAAATAAGCCAAATCAATCTTTCACTAAATAAACAATAATTATAAAGTCACTAATGGCATTAAGCCTTATTACATCGAAATCTAATCTAATCAAGAAAGCAGTAGAGAACATTATCTCCTAGTCTACTTGGTCCCTAGAGGACCTTCTCCATGCTTGGCTCTCTTGGCCCCATCAATCACATTCCCCAGATCGCACATGTCCAGTAGCAAATAAGCCTTGTCCAGCTTCTGTATTTCATCATCGTCCATGCCTTGAGATTCCCAAAGGCTCTTTCTCATCTTCCCTTATAGTTACATCAATCGTTGCTCTAGATATTCTAACCTCAGTGTCGACTTATAGGCAATCTCTTTCCATTCTCTTATAGACTCCATGTTCACTTTATGTTGTTCGAGATGCTTAGCTTTAGACTCGAACATCCTTTTGCGTAGCCTCTTATACTTCACATGTGCCTCAGCTACCTCATCTATGATCCTATCTTTCAAATTGACTCTTGGTTTGATGTCCCTAGCTATGTCGTCCTCTAACCATGAGAGATAGTAGTATATATGACCGGTATGATACCTGTCTGGTTCAATAATTTCTCCTTTCACAATGATCTCTTTGTTCCACATGTGTTGCGCTTCGAACTTGAATGGGATAACTTCTCCTTTGAAATCCACTTTATACTGAACCATGTTAGAAACCTGAGGTATGTCTTATTTCCTTCCAGCTTGCCTCATTACCCTTATAAGAATGTAAGGGTAGATGCCTCGCAGCCCGATCAGTACTAAGTGAGTGGTTCCTTTGGACCTAATGATGAACTCACTACTAGGAAACCATCCAATGCACTTGCTCGTCTGTCAGGTTGTGGAAGAAATGCACCAAGCCTACATCATTTCTAGGCTTTGCAAACCTATTTGGGATGAATGTAATTTTCTTTGGATGATGAATAGCTATGTAGCCGTTCAGTGGCCATTGTATAAGCACCTGGCGATAATCGCCCCTCCGAAAGTATTCTCGCAGCCAAACTTGTAGCAAGAGATTACAGCCCTCGAAGTGTCCGGACCCATGCTTGCACCGATCCAGAGCACGATACATCTCAACTAAGATCATCAGGATGATAGTTGCTTCTGCCCCTCGATACCCTCCATTAAGGTCCTGGCGACCATGGCTAAGAGAGTATGAATTATTCCCCCTTGTGTGGGAAAGATCAACAAACCCAAGAAACAAACTATGAAAATATAAATCGGTGGTGCACCCATCCCAAAGTGGAAATCGCTAGCTCCTCATGATGAAGGCGAAATGATTTTCTTTGCCCATAATGCTCATAGACAAATTCAAAGAGGATGTATGATTTCTTCAGACAGACCAGTTCGTCATTCTTCTTAAAACCCAATATTTTCAGAAAACCGCGTGGACTGCGATTCTCTAGCACCAATAGTCCTACACTATCCCATGGTAAATTGGTGAAACCCCCTATTTCTTTCAGGAGAGGAGTCATTTCTATATTGCCCAAATCAAAAAACATTTCTCTTCTCGTCCTAGAACATGGTAGCAGCCTCGATCAGTTCCCTATTTGGTTGAATGTTCAGCAAAGATGGCAGGTCACCAAGTACTCTCCTCACATGATTTCTGTCACAGGGTGCAAGGTCTTTCCACCAGTCAATTAGCAAAGGCGGGATATTCTACATCATACCAAACCTAGGAATTTCTTCCTTCATTTTCTGCACACAAATAAAAGTTAGCCTTTACCCCCTCCAAATAAAAGTTAGCCCTTTAATGTACAAATAAAAACAGGCTTCGACGTGTGAAAACTCTTTAAAATGGGTGTTAAAAGAGAAGAGTCGCAACCTAAAATTTTTTAAGGTGCATTAGGGCCTATTTGCGAATAACTCTGATTTAACTAGTATACGTCACCAAAGATTGGGTAAGGGCTCAAACTAAATCAAAGAGAAGGTGATAGGAACTCTTCGAGGTCCACAACTGTGGGTCCAGGCCGATGTTCACAATATGTGGATTACTAGATTATAATTGTCTTACGTGATCATATAAGCGAGGAAAGACAAATAAAATTTAAAGGTTCTATTATGTACAAGTGTAAAGAAAATCGGACAACGATTAAGCTATACAGAGAACCAGTACAAGTCTTTAGAGGTTACACGGTACAACTTAATTGTTCTAAATTCAACGACTAAGTGTGAATAAATAATCATATAAAGGAGGTGGGTCCTAAGCTTTTAAGCCTAAAGGATCACCCCATGCAATATAAATAATACTTCACAACTCCCTTAGGGTAGGGGTTGCTCATATTATTCAGCGGGCATAGACTATCATCTCATGCTACCCAATTACTATGTTAAAGTTGTATACCTGAAGTGTTCTAATTCAATTCTAAACGGTGTCCTATGCGTGCGCTATCCGTCCCATGCCTATGATCCAGGAGGCTTTGTACCTACTATTTGGGTGGTTCTAGACTTCGCTTAGGGTACTCAAAATGATAAAACTAGGTGTACATTCAAAACAAATAGGACTTAACATAAAGACAATTAAGGGCCCAAGTTTTCCTCCACACATAAACAACAAATGCACGGGGCATATTAGACAGTAAGTAGTTTCACCAGTTAAGCAGCATTATAGTCGTTAAGTCCTATAGGCATGGTTTCTAGGTGATTCTGATTTCCAGCATTATATAAACAACATTGCAGCTTTAGGCCAATGGATTTGCAGATTAATGCATTACAAACCTATAGGCATGATACCTATATATTGCGCAATGAGGCAGTAAAACTACTTCGAGAGCCTAGAATTAACAGTTTCTTATGCGAGTGACAATATCCTATATGCATGATTTCAAACAGTGATAGTCCCAATTGCTTTTATAAGATTTTATCCTTATAGGTATGATTTGCACGTTTGGTAACACAATGAAGTAACAAAGTAGTTGATTAATTAATTAATTAAGACCCTATAGTCGTGATATCTAAGTTAACAGAGTACCAAAACAATAGAAGTGACTGATTGATTAGATGAAACCCTATAGACATGGTGTCTAAATGAGCGTTAGCAAAACATACGTTATTGTATCTTATAGGCATGTTGTCTAAGTGAGCACAGTGATAGACATAGAAAACAGGTATGGCGAGTACTAACATGCTTTGAATAGTGTACGAGGGAAGTGTGTGTGATCCCTATAGGCATGATTCTATTAGTGTACAGAAATAAAGCACGCTAAACGAAATAACAAATAAGGCATACTAAGAGAAATAGCAAATAAAACACATAGACCCTATAGGCATGTTTTCTACCCTTTTATACAAGAATAGAGTACACATGTTCCCCTAATTCACTAACTACCCACTTGTTTGCTTACAGATCATTACATGCCCATAATGAAATAATACATACTTAAAGATGGCCAAATACAGGTTGAAACAAATACAAGCCCTCTAATGCAATTACATGCCCAATATAAAGTAGCCCAGGAGTATCCCCAGGCCTTCAATTGCAATATTCCACGGACAAACAACAGGCCCAAACCACAGGCTAACCAGGACATTACAATATTCCTGAATCCAATGCCCAGGTCCAACAACACATATGGACCAACACGAGGCCCAACGAATAACTTACTTACCCAAATAAATGTCAAACTTAGCCATATAGTTAACAAAATACACATAGAATTAATTAAACGCGTTTGAAGTTTAAATACTTAGTTCTTAAAGTTATGGCTAACAACAGCTCTAGGACATATAAACAGGATCATACTAAACAGGAAGATACACAAAGCACATATGAGGCAAGTTTATGGCTGTAATTCCAAAAACAAAGTTTAAGAGTGACATGATTGACCATCATAGGATAGTAAACCATTCCAAAATGTTTCAAAACGAAACATGATTCAGGATCAACCTAAAGAACTTTAGATCGGGTTCTAGTAGAATCAAAGAAAAGAAGTAGAGCACATCCTTTACATGAAAGTGTCTATCTTGAAAAACCTAATGGAAATATCATAACCACACATATTGATGGACATAGTCCACAAACAATCCTTAATTGAGCAGGAAAAGACTTGAACAACACCAGAATTCATAGTAGGCAAGGATACGACAAGATCTAGATTACACATAGAAGAAAAGCTGGATATTGCATTTTTACCTTATAGGCTTTAGGCAGTACTAAGCAGGATGGATCACACTTTAATGTTCACAAATAGCAGGGAAGCATATTAGGCTAAACATTGAGATAATATTGTCACATAGGGATGATCATGGGTCAATTCGCAGAGAAATAGTAGGTTATGCATAAACGATTCAGCAGAAAGATACTCATTAAGGCAATTTCTGGGAAGGAACTAGTTCCCTAGGAGTTCCAGTACAAAAGTTCAAGGTAAGTCATGAAAAAGGACTCAAAACAAACAGCTAATATAGGAATTCGAGCATACAAAAACATGACAGTCTCAAACAAGCATAGCAGTCAGAAAATCCTCCAAATAGAATACACTAAATGAACATATATAGACTTATATAGATTCTGATGAAGCATTATAGAAGATTTTCAAAGCAAGGTCAACATAGTGTCATATTGGTTCGTACGAGTTGAAATAAAATAGATATTCAGAAACATGAACACAAGAAGGGAGAAAAAATAATTGTGAGGGATTGAACACTTACCAATTTGCATATTTAATAACAAATAGAGGAGAATCACTAAGTTCCAATAGAAAAGTAAGAACAACATCAAGAACTCTAATTAGGGAGGTAGATACAAAAGATTCTTGTGGCCTTGGATTTCAGTCGGCCAAGAGCTCAAGTTTCAGAATAGTATAGAGCGAGTTAGAGTGGGAGAATATCAATCATTAAGGTCTGATTTAGGGGAATTGGGGATGGGTTTATATAGTAGTAGAAACTGAAAAAACAATCATGGAAAACAATCAATTAAGCACAAATAAGGAAAGAAAATATCACATGCAAATCAAAATCAGTAAAGAAGATGAAGAGTCTCAAACCCTAATTAGGGTTCAATCGTCTAAAAATCAAACCAAGAGTGCATATTGCTCTTTGTTGAGCGTATATTGACGAAATAACGCCTAAAATCAAAGATACAAATCATTTCAGCCCAATCTCGGAAGTGATACTTGCAAAACATAGGCAAGTACCTAAGTAACACCATAAACAAAATGCCATAATGAGAGAATATTAATAAAGTAAGTATATCATAGGTAGATTCCATCTCTGGGTTGGAATCGGAGAAGAACCAAGCAGCGGTGGCTAGGGGTTTCTCAAAGAAGAAGAGAGGATGAAAGGATTTGGTGGTGGTTGGTTGAGAGAAGTGGTCTCTAGGGTAAAGATGAGGGGTTATAAGGAGAAAAAAGTGGTTTATTATGGGCCGTTGATCATTTAAGATCAACGACCAAGATCAAAATAGGAAACGGGGCTGGTTAAATGAACAGGTTGTGACCGGGTTTAAAAGGGGTCGTTTGGTTGGGGGTGTGAAGAAAAATTGATTGGGCTAAGTGTTTGGACCTGCAATTTGGTCCAAAATTAGCCTTGTATTGGGCTGTAAATTAAATATGTAAAATTTGTTTGAAATAATTTCTAAAAGTAATTTAAAAATAATAAAAATATTACTTATGCATTAAAACGATTGAAAATAATAGATTAACATTATAAAACCTAAAAAATTCTATTTAGCATAAATAATATGATAAATGAAATTATGTATAGAAAATAGGCTATAATTGCAAAAATAGTGTAAATAGCTCGAATATGCAAATTTAATTATATGAAATGAATTAAAATTTTATAAAAAATATATGTAGGTGTAATAATAAGTTTGGATAACTACAAAACTACTTGAACAATATAACTACTTGAACATATAACTACTTGAACAATTTAAATGCAGGAAAATCAACTTTAAACCCTTAAAAATTATGAAATATTATAGAAAATAATTATATGACTCTTGTAAATTGGTGATGATACAAAAATGATATTTTAAAAGTATATATGATATTTATAAAAATATGAGGGTAAAATTGGGTATCAACAAAGGGTACCAATTAGGTGCCTCGAGCTAGAGCAGTCCAGAGTGAGACACAGAGCGAGATGTTGTCTCATACCTCATCTACTCCGTCCCCTCCATAGGATATTAGGAGGGACCTAGCACCTCTAGTTCCTCTGTCTGGCACTACAGACTAGGATGTACACAGTGCGGTATAGTTGTTGACTAGATTGGTAGCTGCTCATGCTCAGAGGCCAAATACCAGTGCTGCTGACAGACATGTTAGTGTGAGAGTTCGTGATTTTATTAATCTAGACCCTCCAGTATTTACCAGATCAGACCCCAAGGAGGAACTACAGACTTTTATTGATCATGTTCATCGTACACTGCGGGTTATGCATGCTAGTGATACTGAGGCAGTAGAGTTGGATTCTTATCGGTTATAGAAGTTAGCAATATTTTGGTATGACAGTTGGGAGAGATCTAGGGTCCGAATTCTCCTCCAGCTATGTGGAAGGAATTTTCTTAGGCCTTTCTTCGTCACTACTTGCTAGTTGAGATACTAGAACAGATTAGTTCTTGAACCTTCGACAAGGTAATATGAGTGTGCGAGAGTATAGTATGCAATTTTATTCTTTAGTAAGGTATGCTCCCCATATGATGGCCGAGATGAGCGATAGGGTGCACTAGTTCGTGAACGGGTTGGGACCACATTTGATCAATGAGTGCACAACAACCTCCTTAGTAGAGGGCATAGATATTTCCCATATTCAGTCTTATGCCCAGACACTAGAGGATCGTAAGCAGTACCAAAGGGAAAATAGGGAGCATGATAGGGGCCAGCATAAGAGGGAGAGATTCGCAGGGTCTTCTGGTGACTTTAGAGGTAGTTTCAAGCCCTAGTCTTCGAGGAGTTTGGCGCCACCTGTAGCTAGTGCTCCTCCACAGTTTCATAGGCCTCAGTATGATTGATCTATCTATTCTGGTCCAGTTCAGAATTCACGGGCATCAGGATCGCAATATCATGGGGATACTAGTTAGACGAGACCCCCAGCACCCTGTTGTGTTTAGTGCGGAAAGGCCCAATTTGGATTGCGTCGTCAAGGTTCTGATGTGCGCTATTCTTATGGAAAACCTGTCCATATGATGCGGGATTTTCCTAACAGAGGAGGTAGTGGTATGGCTCAGCTGACTGGACCTGTGTCTAGTTCTTCCTAATTAGTTTAACCTCCAGCACGAGGTTTTCAACAGTCAACGGGTCGTGGTATAGGTAGAGGTACAGGTGTAGTGTCGGGTTCGAGCGGTACTCAAAATTGACCCTATGCTCTAGCAGGTCGACAAGGTCTCGAGTCATCTCTAGATGTTTGTTACAGGTATATTGTCTGTGTTTTCTTATGATGTATATGCACTGATTGATCCGAGATCTACATTATCATATGTTACACCCTTTGTGGCTAATAAGTTTGGCGTTGAACTTGAATTGAGAAGTAGACCACTTGCGGTATCCACTTTGATAGGAGATTCTATGATTGCTAGAAGGGTATATAGAGGTTGCACAGTGATGACTTGTAGTCGTCAAAACTTGACGAATTTATTTGAGTTAGAAATAGTTGATTTCCATGTGATAATGGGAATGGACTGGTTGGCATCATGTTATGCGAACGTTTGTTGTCGTATGACGATGGTTGGGTTTCAGTTTCCCGGTGAACCCGTCATTGAATGGAAGGGGAGCATTGATAAACCGAAAAGTTGATTTAATTCCAATCTCAAGGCAAGGAAGATGATCTCAAAAGGATACATTTATCATCTCATTCGTGTTAGAGATGTGGAGGTAAAGCCGCCTACTCTACAATCAGTTCCCGTGGTAAATGAATTTCCAGATGGTTTCCCAGATGAACTCCCAGGCCTTCCTCCTGAAAGGGAGATTGGGTTTAGCATTGATGTGCTGCCTGACACTCAGTCGATCTCTATCCCTCCGTATAGGATAGCCCCGGTAGAGTTGTAAGAGTTGAAGGCATAGTTGAAAGACATGCTGATTAAGGGCTTAATTAGGCCTAGCACTTCACCTTGGGGTGCACCAGTCTTGTTCGTGTGGAAGAAAGACGGGTCCTTAAGGATATGTATCGATTTTTGACAGTTGAATAAAGTTACTATAAAGAACAAGTATCCACTTCCGAGGATTGACGACCTATTTGACCAACTCCAGGGTGAAAAGTATTTCTCCAAGATTGACTTATGTTCAGGGTATCATTAGGTGAGGGTTAAAGAGAAGTATATTCCTAAGAAGGCCTTCCAAACAAGATATAGGCACTTTGAGTTCTTGGTGATGTTGTTTGGGCTAACAAATGCCCTAGCAACTTTTATGGATCTCATTAATAGTGTATTCAGACCCTATCTTGACGTGTTCGTGATCATATTCATTGATGACATTATGGTGTATTGTTGTTCGGAGGTGAAACGTACGGGCCACTTTCAGATAGTATTGCAGACCCTTCAGGATTGTAAGTTATATGCTAAGCTCTACAAATGGGAATTCTGGCTTAACTCAGTATCATTCATTGGCCATGTGATATCTGACGAGGGTATGAGTGTCGACACTCAGAAGATCGATGCAGTGAAGAATTGGCGTGACCTACAATGCCATCAGAAGTCCGCAACTTCATTGGGCTAGCAGGATATTCTAGGCAGTTTATAGAAGGGCTTTCCACTATGTCAGCACCATTGACTAAGTTAACACAGAAAGCTACCAAGTTCTAGTGGTCTGACGCTTGTGAAAGTAGTTTCCAGGAGCTGAAGAATCGATTGACATCCGCGCTGGTGCTCACTCTACCGGAAGGAACATAAGGTTATGTGGTATATTGTGATGCCTCGGGTATAGGTTTGGGGTGCATATTGATGCAACATAGGAAGGTGATTGCTTATGCATCGATACAATTGAAGAAACATGAAAAGAATTATCCGACTCATGATTTGGATTTGGCTGCAGTAATATATGCTTTGAAGATATGGCGGCACTACTTATATGGCATTCATGTTGATATCTACACAGATCATAAGAGTTTACAATACATCCTCAAGCAGAAGGAGTTGAATTTGAGTGTCACAACTCCAAAATCCAACTAGTCGTGATGGCACCTAACCCAACCCGTTAGGTAAGACAATTAAGAACTATCCAATTTAATGAGATTGATTAAGAGAAGAAATGATAATACAACTACTCTATACAAGAATTTTCCAAGGACTGGTAGTACAAATCATGAGCTTCTAAGATTTAGATTTTTACAAGACAGAACTGAAATAATTACAACATCTGTTTGAAATGTAAATGAACAGAATTCGAATCTAATGCTACCAAGGACAGGTGATAGCCATAACTGGAACGCAGGTACATATTTAGATCCAGCTCCCATCGTACGCAGCAACATCAGCATCCCACATCTATATGCAAGGTGCAGAAGTGTAGTAAGACTACAACCGACCCCATATACACAATAAGTAACAAACCTAACCTTAGGTTGAAAGTAGTGACGAGCTAGGACAAGGGTTAGAGTTCAACTCCAATAACCAGCAACAGTTCATAACAACCATAACAAAAGTATTGCAAGAAACATAACCTAGAGGTATGATGCTCAACTCATTCACAGTTACGAGAAAATATGCATGTTTTTCGAATAAAACATTAAAACCCAAATCTTTTACCGAAAACACCAAAATATGAGTAAGTTTGTAAATCCGTGATTTTCTTCCCAAAACTTTTCAATAGGTAAGTGTTTCATCATAAATCTTCATGAGCAAAGTATATCACTATGCCTACATGTCAATGTGTATGAGAAGTCATGAATGACGTGATACCATACATTATGAGAAAAATGCGTCTCTATGCCTGTATGTCAAATGTGCATGTCAAATGCAATACAACATAATGAATAAACCATATGCATTATCTCAGAGTATCAATTCACTCAGTCCTCCCAGTCACTTCGTCCTACAATCACTCGGCGCTCGCGCTTGGCACTCGCACTCGCCCTCAGTAGGTACCTGTGCTCATTGTGGATATGCAGACTCTGAAGGGGAAATTCCATCCCAAGCGCTATAGTAAGCCAACCATGGCATGTACTACATAAACACGCTGCAGTGTGCAGCCCGATTCCATAAATATCCTCACAATCAGGCACTCGGCTTCACTTAGTCATCAATCTCTCCAGTCTCTCGGGCTCAACAAAAATCATGATAATCAGTCCAAACAGTGGTGTTATGATGTATAAATAAAGGAAAACAGAGACTGAGATATGATATGCAAATAATAGCTGTGATTGAGTATAAATTTCAAACTAAACAGTTAATTCAATATGTAACACGACCTCTGTGGGTCCTAAGAGTGCCAAGATGTGGCCTAAACATTATTACTAACATGGATCACAACTCAATTACTCTAGAACGTAGATATTTCATGGTTACAGATAAGATTAGGTCACTACACAATACCATAGAAATAACTAAGTCATAATTCACACGATGCACGCCTACACGCCCATCACCTAGCATGTGTGTCACCTCAACGCAAACACATATCACGCATATTCAGGGTTTCATACCCGCAACACCAAGTTTAGAAGTGTTACTTACCTCGAACAAGCCAAATCCATTACCGAGCAAGCCAAACGATACTCTAAAAATGACACCCCGCACGTACCAACCTCGAACGGGTCGAAACTAGCCAAAAGAAGCTCAGATTCATCAAATGAAACCCAAGGAAACAATTCCAAATGATAAAGGTCAAATATTTAATCAAAAGCCCAAAGTTAACCAAAAGGTCAAACCCGGGCCCGTACCTCGGAACCCGACAAAACTTACAAAAATCCGACAACCCATTCGATTATGAGTCCAACCATACTAGTTTCACTCAAATCCGACTCTGAATCGACGTTCAAAACTCAAAAATTCGGTCTATGAAACTTTAGTCAAACCTTCCAATTTTCTCTTTGAAATGATCAACTAAATGCTAAAAATGAGGATAGATTCATAAAATATAATCAAAACTAATAGAAGAACACTTACCCTAATCCATATGGTGAAATTCACTTCAAATTTGCCTCATTCCGAGCTCCATAGCTCCAATTATGCAAAAAATGGTCGAAACCCCCAAAATTAGAGTACTTATAATCACTAGGCTAAACTATAAATCGCGATTGCGAAGAAGAAAAAGCACCGCTCTTGAAAAATGTACTACGCAATCACGTCAATATACTCGCGAACGCGGTACACAGGACTGACAGAACTACACATTCGCGAAAGCAACCTCGCGAACACGAAGAAAGAACCAACATTCTGCCAAGCTCAGCCCCAAACACTACGCGAACGCGATGAAGACCATCCTAACTCTATGTGAACGCGGCCATCCAATCGCGACCGCGATAAAGAAAATGCCCAGCTCCAGATTTCCTCTATTCGATCGCACACCAATCTTCGCAATCACGAAGGACAGTTGAGGCACCAGAAACCAGCAGCAACCAACAGTCAACTTGAAGGAAAAATGCTCCGATTCCACTTCGAAACTTACCCAATCCCCTCGAGGCCACGTTTAAACATTCCAACAAGTCTCTTAACATAACACATACCTACTCAAGGCCTCAAATTACACATAACAACATCAAAATGACGAATCGCACCTCAAATCAAACTTAAATGAACTTTGAACTTTCAACTATCAAAACTCGCGCCGAAACATATCAAATCTTTCCGGAATGAACTCAAATTTTGCACACAAGTCCAAAATGACATAACGAAGCTATTCTAATTCCAGGAACCATAATCCAAATCTGATATACTCAAAGTCAACTCTCAGTCAAACTTATGAGTTTTCCAAACCTTCAAATTTCTAACTTTTGCCAATTCGCACCGAAACCTTCTAGAAATATCCAAATAAAAATCCGGGCATACGCCCAAGTCTAAAATCACCATCCGTACCTAACAGAACCATCAAAACTCCGTTCTGGGGTCAAATACACAAAAGTAAACTCGGTCACTCTTCCAAATTAAAGTTTCAAACATGACATTCATTCTTCAAAATCATTTCCGAATAACCTTAAAACCAAAACCTATAATTTACACATGTCATAATACATCATACGGAGATAATCATGCCCTCAAACTACCGAGCGAAGTGCAAATGCTTAAAATAACCGGTCGGGTCATTACACCCCTCCCCCCTCCCCCAAACTATTTTTTTTCTCTTTCAATTTAAGTGGCTCTTACTTTTTCAATACAGTGAACCTTTGTCCTTATTTTAATAGTTCCACTCAAAAGCCAAACCAGCCACCCCACACTTAAACTTTTACAAAGTTCATACAATTCAAGTGCTCACAAGAGGTACAAGGTTCAAAAAGATAGTCAATTCAAACAAATAGGTAAGGCTTGTAATGCGGTTACCAAAGAAACAAGATTACAGGCTCAAAGGGGTTAACTACGATACATAACAATTAGGTGGGGAAAAGCATATAACTAGCTAAATAAAGAAATGCCTATATCACTTCCTAGACTAAATACAACTACTATTTCGCCTTGCAAACACACGGGGCAAGTTCTAGACATCAAATGCAATGCACAGAATAATATAAAGCTCACACACACATTGCACATAACTCACTTAAGATTGGATTATCAAGACACTCTAGTCAAAGAAGTTAAGCAAAGTTTAAAATCAAACTATTTAAGGTAGTTATGCATGAGTCAATAACTGAGTCTAAGCATTACACTAAAGCACTCATACTATTCTCAAGGTATAATAAAGCCAACAGATATTGCCTTCCATCTAAGCCATAGCACAAAGTTTCCTACTCCTAACAAAAATAAAAATTAACTACACCCGATTCAAACAAAACCCTTGGAAAAGAACCACGACACAAAGAAAAACCAAGTGGGATTTGTTACATGACCTAACAAAAGAAAATCATTTTGTGTTTTTCTTTCGACTTTAATCCCTCAAGAAACCTGTCGAATGATATCCATCGTAAGAAAAAATGGTATATACAAAACGATTGGTCGGGTCATTTCATAAATACCTTCTCTGATTTTCTCTAAGAGGGGATCTTCATATTATCTCTTATTTACTCAATCACAAGAGACGACTCAACTGTGTTCTAAACTATAATACCCTCATCATCTAAGTACATTAGCCATGTTCAGATACCAACTAGTTGATGAAGTTCCTTACTCAACTCCTTCCTTTGGGGATGTACATGCCCCATACTTCCCATAGATTTACGGCTAAAGGCATCCGGTACAACATTAGCTTTACCATGATGATACAAGATATCGATGTCATAGTTTTCCTTAACTCGTGTCATCTTCGTTGCCTCAAATTCAACTCTTTCTATTTGAATATATATTGGAGGCTTTTATGATCTATGATGATATATACATGAACACCGTATAGGTAATGCCTCCTATATCTTTAATGCATACACTATTGCTTCCAACTCTAGATCATGTGTCGGATAGATCTTCTCATGTTTTCTCAATTGCCTCGAAGCATAAGTGACTACCTTACCATGGTGCATCAATACATAGTCCAAATTTGTACCTGAAGCATCACAATACACCGTGTAGCCTTATGTACCTTCAGGGAGAGTAAGAACCGGTGTTGACATCAATCTATCCTTCAACTCTTGAAAGCTCTATTCACAGGCATCAGACCACTAGAACTTAGTTGTCTTTTGTGTCAACTTCGTTAATGGCGCTGATATAGTAGAAAACCCTTTTATGTACCTCCTATAATAGCCTGCTAATCCCAAGAAAGTGTGAAGCTCTGATGGGGTAGTATGTCTCAAACAATTCATTACTACTTCAATCTTATGAGTGTCAACTTTAATATCTTCATCGGACAATATATGTCCAAGCAATTGAGTTCAACCAGAACTCACATTTGGTGAATTTGGCAAACAACTTACCATCATGGAGAATTTGTAATACCATCCGCAAGTGGTATGCATGTTCTCTTTCTAAACAGAGAATAAACCAGAATATCATCAATGAACAGGATCACGAACACATCTAAGAAAGGCTAGGATACACTATTCATCAAGTCCATAAATGTTGTCTGCGTATTCATTAGCCCAAATGATGTCATGAGGAACTCAAAGTGACAATATCTTGTTCTAAAAGTCGTCTTTGGAATATCTTTCTCCTTGAACCTTACCTGGTGATATCTGACCTTAAGCCAATTTTCAAAAAACACGTAACACCCTACAATTGGTAAAATAGATCATCAATGCTGAAGAGAGGTTACTTGTTCTTGATAGTGACTTTGTTCATATAACGATAATCGATGCACATTCTCAATGAGCCATCTTTCTTTTGCACGAATGACACTGGTGCGGCCCAAGGTTAAGTGCAGGGCCTAATAAAGCCCTTGTCTAAGAAATCCTTCAGTTTCTCCTTCAATTATCCCAACTAAGCATGAGCCATCCTATAAGGAGGGATAGATATCGACTGAATACCTAGGAACACATCAATATCGAACTCAATCTCCTTTTTTTTAGGAAGACCTAGAAAATTATTTGGAAATATATCTGAAATTTCATTAACCACTGAAACTAATTGAAGGGTTGGTGACTTTATATTTGCGTATCTAACTCGAACAAGGTGATATATAAAATCCATAGAGATGGTCTTTTTTGCCATGAGATAGGAAATAAACCTACCTTTGGCGTTACATCATTACCCTTCCATTCAAGGACTGGTTCACCAGGAAACTGGTATCTAACGATCTTCGCCCAGCACTCAACTGTGTCATAATAAGACTCCAACCAATCTATGCCCATAATAACATACAAATCTACAATCTCTAACAAAACTAGATCCGCAAAGGTATCACGACTATAGATTATTACCATACAACCTCAATAGACTCGCCTAGCAATAACAGATTCACCCATGTACATTACTAGCAAATGGCTTGTTATTAACTAGGGTTCTATACCGAACTTACCAGCAACAAAGCGAGTGACATAATATGGGGTAGAACTTGGATTTATTAATACATATACATCATGTAAAGAAATGGATAATATACCTGTAATGACATCAGGTGATGACTCTAGAGCATGTCGATCTTGCAAAGCATAAATGCGGTTACCACCCAAACTCGATGTCCCACCTCTACCCCTGCCACGACCGGCTGATATGTTAGAACCTTGACTTGGAAGGCGTATTGATGGTAAGAAAGCTGGTATAGATCTTGTTGGTTGGGCCATGCAACCTCCACCTTTCATCGAGCAGTTCCGTATAATGTGACCAGGAGGTCCACAAGTATAGCACACATATGAGTCCTTATGACACTACCCAAAATGTGCCTTACCACACTGGTCACAATTTAGCATGGATGGTATCCTCTGACTAGAATCTCCCTGTATTGCTAACTTGATGCTCTTGAATTCTGACCTTGTTCGGAATAAGCAAATTTATCGTATCGTGGCCCCGGGAACTATGGGGGTTCACTAGCCGCAGGATAAGCTGGGTGCCTAGAAAACAATGACCTAAAGCCACCTCGAAAGTGTCTGAAATGACCTGTAGATCTTGCCCTCTTACTCTATCCCCTACTACGATCATGATCCATCTTTTGCTGTTATTTGCGCTCTTTTAGATTCTAAGCAAATGCCTGTATGCCGAAAATATCTATACTCTCATATAGGTAGGTTGTAGTACATTCATTAATTGGATGCGACCTGAGACCATTCACGAACCGATATACCCAATCACTCATCTTTGTTACTATTGCGGGCGCATACCTAACCAAATAATCTAACTAAAAGATGCACTCCCCCACACTCATGTCTCCATGTAGAAGATTCAGGAACTTATCAATCCTAGCATGTTGTATTTCCACTAGCAGATAATGATTTGAGAATGCTTTTGAGAACTTCTTCCGCACTACTGGAGGTGCATTTGATTCCCTGGACTACTCCCAAGCCTCATACCATAAAATCCCTATATCCCTTAGAGTGTAAGATGCTAGATCTACTGCCTCAGTCTGGGTGCCATGCATGTCCCCCAACATCCCTTGAATCTGATATATGAAACTCTACGAGTCCTCATCCGGGTCAGATCTCCTAAATATTGGAAGATCAATCACCTGTCTCTGACCTTGTGCTTGGGCGGCAACCAACTGGGTCAATAACTGCACTACACTCTACATATCCTGGTCAGAAGTGGCAGGTGGGGGAACTAAGGGTACTTGGGCCAGTGTGAGCTCCTTTGGTGCTGGAGGAGATGGAGAAGTCTGAGATGGTGTCTCGCTCTGGTTCATACTAGCGGGTGGTACCTAACCGTCACCCTGTCCTACAATTGTATCCAACCTCTTACTAGTTGTCTGCTTCCTAGTCGTAGGCATCACTGTATTATGAAAAAGGATAGATATTAGGAATTAAATTCTTACTACTCAACTCTAGCACATGATCTAGCATGAGAAAAAAAAGTGATAGTCCTAAATGCCCCGTAGCCTCTTATTTACAAGTGTGATGCACAACATACCCATAAACAAGACTATACTAGATATGAGTTGTAGATTCCCTAGGACAGACCTGCTCGGATACAAAGTTTGTCATACCCAAAATCGGAGGGGCACGACTGGCATCCCAGGCCTTACTTACCACGCAACAACAAAACGTAAATATATTACCATTATAGCGTATATAAGTGGGCTTAAATGACATCATACGATAATCTGACGTAAGTTAAAAGACTATCCAATCATAAATAACCCAAAAGGATATACATAAGTGAATATATGAGATATACATGCCGACGAGGCTATAAAAACTTCTATACATAGGACATTAGTCTACAACCTCTCTACAGAGTATGTAAACATCATAAGTTTGGGATAGGGCCCCGTCATAACCATATGCATATGTACATAAGCTTACCGACTTTAAAGGCAACTCTGGAATAAGTGGCGTGCACCAACACCTTCCGCTGAGTTGATAACCTACTAAGAAGGATCTTCAACATGTCTATCAGGACCTGCATGAATGTAATGAAGCATTCCCAAGAAACAAGGCACGTCAGTACAAATAAAGTACTAAGTATGTAACGTATGAAAGCATAAGTAAAATCAGTAACTCCGAATGCCGCTGAGGGCATACGACTTGAATGCTTTTGTTTAAAAACATATACATATGTACAAGGCACTTTGTGGGGCTGAAACATCCTCAAGCCACTCTTTGGGGCTAACATCATCATAATGTACCCGACTGCAATGGTGTGAACAATAGGTATCGGACTCGGCTGACTATAGCATGACTCCGTCTCATAAAATAGATACATATATATATAATGCAAGAGTGACATATAAAAAGACGTCCTGAACCTTTCGAAGTGATGTAAGGTTAGTAAACCTCCAAATAGGTTATGGTGCTAACATCATCAATGTACGTTTTATTAAGAGTCAAAGATCAATACAATGGATCATAAATACATCATGGAATATAAATACATAAGCTTCTAAATTATTATGAGTAGAGTCATTATAAGTATTGTTCGTTTATGTTTCGTTCATTTAGAATCATGTCGAAAGAAGGAGTGATAGTGCCATAACATTCCTCGGCCAATATTTCCTCAACAACCCCAATTCAAATAACCTACAATGCACCTCAATCTACATACTAACAAGTACATAAATGTTACTAGCGAATAACTAGTTAACATGACAAGTAGCAAGCTTGGATTGAATCCAACTTAAACGCCTTTACCCTTCTTAAGATTTTTCTCCAAAACAACATATCCAGCATAACAACAAGTTTATTTAAAGGTTTTCCAACCTTATATCCATCTTCACAACAACAAACAGCCGCAACAAGAGGTAACAACAACATGAAAAACTTTCAAACAATATGTGGTCATTTCTTCTTCTAGATTATAACCTCATTCATTCAACCAACACATAGACAAGATTAATAATAAAAACAACATCATAACCAAGCCATTTACCATAATTTCTAGCCATAAGAAGCCATATATACCACTTCAAAACAGTCCAACATGAGACAACAACACCGTACACCAATTCAAGTGTTATCTTGTACTTTTTCATCCAAACATCTTAACCAACATATAAATAAGCCTAAGAACTAGCAAGAGGGTATTATACTTATCTAAAGTAGTAGAAAAAACATATAATCCATGATTTACTTAACTTGCAATAGCCCTTGATCACACCACAACACCAAAGAGTTATTATTCTTCACCTTAACTAATATTGGATGTTGGATTTGGATATAAACACTTGGTTTTTACCTTGAACCCATAGGTAACTGTTGATAGGTCTTAGGAGAGTGAAAGGATGAAGTTTGATAAAGCAAATGACTAGAAATGAACCTTCCAACCAAATAAAACGTTCAAAGGTCAGCCACAGAGTTGGTCCAAAAAAGGGGCTGCCTGCGTAATCTCGCAAAAACACGAATATATCTCTACTCTGACACCGCATCGACGAATGGTTTAATACGTTAGAAACTAGACTCGTAGACCTTCAATTGGGTTGATCACCCTATAACTCCAAGTATATTGGGAGAAAAGATCAGTGACATTAGTCCCAATATTTAGTAAAGTTATATACGTAACTTGCAATAACCTTTGCCGACACAACTCTGGGTTGATCACCCTGTAATCCCTCTGGGTTCGTATTGATTTACGCATGACACACGAGAACATCGGGCTTAATAGGGTAGATCTCGCTACCCATAACCCTACGAGTTCAAGTATGTGATTAGATACCAAAATCGAATCCAAATCGACCTTCAAATCCCCAAAATACACCCTCTTAAGTTGTAGGCAATAACCTCACATTTTCTTATAAAAATCCATGTTTTAGGTGTAGAAAACCACGAGGAATTAGGATATTAAGTTAAATCCAAGTGAAAATTGCTTACCCCCAACGTAGTATTAATTTTACTCTCCAATATATCCACCTCTCGAAGTTTAGGGTTCAAAATATGAGAGAATGGGTAAAATCCCAAAATTATATCATTTAATACACTGCCCATTTATACCCATCGTAATCGTGCGACCTAATTAGCGATCTCAAAGCCGAAATAACTGCCAGCTACTACCCTTCTTCGCAAACATGAAGACCCCCCCAACATGGGGTGTAACATCATTCCCCCCTTTGGAATATTCGTCCTCGAATGTTGACTGATGCACTTATCATTTTCATAACTTATGTCTTCCGAATACTTTAATATTCTCCTTGCCATTTAGGCAAATGTTCTTTGAATAAATCCAAAGGCCAGGGCATTCCCCCCGTTAGGCCTCTTTCTCACACCACGGTCTGTGGTTGGAATTCTTTCAATCTCGTAACTCTTGCCACCTTCTGCCATGCAGCCTGTAGGACTTTTTCCTTGCATGTGCTCCTATGCGACTCTTCCCTTCAGCTTTTAACCAATCTTTAGGCCTCACTTTGGTAACATATACATAATTTGATAATATGTCCCTCCAGGCATCTATAGGTGTATTGAAGTTCTTCGATCGGTACTTTGTCGAACTTACAAATATTGCCATATCTCATTTCGTACTTTGTAACTTCTATCCATCCATTTTTCTTTTACCTCAATGTTGATCTACAATCTACCATTGACATCTTGAAACTTATTATAGAATCCCAATGTGACTCACTTATATGGGTATTTTAATCCTCTACAATTCATGAAATCCCTTCAAATCATCACTCAATCGAAGGTCCAAACATCATCCTTCAAATTTCACAAGTATACCCTCATTTTACTACCAGGGCAACATTCTATCTCTTTTAAATGCTATTAGTCTTAGACTCTTTTGAGTTCATTCAGGCTATACTGAGCTTTCTATAACTTAGAGAAACCATCAGCTCTCTTGTTTTCATGGGCTTAATCCTAAGGACTTATCCATTCTCATCACCTTCTCACTCACCCTTTCTTATCATTACTCCTGCCTTCCTAAAACCTTGTTGCTTTACCATACTTTAGCTTGCGACCTATACATATCTATTTATATATTCACCGATTTCCTTCAACTTGTTTGCACCATAGATTTTCTTATGTTATTCTGGAACATCAAGCGAGACATCACATCATCTCAAACTGTTCTTTACTCTTTTAGCTAGACGTCTCGATATTTAAAAAAGCATAGGTTGGAAGATATTCCACTGACGACGCCGCTATCATTCCTGGATACTGAATCGCAGCGTTTCTAGCCTTCTATCTGATGTATGGACTATTCAAGATCTTCTGCATTTGAGTATCTCGTACGTTGTTCACCTTTACCTTACCTTAAAATCTCGCATCATATATTCTATCTCTTTCATGACCTCCCTTCCACATAGGTATAATTCACATCCATAACTTGAAGCTCTATTATAATACTTGCACCTGTAGTGCACACACAATCCGATGGGAGCTTCATACTAACTTCTTATGAGGATGGTACTCTTTTAACTGGCTTTCTCGTAGAGCCATTATAGAATATAGCTATTGTACTATCTCTCTTGTACCTCTGATATTAATGGTAATTCTGCTATGTTCTCAATCACGATTTCGGAAATTTTTCGGGTCAAATAATCAGACTACTGATTTACTTAGTTGATTAAACTCTTTAGTTTCCTCTTCCATCTGATCTGCCCTCATGTAGGCTTAAGCTATCTTCCGATCTATGGCTCCTGCTATTAGTTATTACTTTAGCCTTTCATGGGCATTATGGAATATCCATGATACAATCTTCTGACGATTCAATCCTTTGTCTATGCCCTGGGCTCAATTCCTTCTTTTAACTTATACCAGAGTCTTCTACGGTCGTATGAATGTCAGTATATATGCTGCATGGATAATACTCCAAAATTTTAAGTGCGTTCACAATGTAACTAACTCTAGATCATTGATCAAATAAATCCTTTCGTTCCATCTCAGTTTTCTTTAAACGTAAGCAATTACCTTTCTTGGTCTTTCTGCCCCTCCGTTGCGTGTATACTTAGCTTATCTTAGTTCCCACACATGCCGGAATTTTTGTGCAACTCACATGGTCTCGAATATTGATTTTGATTTTTCTTCCCGTTCCTTAGCCATGGTAGGTGCCACTTTCTCATGGAGTGAATACAATATTGTAGTGAGACTATTTTTACACGATCATTTCCTCTTTAGGTCACTGTGCTTAGGTTGAAGCCTTCTTCCTTTTTTCCTCAGCTAGTCTTTTGTTGTAGTACTTAGGGAAAACCTTCTGACTCTTGTGAAGCTGCAAGCTTATTACATCATATACTTGATAGAATCTTTTATGTTCTTCCTTGCCTATAATTATCCGTAGTTACTTATTTCCATGCCCTTGTGCTTGTAGGGTTGTTCCTGAATTGAAGTTTTGACTGTCTTCCCAGTGAGACTAATTTTTATTTTCATAACATTCATACGGTGCCCTTAACTACCCCGAATCCTATCTGAATATTTCTCAAGTATTACAATGTCATATCTGCGAGATTGAATTTCCCATGTTGGGGTTCACTATGTTTATCTTGCACGATCTGTTGATTTGTCAGTATCCTCTTGTCTAGCCATAACTAGGCTCTTCTTGAATCAACTACTAACTACTCATTGGCTCATTCTCATATTAATATTCTGCGTAATCTTTCATGGGTCATTTCCTTTATCTTAACTTACGTCCTGCACTGGCTCCTTATCTATCAATAACATTTCAGGCAGGAACCCTTACCTCCTCTCCTTGATGTCGTGTTTGTATAATGTTCTGGAATCGTAGCATATCTATAGGATTTGAATAAATGCAATCTTATCCCTTTCTTATTCTTATCACATTCTTACTTTATTAATCCACAGTTACTAGAACCACTTAATTCTAACTTAATGCCACATCACTACACATTCCCCCCTTTAGGGGAGTACTAGGAGTTGGAGCCACGAGGATCTACCTATAGATATTTTACCTCTTCATCTTTGGCGTCTTTTCAAATCATCGATAACCCTTACTCGCCTTGCGGTAATCCTTCTGTATCATGGATAATAAAATTCCTTATTCGCGAGGGTGACACTTAGTATAACATGCACATACAGTCCCTTAAGCTTAACTTTGCTCACATTGCTTGCTTTAGGGAAGCATCTTCCTGAATGACTATTCTCTGAATTTCTCATGAATCTTCTTCTGTTGTCCACTCTATTATCGCTGGAATGAAATATGAAATTCTCATGATGCTGACTATTATCCAATAACTCAGTCTCTAATTCATGTTTAGTTTATCTTGTTCACCAGCCCATACTGATTTCTATTATTCTAGGGTCTAACTTTTCCTTCCGGTAGTCGCGTTGGAGTCACGAACTTATTTCTTGAAATGAGGATATGACTTTATGACTTATACTCTTTTGTTGTCTCAAGGCCTGTCACCTCTCGTATTTTCCTTCAATTGACTATAGACTCTATAATATTGTCATCTTTTTGATCTACCATTGTCATCCATGTATCATATCTTACTCATAATTCTTCATTAACTCTTTTCTTATTTCCTGCTAACATTTATGTCTATCACTTTATTCTGAAAACTCGAATAAGAAATTCTTTTGCTTTTAGCTCCCCTTTGCTCCATCCAATGGCTCTTCGGGTTGCTTAACGTTCTCGCTCTAGTAGGGATGCGACCCACACTAAGGTAATATTTATCCCTTCCAGCCTTTCCGTGCCTATCTTCTGATTTTCTTTTTATAGTAATATTCACATCTAATTGTAATATTCTAGAGTGCACCATCTGGGTGCCTCACAAGGAGATCTATTAGCACCTTTGTAATATCCTTCGGAAATGTCAACTAACACAAACAATCCATTTACCATTTTGGGTTACTCTAACCCCAGTCGGATCCTAATATCCTGTCCTTTTCTTAAACTACATATGTTAGCCCTAGGTACCTCATACCCTTCTCATCTTGCTCCTTTTACTTGTTGAAGCTCGTATCTATCTTTTGAATCTCTCATTGCCTTTCACCATAGATGTGGATAGATATTCTTGCCTTAAGGCTCCTCATAAAGAAGCTTACACGTAAGGTACACATATGTTCTGCTGAAGACCTCACATTTATCCATCATAGGAATGATGCAAACTCAAGTTCCTCTAACTCAACTCTTTCACATATATGTCTCTTACCAACCATCTTTCTGGATGTAGGTATCGTCGTATTATGAATAAGAAAGAGATTAGGAAATTGAGTTCTTACAACTAAGCTCTACCACACGATCTAGAGTAAAAAGAAAGAGTGACAGTCTTAAATGCCCTGTAGCCTCCTTCTTATAAGTTTGGTGCAAGGCACACCTATAAACAAGACTCTACTAGACACGGCTTGGAGACTCCCTAGGACAGAACTACTCTGATACCACTTTTGTCACGACCCAAACCGATGGGTCGCGATGGGCACCTGGTACCTTACTTATCCGAGTACCAACATAACATATCTTTTTTATTGCATCATCATAGGTAAGTGGGCCA
The DNA here is from genome assembly GCF_000390325.3 of Nicotiana tomentosiformis. NCBI lineage: Eukaryota > Viridiplantae > Streptophyta > Magnoliopsida > Solanales > Solanaceae > Nicotiana > Nicotiana tomentosiformis. The sequence goes on along the minus strand of NC_090813.1, from coordinate 189,972,169 downwards.
AAAGGGGCGTCATGAGATAAACAGAGTAAACATGAGGGAATTACCCGATATAGAATTACCCAATATGATATAAAAACCCATACACGTGACATACGGTCCTATAAGGCCAACATGATCATTTATAAACTCAAAAATATAGGCCGACAAAGCAATACAAATACACGTACACATGACATCAGTCTACAAGCCTCTAAGAATATATAATTGTCATGAAGGTTCGGACAGAGCCTCGCCATACCAAACAATACACATCTAAATCATATTGACCAAACAAGCAACTACAGAGCAAATGGAGTATACCAGCATCTTCCGCTGAGCTGATCGCCTACTGGGAGGACTCTCGATCTGTCTATCGAGACCTGCGGGCATGAAACGTAGCGTCCCTAGGCAAAAGGGACGTCAGTACAAATGATGTACCGAGTATGTAAGGAATCAAAATCAGTAAATAATAGACATGAGAGAAACATGGAGTAAAAGACTCGACATGTATGTCTGCATAGCTCTGTGAATCATTTCAATTTTATAACGTCATGCATATGCATAAAAATATCATACCATGCATAGGTATATGAGTTCATAACATCATCAAGCCTCTGAGGGCATCCCATCATATCATTTCGGTCATTGTGAGCAAATCATCAACGTATACCAGCTGATCAGGTGGTGGTGCGTATATAACGCCATAACCTTTTTCCATATCCCATATACATATAATATACGCGTATATAACACCATCTGGCCATGGGTCAATGTACATGTATAAATGCATGAAATACATAAGAAATACGTTAGTAAGATTTATCGGAATATCATAAAATCAATATGCCTTTCGGATAAACTTTATCAAATATGTATTTTTCTCAGACCCATGTACATAAGATATAATAATAATTCACATGGAGAATCAAGAATATAGATACCCCTAGTATTTCTATGAATATAGTCATTTATGAAAGTTGTGTATTTTGCTCGTTTCATTTGTATCATCTGGACCATGCTAAAAGAAAGAAGAGATAGCCTTAACATACCTGAACCGATTCTCTTAGAATTTGCAATTCAAGCTTTACAGAATCAACAACTAACGTTATCTAATTTTGGTATGGAATTGTTTTGCTCTTTGAAGAACTCATGGCCAGTCACTCTCTAATGTGTGAATTGCACACATGAAGAACTCATTTGATTTATAATGTACACATAAATTCATTTGAAGAAACGCACGTTCTTAAGAATTAAAATTGCTCTCTTTAATTAGATGGATATGTGACTCATATGCTTAAGACTTAAAATGGCTCTCTTTCATTAAATGAATATGTGACTCATGTCTTTAAGACTTGCCAATATCACCTCTCTAATCTTGCCACATAACATAATAACTTAAGAGTCACAATTCCTTGGGGTGGCTTGTTGCCACGTGGGGGAGGGTCTTATCTTACCCAATTCTTTAATTAATTATTAATCTCCCACTAAAATTAATAATTATCCGATTATCCACATAATTAAGAATTATCTCAAATTACTTAAAATACTACTTACTTTTAACATACCTTATACAGCTCATTATTATGGTCATGTGGTACCTTGCATTGCAAGAGTCCATAAATAGCGGGTATTTTAGTTCGGGCCGTATTTTATCCCAACGTGTTAAACTTTGATGAAAATTCATTTTCTTTGATTTGCTTACCCTCTCGCATTCACGAATTTACTCATCACTTGTTTGAAATAGCATAATGCTTACAATCTCAAAATAATCTCATTCTCGAACTTACGTCGATTAGCTTACGACGAAATTTTAACATATAAAAATACGGGATGTACCATCTCATTTTCGAGTTTCTATCAATTTACTTATGGCGTACATTCACGTACGAAAACACGGGGTGTAACATGTTTACCTTCAATTTACTTTTAAAATCTTTCAATAAAATTTTGTATATAATGATATTTTTATATGTTAAATTAAATGCAAATTTTTTCCATCCTTTCAGACAGCGCATATGGTGATGGAATCTATGAAACTATTTTTTCATGATCCATGAAATTCCTGGAGACAGATACCGTACCAGATTAGAATGAATACGTGGCAACAATTTAAGGTAAGAATTAATTTATTTTTATTAATACTTATCCTCATTCGTCTAATATTAATTATTCAATTTACAGGTTAGGAGCGTATGGTATCCAACACATGAAAATCTGGTGAATGAGAATTTCGAGAAAATAGCACAGAAGTGGATAACATATTTACACCATGTTGCTAGGAGAGGCGGCACCAGGCCTGATTGGATACGTGAAGATGTCTGGGATCAACTCTTGGCGAAGTGGAACACCCCTGAGTGGAAGAAGAAGACTGAACATACAAAGTTAAACAAAGCTTCTACAAAGGTTGTAGCATTGCATACTAGAGGTTCTATTAGTTTTGCAGTCCATCGTTTGAGAATGGTAATTTCAATTATAAAATATTCTTAGATTTACAAGTATGCAAATTGAACACACACACTCACACACACACACACACACACTCTCACACACACACACACACACACACACACATACACACTATATATATATATATATATATATATATATATATATATATATATATATATATATATATATATAAAATTACTTCTTAATTTTCAGAAAAAAGGAACGTGGGGGAGATGTGACTTATGCTGAGGTCTTTGCGGAAACCCACAAGAAGAAGAAGAAGAAGAAGAAGGATAGCACAAGAGAAGGATGGGTCGAACCGCGTGCTTCAGAGACATTTGTATGATCCCAACACCGACACTATATTATTTTTCCTTCTTATTTTTTTTATTTATATAATGTGTATTATTTTTATTTGAGGACAAGTATCATATTGATCTTGATGCATGGCGACAAACTTAGCCTGAAGGAACTCAGCCGGCCCGGAATGATATGACTGCAATTTGGACACAGGTAGCTGGTTTCGTGAATAAAGCTATAAATATTATGAAATTATCTATTTTTGTATTAGTTTGAAAGTTTCGTGTTTGTTTTCTTATTTTTTTTACTTTATTTTCTTTATTTATCATGAAAATAATAAAAAGGTTGAGTCAACAGGATTGGAGCAGAGACATCCTCCAGTCGTCCACCAGCAGCATTAATCACAAGGGCATCAGTTTCACAAGAAGATATGGAAGCTATGCGTCAAAGAGTGGATCAAATATCGCAAGAATTTCAAGAAACTCAGATGTTCATTCCATGAGTTACGAAGACAAATTCCTCCTCTGGCTCGTCCCTAAGCCGAAGGAGGGAGTCAGAGGCAGGCACACGGGAGCTAGAGCCCCTCCTGGGCTTGCGGAGCACCAGCTTCTTCGGTTTGTTTGCCTCGTAGCTCGGGGAGATCGAGGGCTTTGTTTTTCTTTTCTTCTTTCCCTCTGAGTCAGAAACATATGGTTCGAGATGGGACGCTACAACATAGCTCTATGTAGGCTAGCAGGTCATCAGGTAAGCTTTTATTTTTCACTTTCAATATTTATGATTTACGGTCGGTGAGGCAAATTGCTGCTATTTATAAAGATTGGCCATATGTGGCATGCATAGTATGTTTCTGGCTACGTGCAGGTTGGTTTTAACCTAGTGTACGAAGGATACTTTGGCAAAATTTTCCAAAGTCTCTAAGAGTAAACATTCGAGGACGAATGTTCCCAAGGGGGGAGTGATGTTACACCCTATATTTTCGTACGTAAAAATGCGTCGTAAGCAAACTAATGTAGGACCAAAAATGAGATAATATTTAAAAGTATATAAAGTAAGTTAATCATGTTACCTCTGAGGTTACAAATATTGAAGATCATGAACAACAAGTACAAAGAGGGTTGGACAGTTCAGAAGCTAAAGCAATTAAATAAAACAATGTTTCGTCGAAAGTCGACAAGTTGGAAATGTTATAACATGTACTTTTGGGGTGAGACTAGGGTGATTAACATGATAAGGAGATTATTTTATGATTTATATTAGTCGTATGACATCCGTGTGTTATGTTTTGAAGTCAAGCGAGTTGTGGAACAAAAGTCGATGAAAGTCATCACAAGTTACATTCATAAGTTTTACTGAAACTTTGGGTCAAATGTAACTGTGATTTTCTCCCAATATACTTAGAGTTATGGGGTGTTCCACCAATCACATTAAATATATATGAGTCTATTTTCCAACGCATTAAACTATTTGTCAATAAGACATTGGAGTAGAAAGATATGAGCATTTGTGCGATACTGCGCAAGATGCTAGGTGACAAGTAGGTGTGTCACCTACTTGCTTAAATGAAAGCACAAAAATGGGCCATTTCGGGTCGTCCAAAGAGGCCTTTTAAGGGCCTATTTTCTTCATATATTAGACTTAAAATAGAGCATAATAACCAGACATAAGCTCTGCAAAGAATCCTCCCAAAAATTTCCCACAAACCCTAATTGATTTTCTCTCCCTTTCAAGTTCTAATTGGAGGTAAAACCTAGAGTTTGAAGAACCAAGATAAGAGCTGAGTTATCCAACAAATAAGGTGAGTTTACTGCTCTCTTTCATCCAATTTTTCTTCTGTAAATTCATGGTAAGTCGTTCTATACTTGTAAGAACTCACGGGACGGTGATCGGAAGCCGTGAGTTCGAGTTATTCACTTGTAGCGGACTGTTTTGTGGACTGTTTTGTGTTGCTGTTGGGCTGCGTGTTTTACTACTATTTTGTGGAGTTTTGGAGGAGGAAGGGGGTTTATAAACACCATATAAATGTAGGGTGGTTGGCTGGTCATTCGTCATAACATTTTCGGGTCGTTTGACACTACTACGGTGGTCGTTTTGTGTACGAAGAGATTGGGGTGTGTTGGGCTGTTTTGTAGTATTTGATGGTGTATATAGGGCTGGAAAATGATGTATATATGTTGTTATTGTTATGTTCTTGTATTGTTGGTGTTATCTTGAATTTGGAGGAAGTAAGGATTATAGGGGAGATGCTGCCCGTTTTAATACAAAATGAGTTTGTCGTTCGTTGTGCAATAGTTGTACCTTTCGTAACTTAACGATAGTATTATTATCATTCTTGTAGATTAAGGTGCAAAGAGGTGAGTTCAACTTGGTGATTGGAAAGATTGTGATAAGGTATGTTAAGGCTAAGCCCTTCCTTCATTTTGGCATGATCTCGTAGCTACATGTGTTAATAATGAGACATAAAGAGAAGTTCGTATTCATGAATTTATTCACATTATTCTAGTCTCATAAGTTACAATATTATTCCTTATCGGGACTTCATATTCAGTTTAGTTTTGTCTTTATTCAGTCAAGAGAGCAGAGGGTCTATATATATATACAGTATTACACTATTTTCACCACCATCGAGCTATAATCAGTGGGCAGGCCCCTATTGGGCAACCTCTAATCAGATGGTAAGTTACATATACCGAGCCTACTGTGGACGAGCGCCTATGAGCGAGCCCAGGATGGCCGAGATACAGAGCCCAGTATGGCCGAGCGCCTATGAGCGAGCCTACTACGGCCGAGCATTTACACGTACCGAGCCTTATAGGGCCGGACATTTATTTTACTTACTATATTGAAGGAGTTTAGTCACTATCAGCAGGTAAGTATATCTCCAGATCATCTTTGACTCCCAGTTACTTCCAGTTATTATATTATCAGTTCAGTTTCGATTTTCAGTTATGTTATTGCCTTACATACTCGGTACATTATTTCGTACTGACGTCCCTTTTCTGGGGACGCTGCATTTCATGCATGCAGGTTCAGATAGACAGACGAGTAGACCTCCTCAGTAGGTGTTTCCAGAGTTTAGCCTGATCGGTAAGCTCCACATCCTTCGGAGTTATCGGGTCTAGGTTTTTGTGTGCATCTTATGTATGTATTTATATATATAATATGGGTAGGTCGGGGCCCTGTTCCAATCACAATATATCTATCAGTAGAGGCTTGTAGACATATCATGTTGGTTAGTGCAGTATGTTGGGTTTGTAGGCCTGGTATGTATAATTTGGTGGTTTGTCAGCTGTAGTAGCTATGACGGCCTTTTCAGCCTAGCTTTATATTGATATTTAGTTAGCGCTAGTTTCCATTCAGTTTTATATTTTGCTTCGCAAATTGTCTTGCAAGGTGGCCCCATGGCCAAAGTATGACATTATGTGTTTAGAGTCCCTTAGTCACAATTTGGTACGCCAGGTTAGGTGAGGCACCGGGTGCTTGTATCGCTCCTAGGTTCGGGGCGTGACAATAAGAAGAAATTTTGATGAAGGAGTTGCACTTACGAGACACATTCTATTTCTCAGTGAATGACATGTATTCTGGGGGGACCAAATCCTCGATCTTCACTCGGCTGAAGCTTCCCTGCCATGCATGGTCTCGGTCTTCGTTGATACCGGAGAAGGGGGCCTTGCTGGCCCGACGTGTAAGCTTCATCAGTCCCCACAGAAACATCCAGAGACTGTATAATCGGAGTAGGTGGTCGATCGCAAATCGACAAGATTCGGTCTTGTTCACGAAGTAACGAAGGAGCGTCATGATCCTCCACAGTGATGGATGGATCTGCCTGAGGCACACTTCGTACCTCTTGCAAATTTTCAGGATGATCGGGTCAACCGGGCCCAATGTTAAGGGATAAGTGTAAACACTTATGTACCCCTTCACATGGGTAGTAACGGCGTCCTTGGGCCCGGGGACTACCACATCCTTGCCTTCCCAACCGCAGTCCTTACGAACTATGGGAAGAATGTCCTCGGTCAAGGAACATATATATCTCGAGACCCCTTCGACCCGGTCCTATTTGCGTGAGGGCTTCTCGACCTTAAAGTGAATAGCAATCGAACAGCCCCCGGGGATAAACGCTAACAAAGGAGGCTCATTGGCCGGTTCGTTAACAGCTGTAATAGGAGAAGCCGCTTCGAGGGCCACCACCTCGGGGGCGACAACTTCAGTACCAGCGGCCGGATTGGAAGATGAAGAAACAACTTGTTGAGGAACGATTTTCGATGTTTTTGCCATTGTCATTTGAGATAAAGTTTTAAAAATTGATGAATAAACATGAAGCTTTGGAGAAATGGGTTTTGGAGATGAAGAACATGGTATGAAAATTTGAAGAAGTTTTTAATAGAAATCTCGATATTTCAATGAAGATTGAAGAACATGGATAAAGATTTGAAGATCTGATGAAGCTTTTGACAATGGTTAATGGCTCGAAGATAGCAGTTTGATCAGACAGAAGACAAAGGCAAAAGAAGGGGGCTTTATAGGGAAAACAACTGATGCTTCACATTCGGAGGCAACCTGCTGGTAAGCGACACATGTCCGAAGTTAGAACGACACGATTGATAGGATGTTTCGGTTCCCCGTTGTAACATACGAAGGAAGGAACCGGATTCATATATCGTTTCCCATCGTTTTGACTAGCCTACTCTCTAAGAAATGAGGGGACTATCTGTATACGGGTAAAACCGAGCCTGTCGCCTGACTCAACTTCCCGGTGAGCCGAGCGGAGTGGGAAGATGACTGTAACATATCAGAGTCAGAACGAAGAACCCCTCCTATCAGGGATCGGGCTAATACCTGTCCTCAGGGATATCAGAGCTATGTCTTTGAAGTCCGATTTAAGGGTTGGGACTTCGGAGAACATCACCGAATAGCTGCACACAACTAACAAAGGGTCGTGATATCCGACCTAACCGGATATCACGACGCGAATCTCGGCTCGTAATAATGATCGGCGTAACGAAATATTTTTACCTTTTTTGGAATTGTACTTAGGTTAAAACTCCCCTACTATATAAAGGAGAAAATTATTATTCAAGGACACATTGTAACATGCATATCAAGGCAATATACTATATTTTCTCTGTTATTTAAAGTTCTTACTTTTGTTCATCGAGTCTTCATTATTGTATGCCCGGATTGAAGGAGGCATTTCATTAAGCTGTTACTGAGTCCGGGATCACTCCCCTTAATTGGTTTGACAATTTATCACATCATTTATCTGTTTAATCTAACGTTATTTATTATTTGTATTGAATTAATCCGCATATCCTTAAAACCACATATAAATTCAATTGTTATCCGTTTTTTAGGGTAAACAACTTTAATGTTACAAAAGTCTTTTTATGATTTCACTGAAATAATAGGTAGTTAAAGTTCAAGTCAGTTAAGTTTGACAAAAAATAATTTTGTGAGTTTATTGTTATGCTAAGTAAAATTTGGTGATGGTGAAATGAACCTTCAGATAGGGGTTTGTTTGTTTTATTCCATCACCTCTAATGTACTTTAGTAGGTAAATTAGTAGATGAACTCTTTGTTGCACCAAGGGGACTCTATAAGCTTCTTCTTTACATAAAGAAACATTACAAAAATCCCAAAATTTACATCACTGAGTGCGGTAAGGCAGTGATCAATTGAACATGTTATATGTTAATCATTTATTTAGTTACATATATTGACTAAGTTAAGAATCTCTGCGTATATCGGTTTTAATTTATTTTTTTTTGGATTGTCAATAGGAATGGGTGAGTCTAATATTACCGAAGTTGAAGAGGGTGTGAATGATATCCAGAGAGTGCATTTCTATAAACGCCACATCAAGGCTCTTTACGAAGCTTTTAAGTGAGTATAATTTATTTATTTTAATATTTTGATTATTAACCTTTTTGTATCTTTTAACTTTAAAAAAAATAATGCTCTTTTTAATTTGATTTTCTCTTTTATTGCAGAGAGGGGGTGAACGTTCACGGTTTCTTTGCATGGTCATTTTTCGACAACTTTGAATGGGGCTCGGGATACACCCAGAGGTTTGGCATCAACTTTATAGACTGCAAGAATAATCTCTAAAGATACCCCAAACGATCTATGATTACCCGTTTTAATGCCTTCTTTATGATTCTGCAACAAGTTTTATATATTATATCTAGGAAAAATACATAAGTTTCCTTAAATTATTACTTCCAAAAAAAAAACAATGGTGACAAATATTACCCGTCGCTAAATAAAAAATCTATGTTGCTAATCTTATTTAGTGATGGATTTGTGTTTGTCCATAACATGCTCGTAGCTAACTCTTTTGGGCAGGGGAAATTGAATCCATACAAAATTTGCAATTGAATATTAGCGACGATCATATTCATTGCCATATTTGGCGGCAGAACAATCCATCGCTATTTACATTAATTCTGTCCAAATTCAAAATTTATTTAGTCGTTATAATTAATTTGCGATGAAAATTTAGTCGCTAATCTGTCACAACTTTTATTTTATATGCTGGTTTTACCAACAAAAAATATCCGTTGCAAAATTGTGGAAGATTTCATTTCCTTATGAAATCTTTTATTCAATGTTTTAAATCCATTCTATTGAGATTATTCTATATTTATACACTGATGAGTCAGTATAGTTGTATTCTAGCTGTATTCCAGTTGTCAGCTTAGTCAGTTTAGTTGTATTCTTTGTTGCTTATGTGTATAAAGAGGACAATACTCAGTAATAGAGAGTTTTGAGTTTCATTTTCCAAATCAGAGACTCCTTACTGCTTATTTCTCTCTCTCTTCGAAATACGTATTCTAGAATATTCCGAATCCTCCATTGAAGGAGGAGTGGAGCTCACTCAGAGCTGATGATCTTGACATGGTATCAGAGACGATGTCTTCTTCATCGATCACGTCGTTGAATTCAATTTCTCTTCTTCCGTTTTCAATCACAAAGTAAACTAGGTTTTTTTTTTACAAACAAGCAATTTGGGGAAAAGTTCTGAATCGACACATCTACCAACAATTGCCAGTGAATAGAGGTTTCTGAGCTTAATTCCGGCTAGGCGAGCAGCAATCCAACTAATTCAATATTATCATGGCAATACAACTAATACACTTTATATTCATCCATCTGACAGTCCAGGTTCTACCTTAGTACCTGTTCCTTTTGATGGAGTTGGCTATCGCTCCTGGAGAAGAGGGGTGTTAAGGTCCCTTTCAGTGAAAAATAATCTAGGTTTTATCAATGTAGAGTATGTGAGACTTGATGTAACCTCTCCACAGTTTCGTCAATAGGAGAGGTGTGATGACATGGTTACTTCATGGATTCTGAACTCTTTAGCGAAGGACGTTGCAGACATCGTTGAGTATGTAAATAACTCCGTTGAATTATGAAAGAAATTGGAGGATCGATATGATCAGACGAATGGAGCTAAGTTGTATTAAATCCAGAAGGAGATTAACGATTTGAGTCAGGGAGTGCTTGACATTACAAGTTATTATACAAAAATGAAGAAACTCTAGGAAGAGTTGAAGACATTAAGTTCTAAAACTCACTTTAGTTGTGTGTGCACTTGTGGAGCAAAGGAAAACATGCACAAGGCAGAGCATGATAGAAGAATCATACAGTTTCTAATAGGACTCAACGAGGTTTACACAGTTATTCGAGGAAGCATTCTCGTGATGAACCCATTGCTTTCTATGGCACATGCATTTTCTTTGTTGATACGGGAGGAGAAGCAGAGAGAATTCAAGCCTAGAATTCAATTGAATTTTGATTCTTCTGCATTGAATGTCAATGTAGGGGGAATAACTTTTAAGGCAAATTACTCACCTGGTGGGAAGCAGACTTCTAACAACAGGCCTAGGCCATTTTGTGACCATTGCAGACGACCAGGACATATCAAAGACAGATGCTACAAGCTACATAGTAACCCTCAAGATTTTGGCCTTGGTACACAACAGTACAAGCAGAATTCAAAAGGGTATAACAACAGTAACAACAACATGAGGTACAACAAAGGGAAGAGCACTGTGGCAAATGCAGTTGCAAGTGTGCAGGGAATGTCATCAGACATGTTGTCTACTAAAGCAATTGAACCAGAACATCAGGGAGACAATCAGAACATGAGCCTTTCAAAAGAACAATATGGACAAATTCTCAGTTTACTGCAGCATTTTCAAGTATTTCTGGTGGAGTTTTTGTGAATTTTGTGGGTATGATTGCTTGCACTTCTTCTATTGATTTTGATAATCCATCATGCAAATGTTTCAATGCAAAAACTGACTTGTGGATATTAGATTCAGGAGCTTCACACCACATGACCTTTGATAAAATTCACCTACAGAATATTATAAATTTACCATATCCCTTGCTTGTTAAATTGCCAAATGGTTACAAAATTAAAGTAACCCAAATAGGAGATGTACATCTAGCCCCTAAAATCATCTTACATAAAGTCCTGTTTATACCATCCATCAAGTTTAATCTAATCTCCATTAGTTCATTAGCAGTACATCTCAAATGTGTTGCTTCTTTTTCTAACACTTCATGTCTACTGTAGGCCCCTTCACTGAAGAGGCCTCTGGATATTGGTAAGATGTATGATGGACTTTACTTTCTTTGTTCTCAATGTCTCAAGAAAGGTAGTCTCATTTCGATTTCTAAGTGTACACTTCCTTGCTTGTCTAGTCATGCTATTGATATGAATGCAGTATATTGTCTATCCCAATCCCACCACCCTACTGTAAATAATTTTATTTGCAATAATAAAGACAGTGCTTCTACTCTACTTTCTTTTACCTCTCTCAGAGACAGTGTGGATCTTCTGTGGCATTATAGACTTGGTCATGTACCCTTCAATAAGATGAGAAGTATTCCTAATATACATGCATATTTCTCTCCTAGACAACTATTTATTTGTTCCATTTGTCCCGTGGCCACACACTCTAGACTTTCTTTCCCTCAGAAAACAACCAGTACTACAAAAATCTTTGAACTCCTTCGTATTAACTTGTGGGGCCCCTATCATGTAGCAACACACAATAATTTCAAGTATTTCCTCACCTTAGTGGATGACTACAGTAGGTCAACCTAGACACACCTTCTAAGCTGTAAAAGCAATGCTCTTCAAATTATAAAAACTTTTGTGAACATGGTAGAGAACCAATTCAAAACCAATGTTCAGTGTGTAAGGACAGATAATGGCCTAGAATTCACTAGCAATGAAGCTTCTTCCTTCTTTCAATCAAAGGGTATAATTCACCAGAAAACGTGTCCTTACACACCCCAACAAAATGGGGTGGTGGAAAGAAAATACAAATACCTTCTTGAAGTTTTCAACGCACTTCTTTTTCAGTCCAAGTTACCACTGAAATATTGGGGAGAGTGTGTCCTTACAGCAACCTTTCTAATCAATAAACTACCAATTGTTCCTCTAAAGAATAAATGTCATTTTGAACTCTTGTATGACAAGAAACCAACTTACTCCCACTTGAGAAGCTTTTGTTGCTTGTGTTATCCTATTATGCCCAAATCCTTCAGGGACAAGTTTGAACCAAGGGCCACTCCACATGTATTTGTAGGTTACCCATTCAGGACAAAAGGTTACAAAGTACTAAGTCTAGCCACTAAGAAAATCTCTATCTCCAGGGATGTCTTGTTTCATGAAACCATTTTCCCTTTCACTTTCACTTTAAATGTACAAAATCTACCCTCACACTTTCCCGCATCTTCTTCTGCAGATCACCAACCTGATTGCACCATTATTTCTCCTACATATTCCACCACTGATGAAGGGGACACAGATCAGTCCACCACTCCTTCCTCCAGCACCACAACTCCTTTACCTTATATGTCACCCATTTCTCCTTCTAGTACCTCTCCTTCCTCTGAATCACAAACTCACACTTAATACTTCCATCTTCTAACATCACCTTCAACCACTCAGTCTCACCCTTCTTCCATAGAACCTTTAGCCCAAAGAAGATCTAGTAGGAAATCAAAACTCCCCTCTTACTTGAATGATTATGTATGTAATCTACCCAATTTGAAATGTAATTCCATTCTTTCCCTCAATGCTTTGTTTTCACAAAATAACCATATTAGTCCTGATGACTTGCACCATAATAGTCAGCATGTTGTAAGAAATATTTGTCATGATAGAGAGCTAATTTCATATGAAGAGGCAGCCATGTATCCTGCTTGGCAGAATGCCATGACTCAAGAGTTTGAAGCCTTATATGCCAATAGTACTTGGGACTTAGTCCCTTTGCCAAAGGGTAAACAAGTCATTGATTGTAGGTGGGTGTACAAGGTAAAACACACAACAGATAGTAGCATAGAAAGGTACAAAGACAGACTAGTTGTGAAGGGGTGCACACAGCAAGCAGGAATAGATTACACTGATACTTTTTCTCCTGTGGTCAAGATGACCACTGTCAGATCCTTGATTGCCATTGCAGCTAAGAAGAGATGGCAGATTTACCAATTATATGTAAATAATGCTTTTCTCCATGGAGACTTGTATGAGGAAGTCTAAATGAAAGCTCCTCTAGGGCTTGAACTAAAGTCTCCAAACTTGGTCTGCAAGCTGAACAAGTCCCTCTATGGGCTAAAACAAGCTAGTGGACAGTGGTATGATAAATTGACTGAGGCTTTGTATACAAGAGGATACACACATTCCATGCATGATTACTCCTTGTTCTTTAAGAAGAAGGGTTCTTCAACTGTTTTTGTAGCAGTTTATGTTGATGATGTTCTCCTCAAAGCTTTCCTACATGATAGGTTCAAAATAAAGGATTTGGGACAATTGCATTATTTTCTGGGACTAGAGGTCCTTTACAAGGAACATGGTATTATTATCTCATAGAGAAAATTTATTCTGGACCTTCTGAAAGAGTATGATTGCCTGTTATGATTGCCTGCACTTAACCTGTCTGACCTCTCCTCTTGATCCTACAGTGAACCTGAAGTCTAAATAGGGCACTCATTTATCTAATCCTACTTTCTATAGAAGATTGGTTGGAAAGTTAAATTTCCTTACAAATACTAGATTGGATATATCCTATGGGGTCCAACATTTGAGTCAGTTAATGCAAGACCCTAGGGAACCTCACCTACTTGCAGCTTATCATATGTTGAGGTACCTCAAGAAAGATTCCACTTTGGGCTTGTACTTCAGCAATACATCCGATTCTTCTATCATTGCTTATTGTGATTCTGACTAGGCAACCTGCCCTGATTCTAGGAGGTCTGTGTCTGGTTACATTATCCTTTAAGGAGACAGTCCTGTGAGCTAGAAGTCCAAGAAACGGGAAACTATTTCCTTGTCCTCGACAGAAGCAGGGTATAGAGCACTTAGGAAGGTGGTGGGTGAGCTGGTATGGCTGCACATGTTATTTGAAGAGCTCACTGTTCCTATCTACTTGCCCATACCTATACATTGTGATAGCCAGTCTGCTCTACACATTGCAAGGAATCCCGTATTCCATGAATGAACAAAACACATTGAAGTGAATTGCCATTTTGTGTGCACTAAACTTCAGGAGGGTCTCATTTCCTTGCATCTCATTGGCACTATAGAACAACTGGCAGATGTTCTCACTAAAGCACTCCCTGGGGTGAAGCATTCCTCTATTCTTGGCAAGTTGGCTGTGATTATCTCACCTCTAACTTGAGGGGAGGGGGGTATTGAGATTACTCTATATGTATAAATAGATGAGTCGGCATAGTTGTATTCCAGCTGTATTCCAGTTGTCAGCTTAGTTAGTTTAGTTGTATTCTTTGTTGCTTATGTGTATAAGGAGGACAATACTCAGTAATAGATAGTTTTGAATTTTATTTTTTAAATCAGAGACTCCTTACTTCTTATTTCTCTCTCTCTTCGAAATACGTATTCTAGAATATTCTGAATCCTCCATTGAAGGAGGAGTGGAGCTCACTCAGAGCTCATGATCTTGACACATTCTTGTCCAAACATATTACGTGAAATTTATAGATACACTTCAAAATAAAAAAAATCAAGCAAATTGATATTCTAAATGCTCCAAAATAGATAGTACAATAATATAATAATTGTATAGTAAAAGTTAAGAACAACACATCCGCAACACCAACAAAAAGTCCAAACAGAAAAGTTAAGTAATGCAAGCTGAAGAGAAATGCAAATCTTCAGTAGTAAATTAACAAGACTAGCTAAAATTCAGATAAAAAAGCTACATTCAAGAACAAAATCTAATAAAGGTCTATTGAGAAATACAAATATGAGATTCTCTTCAAGTGAAGCATTTTAGGATAATTTATCTACTCAACCGAAACAATGGTTCTACCCATTATTCTAACTAATATATACCCCGTAAAAATTGCACGGGCGTCGTATTTGGTCCCCCCATTTAACCTATACCTACTTTTTAAAAAAGTTTTAACTTGTACCCACTTTTTAAACAACTTCAGGCCTTTTTCTCGTCTTCCTTCTCCTCCTTCGTTTTCTTCTTCTTCTCCTCCTCTTTCTTCTTCTTCTTCTTCTTCTTCTTCGGGTGACAATAATTTTATATGGTGGTTGTAAACATATTTTAATATTTTTTGTGATGTTTTACAATAGTGAGTTGTTATGACGCTTTATTTTTTTGCTATTGCTTAGGGTTTCTTCTTCATCTTTTTCTTAATTGCAAAACAGGTTCATTGGATTTATTGATGTTTTGATAAATTGATAATTGGGGTTTGTTCCTGATGATAATTGGAGATTATATTTCAAATTTGAGCTCATTTGGAGTAGATTTAGGTATTAAATCGTATATTGGATTGCTATAATTTGAAGAACAATTTTCTGTTTCTGGGCAATTTGCACTTCAGGCCTATTTGACCTTAAGTGCATAAAAATATTGGTTGCACTTCAGACCTTTTTGGCCTTAAGTGCATCTGAAGTACAATTTTTTACTTCAGACTTTTTGGCCTTAAGTGTAGAAAAACGTTTGTTGCACTTTAGACAGTGCATCTAAATTGTAATTTTTTACTTCATACTTATTGGCCTTAAGTGTAGCAAAATGTTTGTTGCACTTCCGACCTTTTGGCCTTAAGTGCATCTGAAGTGTATTTTTTTACTTCAGACTTATTGGCCTTAAGTGTATGAAACCATTGGTTACACATCGGACGTATTTGGCCTAAAGTGCATATGAAGTGCAAATTTTTACTTCAGACTTATTGGCCTTACGTGAATGAAAACATTTGTTGCACTTTAGACTTTTTGGCCTTAAGCACATGAAACCATTGGTTACACTTCAGACCTATTTGGCCTTAAGTGCATCTGAAGTGCAAATTTTCACTTCAGTCTTACTGGCCTTAAGTGAATAAAAATGTGTGTTGCACTTCAGACTTTTTGTCATTAAGTGCATCGGTAGTGCAAATTTTCACTTCAGACTTATTGTCCTTAAGTGCATCTGAAGTACAATTTTTCACTTCAGACTTATTAGCCTTAAGTGCATGAAACCATTGGTTGCACTTCAGACCTATTTGGCTTTTAGTGCATTTGAAGTACAATTTTTTCACTTAAGACTAATATTTTTTAACTTCAAGCCCGATAAGTCTGAAGTTGATCGTAAAGTGGGTATGCTTGTAAACGCTTTTGTAAAGTGGGTATAGGTTTAATTGTGACACTCCAAAATCGGGTATAAATGCAAAAGACCTTATACCCGGCTTTACCCATTCCACAACAAGTGTTAAAGGGCCATTTTTTCGGAAACGGCACTGCACGGCAGCAGCCTGACGCCAAAACCACTCAACCTTATTTTTTTCCCTCACAGTTTTGGACTTAGAATTATTTCAGACTTGTCAAATGAAAGCAACGCAAACAATCATAGGTAAATACCCAACCTTTTACTATTCTCACAGAATTTACAAAGGAACTCAGTTGGAAGGCTCACATGTGCTAACTTGCTTTAGCCAACGAAATTACAAACATATAAAGGGGATGCCAATTGCAGATTACAAGGGGGCAGTTACAAAGGGGTAGTTACATCAGTGTGCTTGGCACATGCCAAACCTAAAACAAGCATACAACACTTAGCCACGATCTGAATCACTTCCCACGTAATGAGCCCATCATCAGCACTTTGAGCCAATTGTCACATGTGCAATGCACATGGATCAACTTCCACAGCATATGCATAACACACTTCTTCACAGTCACATGTTTTGCACACCTGTTCCATTAATTCGCCCACACTTTGTCTTTAGCTTGCCTTGCCTTGTCTTTTTGGACCATGCCTCACACATTAGCTTATGACAATGTTCTTGTCGCAGCTTTGCCATTCCACTAATACTCACGCATGCCTTATCCAAGTGATATGCGTCTGCCTTCATTCGCCATAGTCGTCGCCCACAATCAAGGCTGCCTTGCCATCACTCAAGGCACATTGTCCAGCTGACCTGCTGTCACGACCCAAAACCTAACCCTTCGTGATGGCACCTATCACGATACTAGGCAAGCCGACATCTCCAAAACACTTTCAACATTTTACAAAAATGAATTAATATATTTAAAATAATAGGATTCTTTCATAAAAACGGGGTAAAACCCAAAGCATAAGTGCGGAAACAATAGTCCGACATCGGGGGGTCACTGAGTCATGAGCATCTAGATGTCCAGTCTAATAAGACAACGTCTAAGCATAAGTAGAGAAAAGAAGGAAAACATAGGAGAGACAAGGTCCGCGGACGCCGACATCTACCTCATAGTCTCTGGTACTCGATCGCGCAAGAACTCAACGACCTCCATGATCAAACACACCTGGATTTGCACATGAAGTGCAGTGTGTAGCATGAGTAAACCAACTCATCAAGTAACAAAAATAAATAAGGAACTGAGAAGGTAGTGACGAGCTATATAATTACAGTTCCTTTTTAATAATTCCAACAAAGAATAGACATGCTTTCAAATCCGGCAGTTCAAATCAAATCAAATTCATACAGTTAAAGTGCAGGTAAATCCGGATATAGAATCTTTTGGAAATTTCATGATAATGACAGATAGAAACTAAGTGCATCAACAAATGAAAAGGAAAGCAAGTACAACCTCTCAGGGCAACAGTCACTCAACTCATCACAACAGCTCAATCACTCGGTTCTAACTCCTCAGTACTCACACTCAATAGGTGTTTGCGCTCACTAGGTGTGTGCAGACTTTGGAGGGGCTCCTTCAGCCCAAGCGCTATATCGTTTCGGCATATATCCTGATCCCATAATATATAAATAGCCATAAGGCTCGTTGCGGCGTACAACCCAATCCATATAGATATATACAGCCTTAAGTCTCATTGCGGTGTGCAACCCGATCCATATACATATAACCCTCAGGCTCGTTGCGGCGTGCAACCCGATCCATATATATACCTATAGCTCACTACTCGGCACTCATGCCCTAACTCAGTCACCAACCTCTCTAGTCTCTCGGGCTCTCAGAAATTATAAAGATCAACCCAACAAAATAACATAGTGTATCAACAAGAATCATGAAGAAACTGAGATATGATGTGTAAGTAAACCATAACTGAGTACAAAACAACAATTAGCAACTAATTCAACAAGTACGCGATCTCTGCGTTCCCAACAGTACTATCACATAGCCAAAGCATGATTTCTAACATGATTTGCAGTCAAATTTCTATAACACAGAGAGAACAGGTAATTAATAATAGTCTATTCGACTTTACAGTATCACGGGACGGACCAAGTCACAATCCCACACGGTGCACGTCCACACGCCCGTCACCTAGCATGTGTATCACCTCCACAATAGTCAAATCATACCAAAATCCGGGGTTTCATACCCTCGGGACCAGATTTAAAACTGTTACTTACCTCAGACCACGCAAAATCCTACTCCGTAATGCCTTTTCCTCTCGAATCAATCTCCACACACCCCGAATCTAGCCAAAAGCAATACGATATAATTAATATAGGCTAAAAGAGTCAATTCCTCAAGAAAAACAATAAATTATAAGCCAAAATCCGAAATAGGCTTAACCCCCTACCCCTGGACCCATGTCTCGAAATCTGACAAAAGGCACAAAACCCGAAAGCCCGTTACTCACGAGTTCACTCATACAAAAATTATCCAAATCCTATATCAAAATATCAATCAAAAACCAAAATCTTAGTTCAAGAACTTCTCATTTTCCCCAAAGTTTCCACCCGAATCCGAATTGATGTCTCTGAAAATCCCTTAAAATCAAGAGAAGAATCGTTACCCAATTGATGTCTCTAAAAATCCCTCAAAATAACGTCCAAATCCGAGCTCTCAAACTCAAGTTTGATAAAAATGACCAAACCCTCGTTTTGAAATGATATAAGTCTGCATAGTGATTCCTTAATCGCGATCGTGGAAATAGCCTCGCGATCGCGAAGAACAACTTCGCTGCCCCACGATTTAACCCTATGCGAACACGTAAAACACCAAGCGAACTCGATGTACTGGCTCTCAGACTTACGTGATCCCGAACGTCCTCACGCGTCCGCGATTAACAAAGCATGTGGCCCAACTTTAGCCTTCTTAACTCTACGCGAACGCGACCTTGGCCACGCGTTCGTGAAGCACCACTTCACACCACTACGCGTTCGCATCCTTCTTCCAGCGAACGTGAAGAACAAAACTTCCTCTGCCCAGCTAAGCCTTCACGATGGCGGCCCCTCTTTCACGATCGCGTATAAGGAAACTAGACGCACCAGATCACAGAACTTCAACCATTTCTCTAAGTCCAAGACGCATCTGATAATGATTCGAAACACACCCGAGGCCCTCGAGACCACAACCAAAGATACCAACAAGACCTAAAACACCATACAAACTTAGTCGAGCCCTCATATTACATCCAAAAATGCTAAAAACATGAATCACCCTCCGATTCAAACTTAATAAACTTGAAACTTCAAATTTCTACCACCGATGCCAAAATCTATCAAACCACGTCCGATTGATCCCAAATTTTGCATACAAGTAATATTTGACATTACGGATCTACTCCAACTTTCGGAATTGGAATCCGACCCCGATATCAAAAGTCACCCCCAGTCAAACTTTCTAAAAATTTGACTTTTGCCATTTCAAGCGTAAATTAGCTACATACCTCAGATTCATCCAACGGAGCTAACGGAGCCGACGGAACTCCATTTCGGAGTCGTCTTCACACACTTCTGACTATGGTCAAATTTCTAAGATTTAAGCTTCCATTTTAGGGACTAAGTGTCCAAAAATAGTCTGAAACCAAAAACAAGACCTCCTGGCAAGTCACATAAGCAGAAACAGATACGGGAAAAACAATAAATAGTGGATCGGGGCCAATACACTCAAAATGACCGTACCTACCCAAGTACATACACTAACATAGGCACACTCCAAACTCTGCACACTGATTGCGAAATCCCGTGCGAACCCATGTCAATGGTTAATGTACAAGCCCTTGACATTGGTTCTGTCCGACATCTGTCATGTCTCATCATTAGGGGCTAACAAACCACCCCCACTAGTTGATCTCGACGTCCTCGTCAAGGATGACTTCCAGTAGTCCTATATTTGCTGTTCATATTGCCACAATGAAGCATCCTTTTCCCAAGTCACATCTTTCTCGATTATTCCTCCAACAAATGGTTAGTTCTCTCGGTTTGGACATCAGTTTGGGGATGATTTGCCATTGAAAACTTCAAGTTCGTACCTATCAAGTTGAACAAATAAGTCCAGAACCGGCCTGTAAATCGAGCATCCCTGTCACTAATAACGTACTTTGGCATTCCGAAATATTTAACCACATTCTTGAAGAACAATTCAGCAGCAACATTTGAAGGACATTCTGTAGGGGAACAATAAAAAAAACATATTGAGAAAACTTGTCAACCACAACCATGATCGAGGACAAACCATTGACCTTAGGGAACTCACAGATAAAGTTCATTGACACAGATTTCCATGGTTCTTCTGTAATAGGCAGAGGTTCTAGCAAACCTGCCTCCTTCGTCCGCTCATATTTATCAAGCTGACACACAAGTCAACTCTTAACATAGGCTTCCACATCATGCTCCATCTTGGGCCAAAAGTAGTATCGGGACAGCATGGCCATCATCCTTTCAATTCCTGGATGACCATCCCATAAAATATCATGCATCTCCCTCAATAGTTCATGATGTAACCCACAACCAAGTGGTACTACAATTCTCCCCCCTTTGAAATATAGGAGATCGTGCTCGATCCAGTACCGCCTTACCGTCCCTTCCCTCAGATGATTCATTGTCTTGATGTACAATGGATCATTAGAAGCACACGACTTGATTTTATCAAAAAAATCAGATTCAAGTCAAGTAATAGGATAAACAACAACAAATTCCTTTTTTTTACTAAACGCATCAGCAACCTGGTTGTGTTTTCCCGGCTTATGCTCCCAAAAAAATTCATATTCTGCCAAGAATTCTTGCCGGAGTGCCTACTTCGGACATAGCTTTTTCTGTGTCTTGGAAAATGTATTAGCCACATTATCCGTCCTTACAACAAATTTAGTTCTCGGTAAATACACTCGCTAAATCTGTAAGCAATGGATCACAACAACAATTTCTTTTTTCATGAGCTGACTATCTTTGCTCCGCTTCATTCAATTTTCTTCTTTCAAACGCCACTGGGTGGTGTTCTTGTACCAACACACCTTCAATAGCCTTGTTGGATGCATTAGTATGAACTTCAAAGGGCAGTTCAAAATCTGGAAGCCACGAGCTAGGTTTTGAGGCAATAGCTTCTTTCAGCATGTCAAATGCACCACTGTATTTTTCAGACAATGCCCACCTAGCATTCTTCTTTAACAAATAAGTCAAAGGAGCAGCTTTCTTTGAATAGTCCGCAATGAATTTCTGATAATAATTTTCTAACCAGAGGAAATATCTCAACTCTTTCACAAAATCAGTAGCTACTGCTCCATAATGACCTGCACATTTTTCGGGTCCATACGCACTTGATTCTGGCTCACCAAGTGCCAAAGAAATTTGATCTCCTGTCTAGCAAACACACACTTTTACATTTTCACATATAACTAGTACTCCTTCAAACAAGACAACACCTCAATTAAGTGTGAGATATTTTCATCCAAAGTGCGACTATAGATGACGATGTCGTCTAAGTAGACAACGACAAAGTCATTCAAGTATTCATACAACACATCATTTATCAAGTTGCAAAACGTAGCATTGTCAACCCCAACGGCATAACGAGGAATTCATATGATCCATACCTCATAACACATGTAGTTTTAGACTCATCACCTCCAGTTATCCGTACCTGCCAATAACCAGACCTTAATTCAATCTTTGTGAACCAACAAGCCTTGCTCACGCTGTCCATCAAGGCTTGCACCAACAGAACTGGATATTTATTCTTCACAGTCACTTTGTTCAATGCCCGATAATCAACACATATCCGAAACATCACGTCATGTTTCTTTTGAAATAAAATAGGTGCACCAGATGGAGCTTTTGATGGCTGAATCAGTCCTGCATCGAGAAACTCGTTCAATTGTTTTTGCAATTTAGCCAACTCTTTTGGCGCCATCCGATAAGGAGGTTGAGCAAGAGGCATTGGACCCGGAAGCAACTCTATCTTGTGATCAATAGTCCTCCATGGTGGTAAATTTGTAGGCAATTTTAGTGGCGACACTTCAACCTATACATCGGGATTCACCTCAACCATAGCATCAAGGAAAGTCTCATCTTCCTCTTTTAGACCTTTTCGACCATTTGGAAGAAACTAATGAATCCCTCATTTGAGTTTCTCCTTTCCCATAAGGATGAACAGCTTTCACAAAACCAGGAGTCATTTCATGCATAATCATGACTCCGTCCAAGTGATACGTTAGAACAATGCGATTTTTCCGCATAAAAGTCGATTCCAAGGATCACCTCGAAGTCCTCTAGTGGAATCACCATCAGGTTAACCTTCCCCTTCCAGTTCCAAACAGACATAGGAACATTATAAGCCATACCCACAATGGCATGAGCTTTAGAATTCACAGTCTTCAGGTAAGAGGGACAAGTGCTCACATTCAACCCATATTTATGCACCAATATTGCCGAGACAAAGGTGTGAGTAGCTCCAATATCTACCATTACTATCACACCCTTCTCTGCAATTTTCATTTCAAAGTGCATCAGTAAAGAATGAGGGTTGGTATCATCACTTGTAGCATTAAGCAATGAGATGACATTCAACAATTCCAAAGGATATACCAAGGCAGCAACTTCTTTGCCTTCTCCTTCCCGATTATTTTTTGTAGCAAGCAAAGCATTAACTCGTTCCCGGTTTGGGCAGTTTTTTGCAATATGAAGACCATTGCAAGTTCAGCAACCATCTCTATTTTTGTTGGCATTTCCTCTGTTTCTAGCATTTTCGTCAACATGAGCCTTTCCCTTTTCCATGATTTCTTTTCGAACTTCCTTCTTCCATTCCCCTTTCTTCTCTACCTTTCTCTTAGGTTTTGAAGAAGAAGGAACTTCATAAAGACTTCGGGTACTATGGTAATCCACCAATGAGTCCGCCGCAGCAATCACACTCGGGAGGTCCTTTATATTTTGCCACCTAAGTTCGTTCTGCGCCCATCCTTGCATACCAGAAATAAAATTATGCAACTTGTCATCCTCCGACATGTTCTGGATGTCCAGCATTAAGGAAGTGAATTCCTTAATATAATCATGAACTGTTCCGATTTGCTGCAGACATTTCAAGCGATCCCTAGCAAGCTAAGATGCATTGCTAGATAAGAATTGGGCCTTCTTTTCCTTCCGGACTTTCTCCCACATATCGATCTTGGATCTGCCCAAACTTTCGTCATCGGCTATACCAGTTCTCCACTATAATTTTGCATCTCCCATTAGGTACATGCTTGTTATGGTTACTTTCTCCCCGTTTGGAATCTTGGTAACAACGAAATATTGTTCCATAACCCATAGAAAGTTCTCTAGTTCATTAGCACTACGTGTTCCACCAAATGTCTTGGTTTTGGGATCTTTACCTTAGAACGTCCTTCACTGCCCTGGCCATAAGTAGCCAAAGTCCTTCGAATAACAACAATTTCCAGGTTAAGAGTTTCATTTTCCTTTTTCAGAATTTTAACTTGAACATTTGTGGCCTCACACATTTGTTGAACAGTTTCACGAAATTGTTCCAATCCTTCCTTTAGATGATAGATCTCAATATATAGATTATCCAAATCCAAAGGGTCATCAGTCACACCAATCAGAACCTCCAACTTTTGCACAAGATCACGCAAGTCTGAAGTTCCTCTGGCCACGGTCCCAAATCACGAGCAAAGCTCTGATACCAGTTATTACAGGGCTAATGTTTCCCAAATGGCACTACATAGCAGCAGCCTGACGCTCAAGCCACTCAAACTTACTTTTTCCCCTCAGAGTTTAGGACATAGAATTATTTTAGACTTGTAAAACGAAAGCAACACACGCAATTACAGGTAAACACCCAACCTTTTATTATTCTCGTAGAATATGCAAAGAAACTCATTCGGAAGGCTCACATATGCTAACTTGTCTTAGCCAACTAAATTACAAACATATAAAGGGGCTACCAATGGCAGATTACAAGGGGACAGTTACAAAGGGGCAGTTACATCAGTGTGCTTGGCACATGCCAAGCCTATATACAAGCATTTAACACTTAGCCATGAACTGAATCACTTCCCACGAAATGAGCCTATCTTTAGCACATTGAACAAACTACCACATGTGCAATACACATGGCTCAACTTCCATAGCACATGCACAACAGACTTGTTCCACAACTTCGCCCACACTTTGTCTTTAGCTTCCCTTGCCTTGTCTTTTTGGACCATGCCTTGCACATTAGCTTATGAAAATGTTATTGTCACATCCTTTCCATTCCACTGATCTGCACGCGTGCCGTAGCCAAGTGCCATGCGCCTGCTTTCTTTTGCCATAACCGTTGCCCACAATCAAGGACTCCTCGCCATCACGCAAGGCACCTTGTCCAGCTGACCTGCCCAAGTCCATGCAATAACTTAATCACACTCCTAGCTCTACCCATTTCTTTCTAATGCCTGTGCGAACCCATGCCAAAGGGCAATGTATAAGCCTTTAACATTGGTTCTGCCCGACATCCATCACGTCTCAACATTAGGGGCTAGCAGCAAGCCCTCCTAAAGAGGATAAGTTCACAAATACCTACCCAACTCAAATTATTTACCTGTCTCTATCCAAATTAAATTATTTACCCAGTCTACCCATTACATAGATCATAGCATGCCTATTAATGATCAACAACATTTATGGATTCTTAATTTCTCTACATTTTTTAATTATTATTTTTTATCCCTTAAACTTGTTACGTGCAAGGTGCAATGGTGGACTATACCAAAGAAACTTGTCTTACCCCTGTAATAACCCGACCACTCATTTTGAGCTTCAACATCTAGTTCGGTGGTTTTAGGTCTTAAGTAGCTTTAAATTTCTATTATGACTTGCGTGTAACGACTCGACCAGTCATTTTGAGCCCTAGCACCACATTCAGCGGTTTGAGGCCATGAGCAGCTTCACTTTAGGTATTATAACTTGTACGTGTGGTCAGAATTGAATTTTGGGAAATACGGAGTAGGTTTAGGAAGAAAAATTTAATTTAGAAAGCTTTAATTTGGAGAAATTTACTAAGGTGTGATTTTTGAGTAAACGACTTCGAATTGGGATTCGAAGGTTCCAACATTCTGCGCACTATGGTCATAGTTGAGGTGAGTGGGGTTGATCTTACTACTTTCCAAGCGACGAGGTCAGCATATCGATAGTGACAAGCGTATGAGGGAAGTAGGCCAACTGGCACAGCACCGCTTACTTGGACTAAATTCTCTATTATGTTTTTAGGGAGTTCTTCCACAGGA
The DNA here is from genome assembly GCF_000390325.3 of Nicotiana tomentosiformis. Taxonomy (NCBI): domain Eukaryota; kingdom Viridiplantae; phylum Streptophyta; class Magnoliopsida; order Solanales; family Solanaceae; genus Nicotiana; species Nicotiana tomentosiformis. The sequence goes on along the minus strand of NC_090813.1, from coordinate 189,946,499 downwards.
CCTCAGGGATGTGTGGCGCACCGGGTTTGAGTAGTTATGCCAGGGGACAGTGGTTGTGTCCGAGTACGCTATGAGGTTCAGTGAGCTATCACGCCATGCACCTACTTTGGTTTTTACAGTTAAAGAGAAGGTTCGTAGATTTATTGAGGGACTCAGTTATGGTCTCAAACTTGGGGTGTTACGGGAAGTGGAGACTAATACTCTATTCCAGCAGGTTGTGGAGATCACCAGGAGGATGGAGCTCATTCGTGATCTAGAGAGGGGGGATAGTCATATCAGGCACATGGTGAGAGATTGTCCCAGACTCCGGGCAGGTTTACCACAGCAGGGTAAACAAGCTATAGGTTCCGCTCCAGTTGCTACTACACATGCTCAGCCAGCTAGAGATGGGGAACAGAGGGGTAGAGGGCGTCCTAGAGGGGGAAGCCTGACCCGTTGTTATACTTTTCCTAGTTGTACTGAGGCTACTACACCATATGCTATCATCACAAGTATGGTTTCAGTTTGTCATAGAGACGCATCAATATCGTTTCGATCCGGTCCCATTTATTGGTGAGATTCCTCCTACCTTGTTTCATATATGGTTATGTTTCGTGATTTTTGTACTCTGTATATGTGTCTACGCCAGTTGGTGAATTTTATTATGATAGCCCGTGTTTATCATTCTTGTTTGGTCACTATTGAGGGTTATGAGACTAGGGTGGACTTTTTGTTACTTGATACGGTAGGTTTTACTCTGATTTCTGGATGGTTTCATGACTTGTGATCTAGGTTCTCTACAGGTATGGGAAGTTCATTGTGTGTTGTGATTTTGTTCTGCGAAATTGAGTTAGTGAAAGACTTTTGGTTGGTGTGATGTCTATTCTACTTGTGATTCCGAGTTGAGGATGGGATCTTCATGTTTTCGTATGGATAGGTATGTTTGGACCGGGCTAGGTGCCATGGTGCAGTTATGTTAGGATGATATTCTTTGTGGTTGTGGCTTGTGATTTTCTTCTTCCTAATGGGATGAATTCATAGTATGATACCGATGGGGAGTAGCTATTAGTTTCATATGTTTCTTACATCATTATCAGTGTTGTGAAGGTTTGGAACAAGGTTCTAGTTGTTATGAGGCTATTTACCGGTACCGGGTTTGGTAGTGGGCAGCTATTGTGGTTATAGTTGGTGCTGTGGGAATATGGGTGATGTGTTACGTCATGTGGTTATATGTTGTGGATGTATGCATGAGTTGTTGCAGCTAGTTGAGGTTGATATAGTGTGTATATGTGAGAATCGGGTCTTTGGGGGAGGCTTAGGTGTTGAAATTTGATTCTAAGGCTTATCGGTATGGGTGAAAGGAATAATCTTCAGTCGATATGGTGTTGTCGGGCTTATGTGGATTGGGGTGATGTGGGATCACCTGTGTGTATGTGTATGGTAAGTTTATATAGTAATTTGATGGCATTGGAATGACTCTTAGAGCATTCGAAGACGAACGCTTGTTTAAAAAAGGGAGAATGTAACGACCCGACCGATCATTTTGAGTTTTAGCATTCTGTCCAGTGGTTTGAGGTGTTGAGTAGCTTCAAATTTTGTATTATTACTTACGTGTATGGTCAATTTTGATTTTCGAGTGCTTTGGGATTTATTTGGATGAATGATTCTCATTTTAGATGTTTTAAGTTGGAAGAGTTTACCAAGTTTTAATTTTACATATTTTATCTCGGATCCGAGTTTGGATGGTTTCATTAGGTTCGGATGGTGATTTTAGACTTAGGCGTATGTCCAAAATTTGATTCGGATGTTCCTATGTTGATTTGGTACCTTTTGGCAAAAGTTGGCAATTAGAAGGATATAATTTTCATAAGTTTGACCATGGTTTTGATTTGGGACTTGGAATAGGTCCGCCTTGTCATTAGTGACTTGTATGCAAAATCGGATGACATTCTGAGTTGAGTTGATAGGAATCAGGCGCACGGTTGTGTTTCTAGCAATTCTTGAAGTTCATTGTGATTTTTATGTGTTTTGGTGTTCGATTGGTGGTTTCGGACATTATCTTAATGTTTTTATCACGTGAGCGAGTTCTTATGATGTTTTTATACTTGTATGGATGTTTGGTATAGAGCCTCGAGGGCTCGAGTGAGTTTCGAACGTGTTCCAGAGAGTTTGAGAGAGGTTCAGATTTTGCTAGTGCTTCAGGTCTCGAAAATGCAAGATCTTGTTCGCATTAGTGAACCTCACATTTGTGAGGCAGACACTGCATTTCAAAAGCTAGAGTCGCTTTTGCGATAGGGCACTGGGCTGGGGTTTTCCGCATTTGCGATCTGGGTCGCTTTTGCAAGGGGTCTTGGTTCGCATTTGCAAACTTTTTGTCGCTTTTGCAAAATTGGCAGAGCTGTGTTGGGTTGCTTTTGCGATCATTCATCCGCATTTGTGAATACCAGGTTGCAAATGCGACACCTGTAACTGGTTATATGTTGTTTATTTCGGGACATATTTCATTTTATCACTTTTTGAGCCCTAGACTCGGTGGGAGGCGTTTTTGATGAGAGATTTTCATACCAAACCATTGGGTAGGTGATTGTGATGCACTTTTGATTACATAACATGATTATTTATGTGATTTAACATCTAAATCTGAGATTGAAGATGATTTTTGGGGACTTTTTACTATGTTTTGAAAAATAAAAATTTGAGGTTTGAGAGTCGAATTGGAGTCGGATTTGAAAACAAAATACATATTTGGACTCGTGGGGCTATGGGTAGTCAAAATCTATCCTTCGACCCGGGTGTTGACGGGGCGAGCTCAGTGTTGACTTTTGTTAACTTTTTGGGAATTGTGTAAAAATCTTAACTTTAGTAATTGAAAGTGATTTCACTTGCATTGTTTGATGTTATTGAGTCAATTTTGGATAGATTTGAGCCGAGCGAAAGTGAATTTTAGAGGAAAAGCATTTTTAGAGTATTGATTTAGGGCTTTTGAGGTAAGTATCTTGCTTAACTTTGTGTGGGGTAACTACCTTGTAGGATTGGATTTAATTGCACTATTTGAATTATGTGGACGTGTACATGAGGTGACGAGTGTCTACACAGGCTTATATGTGGAAATTGACCGGCTTAGACTCCTAAGTTTATTCTTATGCATTTAATTGAAGTTGTTATTACATGGATTATCTTTCCTTGTTGATTTTATTCTTCCGTTTTATTTTTTGTTGTGGTTGAGACTCTTGTGTATATTCTTTTTGAGCAGTGGTCTATGAGTTGTTCTGATATTGGTATTGTTGTTTTGGAAATATTGTGGCATATGGGCACGTATGGTGCGAGTCGATATGTTGTGTCGTTGTGATTTTGGCACACATGAACTTATTGAGAGGATTGTCGGGGTGTTTGCATAAGGTTATGTCGTGATATTATTATTATTATTATTATTGATATTGCACATGCAACTAGACAAGGTAGGATAAATATATATATATATATATATATATATATATATATATATATATATATATATATATATATATATATATATTTATATATGTATATATGTATCAGGTTTGTGCATGCAGAAAGACATGGTGGGATAGTTATTGATGCGCGTGTGACGAGACAAAGTAGGCATTTAATTTATTATTGCGCACATGACGAGACAAGGAGGGCTATGTCAGGGATAATATGTGATGGCCTGGGTGAATATTCTTTGATGATATTCATGTGGTGGTGTGACTTCCGTGTGTGTGTCATGCATATTACGTGATTTGTTGTGTTTTTTCCAATGTGCTACTTGGTGTCTCTGATATTACTTGTTGACTTGAGCTGTGATAGTACACTTGTACATGCATACACCATAACATATCATTTATACTAGTCCATGAGTATGAAACTTGATGCTCATTGATCATGTACATGAATTCTTGTATATCTGCTTTCTCTGCATTATGGTTGGACTTGTAGCCCGTGACCACGCTGGGCAGATTGGTATATTGAACTTGTGACTATGCTGGGTGGATTGTGATATTGAGCCTATGATCACGCCCGACGAATTGTGTTACTGACCCTGTGAATATGCCGGGCAGATTGTGATATTGAGCCAGTGACCACACCAGGCGGATTATGATATTGAGCCTGTGACCCTGTCGGGTGGATTGTGATATTGGCATGTGAGTTGTCCGTGCAGCATGTGAGTTGTGTGTGCGGTTGTGATTGATAACGTGGACACAAGGTTCCGTGTATATATGATTTATGATTTGGGACTCGTGACTTGTGATTATGAGGTGTGGTACCTCGGGGTGATTCTTGTTGTAAACCTTTGTCAGATTGGTCGATGATTAGAAATGTCGTTGTTTTCCCTTAATTGTCTTCACTTTTATTCTATCTGTGTCACGACCCAAAATTTGCATACCGGGTGGATACCCCAGCTTGGTGGAAAATCCATCCTGTTTTCCATGTCAGTCTCCTGAAACCTTTTCGGGAAGATGTGGAGGATCCTTCACGAAGCCAACTCACAATACCAAGTATTCGAGGCCCCAATTCAACCGGAAAAAGGCGTGCTGAAGCTATTCTTGATGATCGAGTGATTCACGCCTCAAGAAAAGATCACCAGGAGTTCTTGGTGAAATGGCAGGGATGTGATGCAGAGGAGAATACTTGGGAGAGGGGAACAAACCTCAAAGCCTACAAGAGCCTGATTGATGATTACCTTGCAAGGAAGGCGCCGAGGACGTCGCCAACTCAGGTGGGGGAGAATGTCATGGGCGGCTTTCCAGCCATGCCCCATGATCCCTTGGACGCGCCCCGTGGCGTCCTGGCCAGCCTCCCAACGCCCGTCGCCACGGTCGGCCCCGTGGTCTCGGCAGCTCCAAGTGACAAGCGCGCATGTGCCTCTGTCGCCCCACCGATAGCCATCGCCAGCGCCCAGCCACAGGCAAAAGCCAACAGCGCCGCGCGCGCAGACAATGCCGCGCGCGCAGACCCTGATGCTAAAGACAAAGTTGCTGCCAACGGACTTGCTGCTGCTTTGTAGAAGACTAAGTCCTTTTCATTGTAAATATAGAGTAGTTTTGCTGCATTTTCTTTAAGTGTGATTTTCCAGCTTTCATAGGTCTAGTCATGTAACTTTGGTTTATTTTTTTTAAGCATTATTAAGGGGGACCAAGCAATCAAAACTTTCAAGCAAGCAAACAATTCTCTGTACTGGTGTCTCTCCCCCCGACACCGTCTTGTTTTCTGTAATAGCTTTCATTCAATGCAATCAAGCTTTCTTTCATTCTCAATTCTCTTTTCTGCTCTCTTTCAATTGCTCATGACATTGGTTTTCCCGTACGGCACTGACAATCTAGTCTAGCGTACGGAGGGGACCTCAGTTGGCGGACAGCAACCGTACTGACATCGGTTGCCTAGCCTTACGTCGCCCTTCCAAGGAACTTCAGGAAGGCGCCGCGTAACAGTTGGTATCAGAGCCTAGGCTCGACATCGGACGAGGGATCACATTGCAATTACCACCATTTCTGACCATGGTGAATTATGGGGATCGCATCGCGACCCTTGAGGGAACGGTTGACGCATTACGGCCCATCGTGGAAATGGTGCCCGATCTAAAAACCAGCCTAGTGCAAAGGTTGGACGACCTGGACCGCAGACTCATCCAGGCCGAAGTTGACATAGAAAACATCAGCCGCGACTCTGAAGGAGACCGGCAAACAGCAGCCACAGAGGCAGCTGAAATTTTTGGTAAATTTGAGGTCCTCCAGCAGGAGCGTGCCGAGGATTTAGCCAACAGGGAACAAGAGGCAGACAGGGTGACTGCCATGCAACAAACCATTGACAACTTGACAGGCCAGCTCAATGTTGTCAATGCTGCTTTACAAGGCCTACTTCGAGGAGGCGGAAACCAATTTGGGGGTGGTGTGAACCTCGCCCCCATGGCACAAAAGCTGAAAATTCCTGAGCCAAAGCCATACAGTGGAGCTCGGAATGCCAAAGAAGTGGAAAATTTCATTTTCGACATCGAGCAATACTTCGATGCCGTGGGAAGCCTGGAAGAAGCTAAGAAGGTAGCAACTGCTGCCATGTATCTTCAGGGTGATGCCAAACTCTGGTGGCGGGTGAAGTACGAAGCCATCAAGGCAGGTGAAGATGCCCTCGACACATGGGCGGAACTGAAGGCAGCCATACGCCTACAGTTCTTCCCCGAAAATGTTGAGTACAATGCCAGGAGAAAGTTGCGGGAGCTCCGCCAGACCAAATCAGTGCGAGATTACGTGCGGGAATTCTCCGCGCTCATGCTGAACATCCGTGACATGGGGGACAAAGACAAACTCTTCACCTTCCTGGAAGGGTTGAAACCTTATGCCCGGATGGAGTTGCAGAGACAAAGGGTAGACACGTTGCCTAAGGCAATCCAAGCAGCAGAGTGCCTTGGGGATTACCAAGTGGAAGCCCGGAAGGATAGGCCTCAACAGCCTGTCCGAGGAGGATACAAAGGGGGCCAACCAAACACTAGTGGCCCTAGCAGAAGTGGAGGAGACCGGAGTGCACCCAAATCCAAGACTCCCTCTTCCGGCAGTACTAGTGCTGCATCTAACAACAATGATCAGGGGAGGAAGCCCCCCTCAGGATGTCGCCATTGCGGCGGACCACATTGGAATAATGAATGTCCACATGCACAGATGAACGCCCATCAAGCTTTTGAGGATGGGACGGATGACGACGCCGATGATGCGGACCAGACCGAGCCAGTAGGTGCATTCAATGCAATTGTTGGCTCCATTTCTGAGCCCTTAGCGGGAACCAGTGCCGGTATCCGCAAGAAGAAGGACCCCTGTCCAATTACCAGGAAAGGAAATAAGAAGGCGAATTTGAGGACTCCTCCTCATCAAGAGAGGACCCTAATGTTCGTTGACATGAAGGTAAATGGCAAGCCCATTCGGGCAATGATAGACACGGGTGCCACCCATAACTACTTAGCCTCGACTCAGGTGGAGCGTCTTGGACTAGTTGTAGGAAAGGGCAAAGGTCGTGTGAAGGCTATCAACTCACCACCTCAACCAGTGTGTGGAATAGCCAAAGAAGTACCAGTGAAGCTTGGCCCTTATGAAGGAAAGTTCAACCTGCGCGTAGTGATCATAGATGACTTTGAGTTAATCGTGGGGTTGGAATTCCTGAGACAGACCAATACCATGCCCGCACCATATCCAGACATGCTACTGATGATGGGGGCAAATGGGGCCAAGCCCTGCATTATTTCGTGCATTCCCATGAAGATGGCAGCCGAGAACATCTCGGCCTTGCAGTTGAAGAAGGGGGTAAAAAGACATGAACCCACGTTCCTGGCTACCCTCTGCATGGAAGATATAGAACGCTCCTCGGGTCCCATTCCTGCACCCGTGAAGGAGTTACTTCTGGAATTTGAAGACATCATGCCACAAGACATGCCAAAGCGTCTTCCGCCTAGGCGAACTGTGGACCATGAGATTGAGTTGGTGCCGGGTGCGAAGCCACCTGCCCGGGCGCCATACAGAATGTCACAACCCGAACTCGCCGAGCTTCGGAGACAATTGACGGAAATGCTAGACACAGGGATCATTGTGCCCTCTAAGTCCCCATACGGGTCCCCTGTGCTATTCCAAAAGAAACATGATGGTAGTTTGCGACTCTGCGTGGATTACCGGGCTCTAAACAAAATCACCGTGAAAAACAAGTACCCTATTCCGCTAATGGCAGACTTGTTTGATAGACTGGGTGGTGCGACGGTATTCACCAAAATAGACCTGAGGACAGGTTATTGGCAAGTTCGGATTGCCGATGGTGATGAGCACAAGACGACCTGTGTGACAAGATATGGGTCGTACGACTTCCTGGTTATGCCCTTTGGCTTGACTAATGCGCCAGCCACATTTTGCACCTTGATGAACCAAGTCTTCCGAGAATACATGGATGAATTCGTCGTGGTTTATTTGGATGACATTGTGGTATATAGCCAGACACTAGAAGAACACCTGGAGCATTTGCGGAAGGTCCTAGCCCGATTGCGGGAGCACGAATTATATGCAAAGCTATCCAAGTGCTCCTTTGCTCAGAAACAAATTGACTTCCTCGGACATGTCATCGAGGAAGGGAGGATCAAGATGGACCAGTAGAAGATTCAGGCCATTACAGAATGGCCGCCTCCTAAGGATATACATGCCTTGAGGTTGTTCCTTGGCCTATGCAACTTCTATCGGCGGTTTGTGAAAAGTTACTCCCTCATTGCAGTGCCGCTGACAGAACTTCTCAAGAAGGCCACCCCGTGGGATTGGGGCCCCAAGCGGGCAGAGGCCTTCGACGCATTGAAGATGGCTATGTCTAGTAGCCCAGTCTTGGCCCTCCCTGACTTGGCCAAGCCATTCGAAGTGCAAACGGATGCCTCCGACTATGCACTTGGTGGAGTATTGCTACAAGAAGGGCATCCCGTAGCGTACGAGAGCCGGAAACTGAAGGATGCAGAGCGGCGCTATGCCGCCCATGAGAAAGAATTATTGGCTGTCGTTCATTGCTTACGCCTTTGGAGGCATTATCTACTGGGAGCCCCATTCGTGGTCAAGACAGACAACACAACCGTTAGCCATTTCATGAACCAGCTAAAGCTGAATGGACGACAGGCTAGGTGGCAGGAACTCCTAGCGGAATTTCACTTCAACCTAGAGTACCGAAGTGGAAAGACCAATCATGTTGCTAATGCACTCAGTCGGAGAGCTGATCTAGCATCGATGTGTGTACTCGCCGCCCTAAAGGGAAGCAAAGTAACCACCACCATAAAAGACCAGATACAGGATCTACTCATCAAGGATC